>NC_048425.1:6713141-6814105 GCF_013103735.1 Etheostoma cragini
TTTTGGAAAATGGCTGCAATGAAACAAAGAGTGAAAAATTTAAAGGGGTCTGAATACTTTCCGTACCCACTGTAGAAAAGGCTTGGCTGCAGTTCTACTTTCACCCAAAACAACAAGGTGCAAACGTATTATCACTTTCCCTCCTTCTGCTTACATCTGTCAAGCTGAACAGGGAATTGTAATGTTCTTCCGATTGTTTTATATTCAGAAAATTAAGATCACACCTGAAAGAAAACCTGAGAGATAAAAATAATGAACTGCAGAGTTGGTAGTTCTTTTGTTTTTTAACAAGTGAATTGTTAAATCATCCTTCAGTTTTCTTTCACACTGTTTAACTTCCACTTTACTTTGACTTCTTTTTCTTCTGGTTGTAACAGCTGGTATTGTCGGGTGTCATTATGTCACATCATAAACGTTTGACACATTTTTTCCTTTGTTTTTTAAAATTCTTATTTTACATCCTGATTAAAAGCAGTGTGTTTAGTTAATGTGGAGGTCAGACTGTGCACACACACTTGATTTGTGGATGTGAGTTGATTAATGGGTTGCACTTAGAAAGGTTGAGGTTCTATTAAAAAACAAGACTCTCCTTCAAACACCAAGTCAAACAAATCACCAGAACTAGCGCTGGTACATTGTAACAAATTTAACGTAAAATTTACTTAACTTACTGGCAACAATTGGCCAGCAAGTTACTGTAAATTCTTTTTACAGTCAAGGTATTGTACTTTCATTTACAGTATATCATGTATTCATTATAAAATACAAAACAATTAAACACAACATAAGATAAAAAAGTTAAAAAAAGAGTAGTTTACTATTGACAGTGCTACAGTGGCTATATTGTGATGTTTTGTAATAGACTACTGTGATTTGTCATGCCAACAAGGTTGTAATGTAAACTTTACAGCATTCTACTACTCTGTACTAAAAAATACAGTAATGTTACTGTAAAATCCAAGTAAATAACTGTAGATTTCAGAGCCATAATTTACAGTGCATCGTTCAAAAATATCGATGCCGGGACCAATACCGTAACTTTGATACCGGTTCTGACAATAACACTGACACTGATGAGATACAAAAATTGGGTTTTGAATGACGAGGCACTTGTCAATGCTCCATACATTACAGTAGGCCTGGGAAAAATAGGATGACTTAGACTTAGAATAGATATCACGATTATCTGCCATGATCTTCTTCTCACGAAGTGTAATGTTTAAACAACACAAAACAAATTGGCAGTACCAAACAGATTATTTTTTGCATCTACAGTACATTGTGTATTAACACAAGCCTGTAAACAAGGAGGCTTCAACGAAAACCTGTTTTATACAGCCTGTTTACAACTCACAGAAAGTAGTAGTGTTTGTGATGCAGTTGGCATGAAATTAGAATGAGAATCTTTCCAAAAAGAAATTCTGGATAGAAAATCCACATTCTTAATCTATTATTTTAATATTAAATTGTGAACGGGGGAATCGAGACTGCAATTTCATAACAATTAATCGTGCAGGCCTACTCTAGAGCTAATTCAGTCAGTGCCTAAAAAGTATTGAATTCGGTACCCAGGCATAACCCCAATTTTTCTATTCAATTTTATTTATAGTTTCAAATCATAACAAGAGTTATCTTCAAGATAAGAGCACTTGTAGACCACAGCCTAACTTTAAAAGACCCAACAACTTCCCAGGAGCACAGCCTTTTTTTTCACCTTAATAAAGACAGCTTGTCTCTGCCCATCAATCTTCTTCTCTGCTGCAGAAACTCAAATCCATGCCTTCTTCCCATCTTTACAGTGCATCATCCAAAGTCTTAAATAAACTCCGGTACATCCAGAATCATGCATCCTTAAGCAGATGCATTTAAACAGGGTCAGTCTAAACAACATGTATACGATTGTTTTCCAAAGTTTTGCCACCCTTACTGAAATACTAAACAATAGCAGAGAAATCCCTCATCACTCCTCATTTTGTTTGAAAGAAACAAGAGTGTTTGCCAACCAAAACAAACTATTTGCCACCCTGTGTCAAAAGAAGTAAAAAGAAAAAGCTGGTATGTTCCCATTTACCCTCTCTACTGTGTTTTCTTTGTCAGAGTGAATGGAAGACCACATTGGTTGACCTGGCCTACTGAGTCACAACAGTGAGGTACAACCAACCCTATCTGACACATCCCCTTGGGTTCCTGTAAGTCCGTAGCGGAGGCTTCCGAGGGTTTTCCCAGGTCAAATCTTTACCGGTCCAATCAGCGAGCAGAGGAAGTGGCTGAGAACGATGACCTTGAGATTACGTGCAAGCCGTACTGGAGGCAGAGAAAGAAGCGAGCGAAGCCATTCGATCATGCTGGCAACGCTGATGAATATCCACAAGTTGAAGGCCGAGCAATTTTTGTTATTGGCCTTGGCGTCTCCCCACGCAGTTTGGGAAAAGTTTGATTTTCTAGTTCGCTCCGTTAGTGGTGAAGGAGTTAGCTAAGGCGGACGCTAGCAAAGCTAAGGCGACGTCACGACAAAACTACAGAGCTTGGTTATGGCAGATCCAGAAGAGCTCTAAGCAGATCCAATAGATTTAAACTTCAACTGAGTACCCGCCTTCAAGGAAGTTAACACTTGTCAACTGAGAGTGGCCAGACTCTCTGTACAAATGAAATGTCTGAGAGTCTGGTAGAACCAGGCTAACAGTATATGCCAGACCTACAGGGGCTAGAACCGGCCCGCCAAAAGGTCCAATCAGGCCCACTGAATGGCTTTGCAAAGCATGACAATTGCAGAGAAGTAATTAATTCCAATTGTAAATTTACCACTTAAATCTCAGAGAATATCAGAGTTCTTTTTCTACCAATTTACAACTTTAACCTTAGAAATTCAGAGTCTTTTCTTTGAAAACAACCCTTTTCTCCAGATCTGTAAGATATATATATTTTTTTCTTATATTGGCCTTAGAACCTTGTGGTAGTAGAAACAACTTTTTTGCCAGCATTAAGCTGACAAGAAGCTCTGTGGCAGATAAAGTTTCTGATCTTTCTGGAGTGGTTTTCTGGTCTGGCACACTTGAGAACAAATTAGGGGTATGTGGCCCATGAACTAAAATGAGTTTGACACCCCTGGTTTATGCCAAAGGTAAGATGGAGAGAGACAGGGAAGCAGAAAGAAGAAAGCTGGATGACAAAGGAGGGATGGATCTTTTCTCGCACAGATGTTTTCACAGAAGCGCTGTGCAGATGATGAGACTTCTGCACAGCGCTCTAGGCAACTTTTAGTGATCGCCTCAGACACAAAGAGGT
Source organism: Etheostoma cragini (assembly GCF_013103735.1). Classification (NCBI taxonomy): domain Eukaryota; kingdom Metazoa; phylum Chordata; class Actinopteri; order Perciformes; family Percidae; genus Etheostoma; species Etheostoma cragini. The sequence goes on from NC_048425.1 coordinate 6,716,427, forward strand.
CAACTGCAGCCTGAAGGGGTTCGCTTTTACTTTCACAATGCGCATGAATGTTGTTGATAGTCCCTCTTCTTCAGCTAAAGTGGTACATGTTAAAAGGATAAATTGAGGAGAAAAAACAAACACACAAACACATAGCTCCAGAAGTTACTGCATCAGTTGCCCTGCTTTTTTTCCCTCTAGCTGCTGTGATCTATGCGGGACAATATTTCAGACACCCCAGAATATGACTGCCATAAATAAACCAGTATTAATCATCCCAACTCCCATTTGAGGCCCTTCTCACATTTATCAGGCTTTTAATATTAACATAGATTAAGGGCATGTCTCACACCTTCAGTCACTGTAGGTAATCTTGCTCCAGACAAGGGCTCTGCAAAAATACATCCACACAGAATCAATGCCAATACAATCCTATGAGAGAGATCCATTTACAGGGGTGTATGAGCAGCCTAAATCAAAGCTTCTAAAGGATGTGGGGTGAATTAAATGGTATTAAAAGTCTTTACAGCTTCAGTTCTGTATTTTACATAAATGCCTACTGTACTTAGTGAATTTGAGACCACCAGTAACATTGTACAATAAATATGGAAGAACTTACTATGCATTAAGAAGAATATGTTCATCTTAAGGACTTATTTTAGAAATGCCTCCCCCCACACACACATACATACAGAAAAAGGCCCCAAAATACTAGATTAGGTGTTCAGTAGTATTTACTGTGAATTTTGTTTAGGAGCATAACATGTCTCTATTTAATCATCATAATGTCAACTGTTCTCATTTTTGGGCTTGTGACCATGACATGTTATGATAATTCTAGCCTATATTTGTTTTTTGTTTTTTTTAAGGTCTTTTAGCCTAAAAAGTAGGATTATTTTCTCAACTCATAAAGGAACACTCCAAAAACACTGACCCATAATGCAAGTCAATAGCGTCTTTCATTAGACGGTTTTCACAAGCTGAGTAACACTCCTCATGAGTAAACTGTTGAACTGTGAAAAAATAGTTGGAGTTTAATTTATTCAAAAGCCAATACAAGATCCACATACTGTAAAATTTCCCCATGGGTCTTTAAAACCCCCAAATTAACAGAGAAAGTACAGAGGATATGACCTCAGTGGTAGTTACAGCCCCGTTTATTATTAACCACTAATCCTAATTATGCTCTAGTCAAAAATAAACGGGTTTTATCTTATTTATAAGCTCCTTGCTTGTATTTACTGTTCTGTTTTTTTTGTTTTCGACTTTCTACCATGGAATCATCTCACATTTTCTGATTAAAAAGTATCACTTTTTCTTCTGATTCTATTTCTCCTTCCAATACACCGTTTCTTGTTTCCCCCCCTTCTTTTCCAGACTGGAACAAGTTGTCCAATCACACACCAATTCCAGGCCCTGCTCCAGGCCAGTATACCTCTCAAAAAGCGAGAGAGGGTGCACACTGGCACCAGCGTTAAGCACTGGCTTCGGATATAGCCAAAGTGGCTCCATTTTAGATGACGTCTACATGATAATAAGCAGTGTGAGGATGTGTTTATGTGTGAATGTCTGTGACTGCCATTGTGCATCCGACAATAGTCCTTGATTAAGGTGATTCAGCCAAGTTTAAACTGGGAAAAAAGGATGAAAATGTAGCACACATGTGCACTCCCATAATGTGCCTGCTGCTCACTTACACTTTGTAGGACACAGCACGCATCTTTGGATAGTGTGTGTGATATATTTGTCTGTAAAATGCAATCATTATATTACTACTATTGCTGATAAAAACTAATAATGACAATGATAATAATGTGCTACAGTATAGTTTTGTTGACCAAAGGACAGAGTCTACAGCCATGTGGCTCTGCATGGCTGTACATGGAACAGCTTTGCTTTTAGCTATATGCTTACAATAGCATGCTAACACGCTTGCAATGGCAATACTGAGGTTTGGCAGAAATAATGTTTAGCATGTTCACCATGTTATCATAAAGTCAAAGTACAGCTGAGGCTGAAAGGACGGTCGTCATATTATTACAATCATGAAAGCATGTACTACATTTAACGGCATCCAATGTTGTTGAAAAATGTACTTCAAATCCAAATGTGAACCTCTTGGTGACGCTAGAGGTAAAGTCAGTGGATAACAAACATTTGTAAGACTCCTCTGTTATGAAATCAAGTTTTTGGAGTTCATCCTCCGGGGACTATGAATAATTGAGATTTCTCAATCCTGACAAAAGGGGTGGAGTGACCGTCATTATAGATAGATAGTCTTTATTGTCCCATAGGGATAATTATTTCAACATATCTTCTTTCCATAGCACAACACCACATATACATATCACACAAAACATGTAACACAAAAAACAAAACACATCACATTAAGACACCCACATAGACTCAAATTAAATATAGATAAAGATGTTCAATGTTTACAGTGGTACTGTAATTCATGCTATGTGAAGCAACTTACAATTTCAAAACTCATATAAAGTTTTGTGCCTTTCACCCATAAACACTTAAACTCTACATGAATAATTGGATGTATTGCTTCTCAGTTGGATTAAACAGAATGTGCAGTGTTCACAAAAAGAAAATGACTCATCAGCTGATAACTGTTATGACAGGAGAGGCTATTTATTTTCCCAATCCACCAATGCACTCTCCCTCATCTATGTTTTGCTGTTAACACCTGCTTTATTCGTTGAAAACGTTTTATTTTCTTTTATCTTTTTTTTCATTTTCTTTTTAAAGTCGCACTCACTCAACACGCATTTATTTTTGTTTTCAGCTTGACAAGGTGGCTTTTAAATGGCAAATATCGACCAAAAAAGAAAGAAACAAAAACACAGATAAAAGCCAATTTCCCTTACGTGTTAATTATTTCCCCCTCCTCTCTTGGTTTTCTTTGTAGCTGTTTCTTTCAGACATGCACACACTGCAAAAATGGTTTTCTGATGTAAATGAGATGAAAAAGCTATTACCTTGAATTATAAGAATGGGCTTGTTTTGCTTATCTCTGCTTTTGCTTAGAACTTTTTGTCTGAGGTGAAGACGTGTTAAAGCAAAATGACCTTGTTTACTCTATTGCTTCTACAAGATTATGGATACAAATATATAAATAAAGAGGAAAAACACATGTTGGCAGAAACCATAATAATCACAAAAATCGGAGTCACTTTGTAATTACAGTATATTTCTGAAGTAAACTGTCTCGTCAATCAATGTGAAAGGTGACAGTAACCCTGTACATTCAATCCAAAAAAGACTAAGCTAAAAACGTACTCCATATGATTCAACAGCAGCAGTCCAATTGTTTGAGGCTTCTGTAGTGGGGTTTGTGTCACACCTCTGCTCCCTTCAGGCACTACACTTCCCTTACAGTGGCCTTTGCACAACATGCGCTCTGTGCCTTCCTGCGGCTAATGGGGAATTCTCCTAAAGGTCACATTAGGATGGCAAGCCAAACAGAGAGGAGGGGGATAATCCCTCTACAGCAATTCAAACTTCCTCTCTTGACAAATAAAGCCACGCCAAAGCAATGCAATCTTACGAGGTAAACATACACAACCTCACGCCATAGTTATCAAACTCTGTTCGCTTCGGGAAACAACAACCAACTTCGAGCTAGAAAGCAACAAGCTAAAAAATGGCAATTTTTGAATAAAATTTGAATGGGCTAACAAGGCAGACCTTCTTGGGACCAATTGGTTGGGGACTGCTAGGGATGAAGTACACACGGCGATAATCATAGCTAAAATTACTGTGCTGTGTGACCAGCTAACTTAATTTATTAATGTATATGGCATTTTCTTTTGCCGGGTGCAAATGTTCCACCGAAACAAGTTCCTTTCCGAGACCATTTTGCAGAGCTATCGTTGCTGCGTTCAGGGCTTAGCGCCGCCCAAGACGATTGTGACTGCTTCAAAGAAATGCAAAACAACCCAGAGCTTTTTTTTTTTTTCTCTACACCAAAACGTACGGTTTGTGTGGTGCAGCCAGACCTCCTCACCAACTCCACACACCGTCAAGATAGGTCTAGCAATGCAAGACTACCCACAACGAGTGTTTTGGCTCAACCTCACAGCTCTCAGTGTCGTTTTCAGCCGCAGCATGCAGCCGTTTGACAAAAAAAGCTCTAAAAACTAACTTAACACAGACAAACAGCTACCGACAAAGTTAGCAACTAGCTGACAAACACAAGGGGGAAGGGGGAAGTTGGCAGAGACCAGAACAAAGCTAAAACAGAGTGAATGTTTGATGTTCGAAAGGTGACTTGGCACATATTGAATCATTTCTCCATTTTCTCCATGCAAAACTTTCTATTTCTTATTGTTTATATTATAGGATAAGCCAGCCCAACTTCTACAGCAGGGTGGGGCTAGAAGATTGAGGCAACACCCACTAAAATATTAGCCAGGGTGTAAGGATGGTGGTTCAAGCCCACCCAGGGGTGGGAGAAACCTCATCATCGACCAGTTGTATGTTACCCTTAGAACAGACTCCCTGTCTCTGTGGTCCGGAATTATGTTCAGACATTCATTGTCACTATTAATTGTGTAGAAGCATAGAACAGCCTTTAAAAAAATACTATCAGTTTCAGACTCCATACATAGTTGATATCCTGCACAAATATATTCTTATTAGAACTTTTGGTACCAAAACGTCTACAATTGCACACACACACACACACACACACACACACACACACACACACACACACAGACAGAAAATATAGCCCAAAGTGATAATGAAATAACGTCAGAATCCCCAACTTTAACTAACTGCAGTTACTGTAGGGAGTCTTCCCAGGAAATGTAAGATATGCACTGTGTTAAGTGAGACTAGGAACACAAAGACCTTTCTGTTGGCGAAAAATAGAGCACCCTTGAGACAGAGGTCCTTGATGCATAGAGACGCACTGATCGGCTCCGGGTCCCAAAGGCTCACTTTTAAGTCCTCATTCTCGTTGTAGTTATGGCTCCATGCCTGAAGTTACTAGAAAATGTCATAAGAGACCTATTAGGTTATGATAATGGCTGCCACCACACAGTATGTCACTTACCCCTATTCCTGCACCGGTTGCTAATGAGACGACTTGGGAGTGAAGCCCCTCTTGATCTTCAGGTGAGAAAATCACACAGTTGCAACATCTGCCACAAGTGTTAATCCAATGCATGTAGGTTGTGCATCAAACAAAGCAATTTAAAAAGTTTAACAGCTACATGATTGTTAAAATTAGCTTACTTATTTTCACATAACACTTGAAATTGCAGACACCTGTCATTGGCTACAAGATGATTTATTTCCGGCCTGGGAAGGCATAAAACATACTGTAGATGCTGGCGATATTCTCCACCAACCAAAAATGAAGATTAAACCCAAGGTGTAATTTCTCACTGTCATTCTGGTGTATTTTTTCATTTTCGCTGAGAGGCCGAGGACAGTAAAAAGTGTGGTGAGTTCACAGACGTGGCTCTCATAATTGTTGGCAAGAGTTGCAGACTGATTTTTGTTGCCACTAAACCCTCCTGTGAGATTCACAGCTTGGGCCTTGGGACCACCGCCAAACTAGTTTAAGGTCACCTTGCTCAACAAGCTGGCAGGAAGCAGAAAGCTCCTGTACAGCTGCTCATCCAAAATGCTTCTCTCACCGTCATTCAGCTTGAAAGGAAGGGGGGGGGGGGGTTTGCTGGCAATCATCCGTCTCGCGACGCTACCTGCTCGTCGGCTGGATCAACCACACTCCCACGCCTTCGCTGAAAGCCGTTCCGTTTTCCACCTTCCCAGAGTGCAGCTGGGGCCTACTCACTCTGCCCCTTCTCTGAACCTTACAAACCATTTCCCATCCCCGTTAGGTCAAGCCTGTGCTGCACCTAACAAGGTCCTGCTGACCTCGAGCTTGTGTCCTCTTCAGTCCTGGCCTTGGAAGCCCATCATCGCTGCAGGGTTTGCAAGTTTAATTAACCCCAAACCAGGATCAGGCCAGTTTCGACAGCTTTCTAGCATCTGGGCTGCCAGTGAGTGGTGGAGCAATAACGCAACCTCCACAGCCATCCACCCGTCTAGCTTAACTCAGCAGCTGTAAGAAGACAAAGAAAGGTAAGAGCTTACCACTAGATGTCCCTTTATGTTAGCAAATTCAAACTAGAGATTTTAGGAACACAAGTATTCTGCAGGTTCTTTGTTTGGCTCTTGGAGTACCTCCTACCCATAGGAGAATTTTTACTGCTACTTTGTGACGTTGAGTACTAGTTCAGGGGGTTGGTGTCTCAGACAATGGCATTGATTTCTTTTTTCTTTTAAATGTTTTTTTTTTACAGATTTTTTGTTGGATTTGGAGGGCTGGACTTTGTCTGGAAAAGGAATATTAAGTTTGTTATAGTGAACATTACTGTATAAATTTAATCTGGATCAATGAATAGTGTAATAATGTGATTTTACTTTTAATAACTTACTTATAAAAGTGGATGTAGTGTTTACATTAAAATGAAGGTTAAAAAGAAAGGCTAAAATCAAAGCAGTAAAGGCTGAAATATCCTGACTTTTAGTCCCTGATATGGGTCAAGATTGCTGGTTCTTACATTAACCATAATGCAACCTATAATTCTTTAACCCTTCCATGAATACCCAGGTCTTTTAAGCTTGACCCCCCTCCCCCCAGTGTGTAACACAGGACTTTTGTCATGTGTGCCGTGATTAGAGCTGCCCGCCTGTTTACCTTTGAGAACAGGTGGGTTGGACAGACAGACCAAAGTAATCTTTTATTCCCTTCAAATACCTTTTAAACCACAGCATTTGCTTTAAATGAATGCTCTCTCTCTCTCTCTCTCTCTCTCTCTCTCTCTCTCAAAGTTCAACAGTCAAATGAACAAATAAGTAAGTGCTATTTTTTTCTTCACTTCCTTCCCAACATGTACAAAATGGGCCGTCATTTGCATGCATGAGGGTTGAGAGGAAAACCTATTGGAGGAAAATACAACCCCGATCTCTCTTCGCACATATGGGTCAGCTGTATTTCAGACATCAATAAGATTTTCTTATTTCAGGACGTGCGAGGGCAAGCCTTCCAGGAGGGGGAGGAATTTGGTAGTGGGATTGTAGACGTATCGTACATTTTGCAGCCCAGATACTGTATTCACCTCACAGCTGAGGACGGGAGCAAAGCTAATCACCGGCAGACATTCCCAATTCAAAGCTGACTTTGGAGGGAAAATCTAATTAACATAAAAATGAGTGAAATGGAGCGAGAAGAGGAAAAGGATTGTTTTCACCTGCTGGTTGGAGAAGCGGGGTGATCGGTGTCAAGACGACGGAGAGAGAATTATCCCCGTAGTCAAACTTCGGAAGGTCAAAGGTCATCCAGAAACTAAGAAGTGGATGTTTTTATTTCCCTAATAAATGCTGATTAATGTCTTGAAATATTTGATATGTAGAGTATGTACAATTATGTTTTGGAAATTACGTTATTAGGAATATCAATCAACAATTTAACAGGGGTGTTAAAGGATGCTAAGGATGCTAATAGTTTGGTACTTTTACTTCAGTAAACATTTGAATGCATGACTGTATTGACATGTACTTGTAACCCAGTATTTCTACACTGTGGTACAGTTGTTTTTAAAAGATCTAAATAGTTATACCACTACTGCCCATTACAAAACTAAACTGATGGAAGTGGAAGATGACTTTGGTGGCTTTCATTTCAGCCCCCACCCTCGCATCCCAAACTCAGCTGACAGGTGGAATCTCGTCTGCATGAGCTTTGCGAAAAGTGAAATGGAAAGGGTGGAAAAAGCAAAATTCAACAGCCAAGTCAGCACTGCTCTGTGAGTACCTGGGCAGTGTGCTGCACCTTTTGGAGTTCTTGTCACTGCTGTCACGCATCACTGTCTCATGAAATTGGAAACACAGAGAAATACAAATCTTGACATTGCTGGATATCTGTATGACATTGGGCACGTTAAACTAACTGTCGCAGTCTGCATATGCAAGCACTTACTGCGGTGCATACCAAACAATGGCGTTTTTGTGGAAGTAGTACATCTGAGACAAAAGAAGCAGCTCTGAATGTAAGTTTTTGTCCTTCTTACAATATTATCTAATAATCCAAATCTGCATCTACTCCTTCTTATCTGTGATACTCGAGAGCCAGCTCGGCCTATGCATTAATTATGGCGTCTTTGCCAGGTCACCGCCAGGGCCAGAGGACACGGGGAATTATTCATTTTGTCAGAGGAGCCGTCGGACCCTGGTGGATAAGAAGACATGTTGATGAGGGCACGGGGCACACAATTCTCCTCCCAAAACACTCATAAAGCCTCTGGCTCCCTCCTTCCTTCACCCTCCTTTTGCCCTCCATCCCTTTAAGCTCACTCTCCTACTTCCCTCACTCCTGGAAGTCAAGGGGGTGTGAGAAAGAGAGTGTCTTTCTTTTTCTCCTCTCACAATGGGAAGCCCTCTTTAAACACAGCGGCATCCCACGATTATTATTCTCTCCCTCCTCCTCCCCAAGGCCTTTTTAGCGGTTAACTTCTACCTTTTCTCAAGTAAAGTCGCCTGAATCCCCCAGGTATGATCGAACCGAAGAAGTCTCATCCAAGTGAGGGAGAGAAAAGCAACAACTAGGAAAAGAAGGTGGGAAGGAGTTGGAAAGCAGCAGATTTCCTGTCGACGTCTCCTTGTCGCCATGCAACTGTCTTAATGAGATCCGTAAGTGTGTTAGCTCTGAGGTTAATTTGCCCCTAACTGCGCGCACACAACACACGTCTCAGGGTTTACATTTGAATTCAAAAAACGTGATAGCAAGATAGTCCAAAAAGATACGGGATTTGCAACATTGCCCTGCTAGGAAGTTGTAGACATAGTTCATCTCTTACAGTATCTAATCCTGTGTGTGCCCGGCTGAACAAAAAAAGAAGAAGATTTGAATCAGACACAAGGGTAGCTCGCTGCAATCAGGGAGTTGAGCTAGTGACAAGAGTGCCAGGTGTATCGCCAGGTGTGGCTGATTAGAGGGAATCGGTGAGGGTGACAACTGGCGCAGCGTTCCATCTGGGAGCAGAAAGCAATTTTCTGATCAAAGTGGAGCAGAGGACGGAAAAATCTGGATGATCTACAAGCTGACATTGACAAAACAAAAAAAACAAAAAACTTTTCCCTTGATTGTGGATTTTCATATGCCATATGCTGACTGATATGACTTCAAGTTCAAAGTAAGTCTTGACTAAGATGAAGGGGGAAATGGAGCATAAAAGGTCACTTTTGAAAGTAGAGCCGGGCAATATATCGATATGTGAGACTAGATATCGTCTTAGATTTTGGGTATTGTTGTATCGTAATATGCCATAAGTGTTGTCTTTTCCTGGTTTTAAAGGCTGCATTACAGTAAAGTTAAGTCATTTTCTGGACTTACCAGACTGTTGTAACTGTATTATTTGACTTTACCTACGGCTGCTCGATTATGAAAAAAAATACTAATCACAACTATTTAAACACAATTACTCAGTAACCTTTGGATAGTGTCCAGAGAATAATCTTTTAGTGTTCTTTATCTTACAGAAAATAGTTTTTTAATCAGAATAAAATCGGTTTTACTACTGTGTCAAGTTCAGCTTTTACAGATGCAGTATCACACATAACACATACACAGCTAATTCCAGATAAATTACACAATATTGCCTCACACGTCACATTTTCACTCACTTTGACGAGCCTACTGTCATTACTAAACATTATGCTAAAATATAAAAAATAATGTTGCCCTCAGTGGGCTTATTTACAAGCTGCCTAAGGAAAAATCCAGCACATAGACGGCACCTTAGAATAACGTTACGTGACTCATGTTGACTCATTTTACATACAGTTTAACAAGAACACTAAATGCTGAGGGAACTTTACTATGTTTTCTCATGTTGGTTTTGAGCGGTACTTTCCAAAGCAACAATGCCACTGTGGGACAGAGACACTGTTGTGAAGTCTGACTCAAGCCTTTAGAGTTAACATCTGAGGTTACGATACACATGAACCTGAATGTTGCATTTTTATATGAACAGACAGTAAAAAAGGGTCCCAGTTTCATTTGCTATTCCTTTCAATCATTTCTGTTGTCTTACCGGATTATGAATCAAAAACGGTGCTAACCACTTGTTCCAGCAAAAACTCCAACTTCCAAAGAGCTATACTACTGTTTTAGTGGGTACAGTTTGCAGGGCGGATGATGCTGGGAGTTGAGGCACACATACAGTAAATGTGTGTCTGCCTGAGGGAATGTGCAGTCAAATGCAAGTGGGAATATGCGTGTCCCCCTGAGGGCATAAAATTGGTCAGCGCCACAAAATAGAATAGGTCCCTTTTTCTGACCAGCTTTTCTTAAATCTAGCAACAACTCAGTCAGAAGTTGATGATGGGGTAGTTGCTAAATGGGTTCTACGCAAAATGCGGAAGAAAAACAAGACCCATAAATATCAGATTCCTAGAGATATCTGATACACCCCGGCGCTGCAATCTGTTTGCAGGTGCCGCTGTGTCATCCAATAGAAATACTGTTGGTCGGCTCGAATGAAAGCAACGTCGGTTTGTGTGGGATCTGAGATTGGGAACTGAGACAGGGAGTGCCTCTGTGTGTGTGTGTGTGTGTGTGTGTGTGTGTGTGTGTGTGTGACTGAAATAGAGGAGAAGTAGAAATGATACAATATTCACTGTTGTCTTCTGCTTGCAGAGAGGAGAACATTTAAAACAGACGGAGAGAAGTGTATTCTGACACAGAAGAAAATATCTTCAGCACAAACAGTATCCCAGGCTACAACAAAAACCTCTTTTCCTACCGACACCACACAACACAACACCTCTTTGACCTTAGAGCACTCTCTTCTTCAACGTCATTAATGTGTGCACAATATTTGGCGCTTCTATTAGCTCCTAAAGCGACGTTCCTCCCCATCAGAGAGTGTGTGAAATATTAAGCAGCAGTGGAATTGGACGAGGGCTTTAAACTGCTTTGAGCAGATGCTCTGTGCTTTTAAGTGCTGAATAATACATTTTGGTTCAATGTCTCTGTCTCCATTAATGCCCTTGCTAAACGCTGCCGGGATTTTGCTTCTGCGTTATTTCTCATAAACACTACTCCCACCCTGACAATCAAGATATGTTAGCACTCGTGCACACACAGTAGACACACAGTTTTGCACAAATATGTGTACATGCCAACTCAGATCTGCCATTACGGGGATAATGCTCTGATGCAGAGCCAGTCAGACAAATACCCTGGCAGTCAAAATCACCTGCTGCCCAAAAGGAACATTAAACCTGATTTTAAGAGTAATAGATCTCATCATTCGGTGAACCAAAAGCATTATACTCACGACAAGCATGAGCGCACGGCCATTCATTCAGACATTGCGCCACTTTGTCACAAGCACTGACCAACTGCAATTACAGCACCCACCATAGATTTTATTTACTTACTTAAAGCAATGGAAAAATGTGTGTATGTATGTATGTATACACACACACACATTTTTCCATTGCTTTAAATCCTACCTTTCAGTAGAACAAAGAAGCTTTGCTTGGGCGGTCCAGTGTTACCCAACACATAAAGAGCTATTAATCCATTCTTTTAGGATTGATACAGGAAGTAATATGCAATGAAGCCATCTTTTGCTCACAGAGATAGGTAATATGTACTTTATCTTATTGCTTCTTGTCATTATTTGTCTTTGTCGTTTCACACTATTCCTTGACATACAAGAGGATTTGGTCTCTTTGGTCACGCTGTGCAGCACCTTACAGCTTTACCTTCCAAAACCCTTTTGTGAGAACCATTTATTATCTAAGTGGATTGACAGAGGAGGGAACACATCTCTGGAGTCCTGCTGATGTAGCCGCCTTGCTGTTATTCAATTACAGCGCAGCTTGCTTCCTGGAGACCACAAAGGCTAACAAGCCCCTATTCTAAGCAGTAGGAAGGAGATGATGTGCAGTTATGTCAAGGTTCACTGAGACGCAAACGCTAAGACAGTAACACCCCCCCCCAAGACATCTCTAATCCTTCACCCGCCGGGTCGATCCGTGCCTTGCAGATCGATGAGCATTGGCAGGTCTAATTGATTTCTGTGGGAAAGGGATGCAAGCTCATCCAGCTAAAAGCCTGCAATCCACCACACACACAAACAGCAGGCCACGTGCACATTTGGAAATATTCGTCAGCAGCAAGCGATGCAGACAGAGAGCGAATCAGGAGGCCAAGGGAGACGTGAGTAAGTAATGGCTGTTCACACTGCTGATGAAAGTGTGCCAAAGTCTGACATTTGTCCCCTTCCACAGGGGATACAGATGTATTTGAGGACAGAATGTAAATAGTAGAACATCAGATTCCCAGATATCTACATGTGATTTATAAAGAAAGGATCTAATCAGATGTTGTTATGGCTGAAATAACATAAAACACGAGCAGTGAGGGCCTTGGTGAGAAAAAAAACAACAACAACAATGCAACATTTCCCACTGTTACTCTTTACTTGTGTGCCTTTTCGTTAGTCCAATCAGTGAGTTTTATCCTGCAATAGACATGACCATTGTCTCATAAATATCTTGTGTGTGTTGCCGGTATGCACATATGTGTTATACACATTTATTGCCAGACTAAAAAAAGGCTTTAGACCAAATCCCAATGGAAAGAACCTATGTAGCCTCTGGACATTTGGACATCTTTATCAGTGAATTGCGGCCTCACCACACCAGTGGTGTGTAGTTTACATGGCTGGACTGACCTGCTGGGGAGCCCTGGGGCAAAAAACAATGAGCTGCTGGGCCCGTGTTAACCCCTGCTCCTTCTACTCTATGTGCAATTTGTATAGTTATACAATATATAGTTTTAATGCTACCATGCCCCACTTGGTGATCATTAAAAAAACAAAAACAAGATTATTTGGGAATATGCAACATATAAGGACAAATAAAAAATAAAGTAACACACAACGTGCCTGGAGCATTTTGCGGATACCTGGGGATCATAGCCCGGTTGGCAATTCAGCCTCAGTAAACACTGTTAGAACTGAAAAAAAACTAATATTAAATAACTTCCTTCTTATAAACTGTGGACATGATCACAGTGTGCTGGCGCTGATGTCTCCATTGGACCCCAAGAAGTAGCTTGGTTCCAGATCTTTAAATCACAACATTTCAGACTCTGCAGACTGGGATACAAATGTTTGGTTGTGGTCTAGTCAGACTTGGCAACACAAGGAAATCTGTCCATGATGGTCCATCGTTGCACAGTATTGTCGGGCCAAGTCCCTAGCTTTGTGAAACGTGGTGAGAGATGTCAGTTGTGTGATCCAGCACCGTGCAGCAGCTGACTGATCAAGTCCCAACTCATGCAGAAATGCTTGAATGCACTGGGTGTATGTTAAACTCAGCACATTTAAATTATTTCTTGCCACACTGTGTGCACCGCGGCAACGCCAGCTCCTTTGATTATCCCTTAAAACTTGAGCACATAAATGGCAGGACATGTTTTGATTGCTTTAGAGTCTGCACATTCCCTTAAATACCATTCCAATTTTTATAGACCAATCAACAACGTTGCACCGCATAATTAATCTCCTTGAAGTTTTTGTGATTCATCATTTCATATCTCATTGATGTCTTTGGTGTTCAATAATATGCTGATTTTTTGTTTTACCTCAGCAAACAGATGGCAGGGAGATACATGCTGTATGTTTTTGGATGGCTAACAAAGCATGAGGAGAAATGGATTTTAGGTTAAATTAAAATCTGTGAAGCATAACATGGAAGGGGTCACATTTGTTTGTGTTGATTCGCTTAAACGTCAGCATAAATAAGTTAAAAAACTGCTATGTTCAATTTTTATTTTTTATTTTATCCCATGACTACTTGTATGTTGAAGGGGTTGTTCTTAGTATTACAGAGAGAGAGAGAGAGAGAGAGAGAGAGAGAGAGAGAGAAAGAGAGCACGTACACCTCCGCTGAGAACGGAGAAATGGCTTTGCCTTCCCTACCGTGTAATAGGCCTACACGATTCGGGGAAAAATATGAATCACAATTATTTGGCTTAGAATTGATATCACAATTCTCTGCCACAATATTTTTGACCAACATCCTGGCAGTACTAAACATAGATTTTTTTCGGCACCTATAGCACAGCAAGCCTGTAAACACAGAGGCTTCACTGTCGCACTGTTGCTTGCTCTGGAGGAGACTACTAGAACTGTTGGGTTCTTGTAAATTCTGGAGTGTGGTCTATCTGTATAGTGTCTTGAGATAACTCTTGTTATGAATTGATACTATAAATAAAATTGAATTGAATTGTAAGAGCATCGCAGCTCTTTGGAGCGCTTTAAAACCTGTTTTATACAGTCTGTTTAAAACTCACAGAACAAAGTAGTAGCGTTTGCGATGCAGTCTGCTTGTGAAATGTTAGGGCGTATCACATTTTTTCCTCATAATGTGCATCCCTAATAACTACTCTGAAATTGTCTCAGATGCGGCATGGTGTCGCAATATTTTCATCACCTTTTAGTCTAAGCTGTTTAATATGTAAATATGTTATTTAATTCTAAATGATCGGATGTTATGTAGTTCTTTTCACCTTCGTTTCACTAATTCATAACTAATGTTATTACTTAACCCGGCCATTACGCACCACCCAGTAATTAAAAAAAAGTAAATGCGGTCACATCATTACATATACTTTTAATATGTTGTCTTATAAGGCTTCTGAATGTATGAAAAAAAAAAAAAAAAAATACCATCATATGATCATGTTTTCCCACAACCTCGTTGCTACATGTACAAAAAAAACTGTTGTGGATGTAAAATAGTACTTCCTGTAGAAGAGCAAATTAAACTAATTAAAATGCAGTCTGCAGCCTTATAGAAGCACCTCGCCTCTGCAACATGTTTGTACTGAATGCAACCGGAAGGCAATTAAACTATGTGTGCTTGAATGCAAAGAAAAGCACATTCATTATCCTTGCAATATATTTTTAATCTGAGTTTAAGTAGGCGCCTGGAAGGAACATTTAATTTGCCTTTTGTAATTGCTTAAGGTTTCATATGTTTAAAACTTCAGCTGCATAAATAAGTTATTGATAAAAAAAACATAAATCATGGCAGTTAATTATTATAAAGAATGCCAACATGTTAATAACTCTTGAAATAAAATCACAAGTGGCGCTGTGTCATAAACACATGTATGTCCACAACGCACACACAAACCAATATATATATATATATATATATATATATATATATATATATATATATATATATTACATAATGTGAAAGTAGTGCGGTTTTATTTGTAAAGTGACCATTTAAGCATTGATCTTGATCTTTTTCTTTTTTCTTTTAATGATTTAAATAATAGATTTATGTTATTAAAGTTAACCGGAAATTATCCACTTAGCATTCACGTTGCCTACCTATCACGTTTGACTGTGTGTCACATTAACAACCCAGGTCTTTAAAACTTACCCGGACAGAATCTCAGGGAGCAGAATCTTTTCTACCCCACAGTTTATATTTCATAGAACACCCGCGAACATAAATTGCATTCAAATGGCCAGATATTCAGATGCCAACTGCTTTTATTACAAATGATTTCAGACCGCAAGTAATGGCTTTTCCCTATTCCACAACAGTTGCAGTCTCACATTATCTTTCATATTCAGGGTTCATGTGAATACTCTCACAGTCTTCTAATCACAGCTCATTCGCCACTTCTTTCACTCACGCGGGTTTTTCCAAATGTCACTCGCCTCGATACAGGTTGAGGCTGGCTCGACTACATTTCCCATATAAAAGTTAGTCTGAGAAATTCAATTCAGATTCTTATTAATATCATTAAGATATAAACATCATGGCAGAGTGAACATCTTAAGGCAGCACGTATTAATAATTGAGCAGCTGTAGGCGGGCCAGCCTGTCCATGGGCCTTTTTCCCCTTGATCTGCATCAACGTCAAACCCCTGGTAGAGGAGCATCAAGCACCACTCTGTCACGGACATCCCCTCTCCTTTTCGCCCACAGGTTAGGCCATCTATTTAAAGGTCTGTGAGAGTGTGGCTGTGGCCTGGCCTTCCTCACCTGGCTATCCCTTTATTCTGCTCTTTCAAACTACATGTGTCTATAAAGGTCAGTCCAGGGAAGTGGCAGCGTGATTCAGACCCCCTTTCTCATTGTTCAATTGGCCCAAATGAATTAAAGGGATAACAGAATAATAACGCTTTACCTCTTACCCAAAGTGCATGAACTAAAAATAAGTAGAAAATAACTAAATGAATGCAGCTTCTCTTGATAATTAACGAGCTTTTGTATTTGGTACAGAACACCTGGAGTACAATGATGTAGTTAATATGTTTTCTAACAGCCTCAGTGCTCTTCACCGCCATCATTAAAACACCAAATGAGGTCAGATTGTCTGGTAGAACGGTCCGACAGAGTTTAAGAGAATCTACTTGAAGGAGTACTTGAAGCCGATCGGTATGCTGATAGTGGCTCAACACCTTACTAAGTTTCTTTTCAGCGTCTTCTCTATTTCTTCTGCGAGCCGCGAGCAAATGTGTCAAGCTAGGCAGGTAACCACTTACAGGAAGGCCACAGTAAAGCTGGATAATTCACTCAATAAATAACACCCAGGTTTTATACTGAGAACTGCACGTCTGGTATGAACAGCCAGGCGCGCTATCGGGCACAAATCTACACTTCACGGGTATTCAGAGTTTCAAATTGGCACTCAGTATTGGGCTTCATTTAATAATCATACAGTAACTTTTAGTAGTACACAATCATAATAGTATTTTTTTTATTACAATGTTCGGAATTACTTAACGTAGCCTATTTCTGTATATTTATTTCTATTTATCTCCGTTAATCACCGTCAAAAACTGTAACTGGGAGTACAACGATCTGGTGCCAGTTCACAGGTAGTGAGTTACGGGTTTGACTGCCGTTCCAGGGTACTCACGCAGGTAGAAGGTTGTGAAAACACGGGTTACGGGTTGCCTGGAACGCAGCATGAGTACATGCTCCCATTGTATTTATCCACAACATCAGTCCTTTCTTTTATAGGCAAGATATTGGGAATCTTTAACATTTACAGGTGATTTATCGATTACAGATAAAGCACCTGTGATTCTGTACTTTACAAGTGTATGCCACTTTGTGTTTTAAAACCAAAACTCAAAGAAATGTGCTCTCAGAAGCAGCCCATACAAATTTAACATAACAAGTTGATGATTCCATATTTCCTGTTAAGTCCTTTCAAGATTCTCCCAGCTCTGTGGAATGTCTTACATGAAAGACTTTGATGAAGCAGGAGCTCCGTTTTCCTGATAGAGAGGTCACTGGCAGTGCAGCACTAGCCTTTCCTTCTTAATGAAGCCTCAAACTGAGAGTCCATCATTCCCTCTAATTGTTGTTGATTGCATTCATTATGTCATGTCCTGAAATGTTGGGAGGCGCTGATGGTGGTTCGGGCTAAATGGCAACTATGGGTTAGCTTGTTTCTCAAAGCTAATTGGATGTCAGTTTGGAGAGGCAAACAGAGAAAGAAGAAAGTGTCTCTCATCAGCAGACTGTCCATTGTCAAATGCATTTTTTATGAGCTGGCAGACCCCTGGCTGAGCAGACTGAGGCCCAGGGTTGTGATGCTTGCAAGATGTCAAGCACCTCCTCATAGAAATCCCCCAAGCTCTCTTTTAATGAAATTAACAAGCCATTGCAAAAAAAAAAAAAAAAAGCCTTATTAAAGGCCTATTAAAAAAAGCTGCTGCATTGACATATGACACAGCAGTAGACTACACTCCTTAGATAAAGTGTAGAAGAAATAGCAGGGAGTTCACGGCAAGCTTAATTGAAATTGAAAAAAGAGCAACTGGCATCTTCATTATTGCAGCGTGTACTGTAGAGTAGGTTACACTCTGGACTAGCATCTCCATTTATTACTCTTAAACTGTAGTAAAAGAGTTTGCAATAAAACAGCCAGTATATGTATCTTAAGATACCAAAGGGACATGTTTTGTCTGCAGGTTACATTTCCCCGCCCAAAAAGAGAAACAGAAAAGATTTGAAAAGCACTCTGGGAGCAATTCTAAATCTCAAAGATCAGCAGCGAAGGGACAGCCAAGCTGGCAACAGAGATATGGAAGCACAATGGTGAATCACTCCCACACGTCCCCCAACAATGCAACACGGGGCCAGTGACTCGGCGATATGGTTTCAACTATATGCCTATTGCACATATGCGTTCTACACTCCAACACCATCCTTATAAGCATTATAAACATGTAGCCATTTTGTCTCTAGAAGAAAGCCCAGAAAAAGGCAATCACTGTAAGATTTTACTGCTTATGTCTAGTCTCTAATATCCTAACAGTGTGGAATGTCAGTTGACCAAAAAGAAAGCGCTTGCATTTGCATCACAGCTCACTTTAAGATGAAGCAGAGAAATGCCCCCCTATTTTTCTGCTTTGGTTTACCCTCATCAGCTTACTACACCAATGAAATCTCCTCTCCGTCCCTTTAATGCAGCTTTTTGTGTGTGTCTGCACGTAAAAGTGCTCAGCACTCCTCTCTGCATTACTGAGATTGAAGAGAGACTGAGAGCATGAGGAGAGAGAGAGAGAGAAATAAGTGATCCCTTTCTTAGCCGCTTCTCAACAAGCAAACCCACACAAACACTTCTGATGTGTGTATGCACTTTCCCCCTCCCTAAGCATGCTGGTGTAAATACCATGGTAAATGTCTTAAAACTAATTTTATGTCCTTTAGCTATGTATGAAGGAGGCATAAAACTTGGAAGGACTGCATGTGTAAACTCCAGAACTGCTTTACAAAGCTATGAGAAGAATAAGTAGGGGAGAATACAGCGCTACAGCAAACAATTGCTACTTAGCAACTAAGCCATAGCCACATTTAGCCATGTGATAGCTTTAAGGGGCTTTTACACCTACCTCGTTTGGTCCTGACCTTCGGACTTTTCAGTTGGATCTGAACCCAAAATTACAGGTGTGAAACCTCCCCCGGACCACGGTATGGACCAAACGGTCTGGACCAGCCGGTCTGGATCAAACTGAACTACTGTCCGGTTCGTTTATAGTAAAAAAGCAGTTTTTGGATGGTTCGGACTTTCAGACCAAATGCAGGAAGTTCTGATATGATGACATAAAAAAATTGGAGATATATTTGTTAGAGAAGCAGAAGGACGTGTACCAATACACCCTATTAGTTGTGGGCAAAAACAAATCTTCTACAAACAGATAAAGCTAATCATTTTCTTTCATTCAGAATACGGTGCTTTATCAGTAGGCCTATCAATTAAAACGTATATAAAACAAGGATATAGGCAGGGAATAATGCAACGATGCAGCTTTTGCTGTACAAATTGTCTGTAGTTATATCCTGATGCACTATTTGTCTGTGCTGTCAGGTGTGTCCTTCTTTTTTGTCCTAGGACATTACAATGTTTTTTCTTTTGCATGTTTACATTGGGAAGCAACACATTGTAGCACTATGTCCTAGAGAAATTCCCCCCCAGGGACAATACATTTTATTCTCTTGTATGGCTAATAAAGCATTATAAGGAACTTTATTTCCATCTTTTCTTCACTATCTATTAAGAGAAGCAAGCGTCATTTAATTCATGTATTTTGGGGACAAACTGACAAATAAAATAGAAATAACTTAGCCTTAGGGTGGGGGGTGGGGACGCACATCATAAAAGGCAAGAAAACTATACACTAGGCCTATATTTAAAATGAATATTTCTTCAAACTAGCTACAGAGTCATTTCCAATAGCCAGACTGCTGTTCTAGGTTCCCAGTAGGCGACTAAGAGAGTAATAGGGAATACGCAGCATTTAATATGTTGGTGCTATGCGTTGTTCTTATAACCAGACCTAATTAACAACAGCGCCGGTGTGTCCCACACATAGACCGTTAATAATATACAGTCTATGGTCCCACATGGACAGCGACAATGTTGACAACGCAAACGAAACGAAAATGTAGCCTACAGTGCAAACTCTGCATGCACGCGCGCGTGCCTGCCCACAGACACGCGCGCGTTATAGCCAAACTATATAAATCAAAAAGGAGGTCATCAAGTCAAATAAAAAAATGTCACAATAACACCAATAGCACCATTTATGTATTTAATATTGCCCAGCGCCACAGAGACTAACTTTAGGATGTAATAATTAGTCTCATGTATAAAACCTAACCAACAGTAAGTTGCAACCACTGGCCTTAAAAAGCAAAGTGCACCAAAGCAGAAAAACCGGACATAACTTTTAGCACATACAGGTAAATTAGTTTATCAACTCACCATTAGAAGAAATATGGTTGGGTCCTGCGGCTGGGGTGCTGCACGTAGGCTGAATGAATGTGTTACCGTCTGTGGTCCGTGGAAATGTTCCAGAGCACAGATACGTTGTTTTCATAAATGAAGAGAGGCATCATTTCGCTGACAAATAGTTTAGCGGGGTAGTCAAGTCGTTGACGTCGGGGCAAATGTTGTACGTGCGGTGGTTACATCCGGAATGCTAATACGGGGGCTGGGAAGGTCTCGCGCTAAAATGGTGGTTAAGCTAACTTTAGCCGCCGCACTGACTCGAAAAATACTCCAACATTTGATCGAAGTTCATGCCTGTTATGAGTATTTGGCTTTTATTCTACACAAGTTAGATAGCTTAAAAAGCTGTAGAGCTGCCAGTTGCCAGTATGCTGCATCATGAAAGTAAAGTATGCCGTCAAGTAACCAACAAACGTAGCTGCGTCAAGCTCAACATCTGATTGGTTGTTTTTCACCGCATATCCATTGCTGTTTGTAATTGGCTTAAAAAGTTGTCATTTGGTAATTTTACATGAGAAAATGTGAGTAAAATAATAAATAAAACTATTTGGTCTTGATTTTTTTTTAAGCCCACATTTCATCTTTAATCCCTATTATTATGATTTAGTTACATATGTAAAATAAAACATTTTATCATCTTTATATTCAGAGGGGGCACAACAACATAGGCTAGTGTATGCCCATTCATATGTGATACAGGAACCATGTTACCACTGTTGCCACAAATGACAATTGCAGGATATAGGTTGATGCTAAAAGATTGTGTAACAGTAGTGCAAGTAGGCTATAGACAAGGAATAAAGTAGCTGAACTGACAATATCTAAATTCTACAATTAGCCACCATAAGCTACTTTTCATACCAGACCAAGTGGCTGAACACCGTTGTGTATTGAATCAATTTGCAATGCATGTTATTGCCTATCAATTCAACATTTGCAAGTGAAATTCAAAAGTGACTTAGTCTTGGTTTAAATGCAGCTAACATTAAAAGGTTAAAATACACAATATTGAGCTAAAATGTCCCATTTGCTTGTAAATGTGCTGTATTTATATAGCACTTTTCTAGTCTTAACAACTACTCAAAGCACTTTTACACCATACAGGAATTATGTATACCATACATCATTCAAACACATTCATGCACTGTGGGCGAGGCTGCCTTACAAGGGGCCACCTGCTCATCAGATAAACACTCACACTCCAATCAGCATCAGGGGCAACTCGGGGTTCAGTGTCCTGCCCAACAACATGTGGACATGGGACAACAGGGCCAGGGATTGCACCACCAACCTTCCAATAGGCAGGCAATCGCTCTACCACTGAGCCACAGCCGCCACTTGTATAATGTACAAAACAAATAAACATAATCATTCCAACTCAGAAATAGGCTGTGTGTGGTGGTGGAGAGATACAGCAGCTTTTCTACCTTAAAATATAGTGCTCCAAAACCTTAAACCTGTGTGAGTCACCCCAACAAGCAGCAGCAGCACAACATTGATTGAGTTGACTGCTCAGAGTTTCAGTGTATTTCTAAATGCGATGGCTCTTCCCATGGGTGGCAAGCGGGGGCGGATTGGCCATCTGGCAATAATAACAATAATAAAAATAATAATAATAAGCATTGGGCCAGTTGGCAAGGGCCGGCCTGGTCCCGAGATGGGCCAACCAACCCGTTCACAGGCTACTCAAATTGGGATGTTCAGTCAAAATCAAGCACAGTTCAGGCTGAACTGGACCCTCCTGGTGATCATGCTGCTCTGGGGGACCGGCTACGCAGCTTTGCTGGAGCTCCGACCACTGTCTATCCACGCGGCCGCCAGAATCAAGTTAAGACTGTTTCATTACCGGTTAAAAACGTCTCGTCGGTGTGGCCTCTGGCTTGAACAGTGGGAGAGTTTGCCCCTTGTTGGCTGGGTCCTGCAGCGGCGCTTTTTCAAGTCCAGCCTGCGGCCCTTTGCTGTGTGTCATCCCCCATCTCTCTCCCCCTTTTAGGGTTATCCACTAGGATAAAGGGAAAAAGACCCAAAAGAATGATATCTTGTTAAATGGTAGTCCAATTCAGTGTTTTGGTACAGTTGGTTTTAACACCTGATGCAAAGTCTAGGCCAGTGTAAAACCCTAGAAAAAAGCAGCGTCATTCTGCTCCATCTTTCTGCTGTGTATTAATCTGCGGTTCACATGCATGCATGAAATGTGGTGGTCCTTTACACTTTAGGCTATATTAAATACTGATCACCGATCATTTTTGATCAATAGAATGCAGAAAACCTTACACTTCACAACAACTACTCAACAACATCCTTAACATGATTGTGTTGTCGTACATTTAGCAGTAAAAGCAGTAGTATGTCAATCCTACAGTTATCAATTTAAAAAGAAGTTACCATAAGCCCTGCTCATACTGTGTCTTGTTCGGCCCATGTCCGAGATCTGAAAGCCCCATTACTGGACTACAAAACATACCGATAATGATATTTCATTTTATTTTGTATTTTGAATTGTTACCTACCACCAGGAATTTGGGGATTTCCTTTCCATAAATGTAGACGTTTTTAACATAAATGTGTGCCTAAAAATGTATCAGATCTAAAAACATATTTAGATTGCATGTAGAGTGCTAAAACAGATGAAAGGACGGGGGGACCGGACAGACAATATGTACAGTGTCAACAGAGAGAAACACGAACAATTGAACACACTGACAGTGATAACAAAGAACAACATACTGTAGAGAATGATGGTAACAGTGTACAAGCAACACAAATAAACAGTATGTGTGCTCTGCAACTCTTTAAGTAGTTATTTACATTAAATGTTAAAAAATCTGTCACATGAGGTACTGCTTGTATTATTTAACTTGCTTATTTCATCTGTACACTAATGGGACGGTGTGGCTACAGTGCCAGGGCTGAATTTTGGTCCCAGTCCACCCCTGGTGGGAAGAGATAGTGTGGTCATTCCTCCGGCTGTTTCCAAACCCAGATGGATTCCTAAAGCGCCCATACAAACAAATACGCATGCTGCATCCCAACACATCAGTGACACCTGAGCAAGGAAAAAATTGCTGCCAGAACTGAGGGACAGTATTAAAAAAAACAGAAGACAAATGCAGCACACTATTCGAGCGCTCTCCCAGCATCTCAGTGTGTTTTATATATATATACTTTGCCACCGGACTGTGTGATACTCACTGAGGGAGCCAATTTGAGGAAGATGGGTACTGACGATGGCACTCGTCGCCACATGGCACCTGTCAGTGCCTGTGCTGACATGTAGGACTGGGGTGCACCTCCTCCCGGCTGAACCCTAAGATAGAGAGAGATATATGGCAGGTAGCCTTTAAAAGTCTGCCGCTTGGCAACACAGCATCATTAACAGGCCCGCTGAAGGCCCCAGCCTGGCCTGCTTCCAGGAAAAGAGGGGGGGAGTTCAGCAGTCTCCTAATCACCTCCCCTCCCCGCCTCCATATATCCTCCTCTATCTTTAGAGTACTATGCAAAGTCAGCACTCTTCAACCATCTATCCTTAACACATCAAATACATGCCCGCCAGCTTCTATTTCAAACTGAGTAAAAAAGAAACAACAGGAGAAGGTGGCAGAATGTAACCATTAGGATAGCACCCTGGTGGGTGATGCTGCTGCTCTCATTTGTCTCCATTCCCTTCCGTTTAAAAAAACTCAAGTTCAAATCCCCATCTTGAGTTTAGATCAAGTGGCTTCTCGCTAATACAATCCAATTTACTGTAAAATACCAATTACTGGTATGAAAAAGGCCAATCCGTTTAAAGTGAAAGTTGCATTGTTAGGGCAGTAAGTGGTGTCTTTATGAGAATGCAGGCTTAGCAGAACTTAAGAAGCGAGGCGGTTAAGCGAAGGACATCAAAGAGCCCTAACTCGAGGAGTTGCACGACTGGGCACAAATCACTTATCATAATTATCACTGCTCCCTCCCCACCCCAGGCCCTGATTCACTAGGACTAAAAAGAAGCAGGTGTGATCCTAAGCCACATTAAAATGCCACATTCGTGAGAAAGTTAATAATGGGGAGTCCAAAGAAAAAAGGAGTGAAATTAATGGAAATAAACTTGATGAGATGCAGCCAACAGGGAAATACGTATCTAGAAAAGATAAAATAAAGAGTTGAGGAACCTGTGTGTGTGTGTGTGTGTGTTTGTGTCTGTGTGTGTGTGTGTGTGTGTGCGTGCGTGCGTGCGTGCGTGCGTGCGTGCGTGCACGTGCTTGCTGGGGGGTCAACTGATGAACCATACCCTTTACCCCACAATTTATAGCCTTCTGACGAGCACCGGGGGAAAAGATGTGTTGGGTTTGATGTGTTTTATGAGCCTTGCAGGCCGCCCAGTCAGTATCCATTACAGGAATGTTAGAGAATAATCCATGAAGTTGACACCTCCCATAAATGATTTCCTGACACCAGCTACTTGCTCATCAGCCATGCTTGTGACATGCTAGCAAACCACATTAATTTTAGTCTCAGTTTGTGAATAAATGTGAGCCTTCTTGCTTTGCTCGGGCATCTAGTCATCATGTTCTCACGCGTTTTCATCATTGTGTGTCCATTTCTTTACAACGCAGTGTGCCAACTATGACTGGTCTGGCTGGGGCCTGCAGGGAATGTGTCTACTGCATTAACAGTGATCTCTTGGCCTCTAGGGAAATTCACAGTTGCAGTGGTCATCTGAAATCTTCATTCCTCCCATTCTTCAAGGCTGCTCCATCAGCATATCTTGTACACAGGCAGCATTGTAGTTCAGAGTGTGTTGTTTCTCGAGGGAAGACGTTACCCTCCAGTTGTGATAGAGGCCGACCTCAAAGACAAGCTATGAAGATGAGTTGTTAAAAGAGGGAGCAACAGTGCCTGGCGGGGTGAGAAAGACTTGACAGGTTATTCTGTGAGCATGCAAGATTTTGTATAGAGGAAGGCGCACACAGGTTTCTTATTTCTAAGACTAATTTTGTTAACAAAGCTTCAATGGCCAGATTGGACATTAAAAAGAGAAACCGTGCATTTGATTGCTTGAAGCATTAGTGCAGATTGAGTTACTCTAATCCATCCTTACACTTAAAGAAGCACCAATTCTGTCAAAAATATTGAGTCCATCTGGGCTGAGTCTTTTCCATTGTGTACAAACCAATCGCTTCCTGTCATGTTCTTCTTGTAAGACATATTCTCCTGTGAGATCTTCTGGCTGAAGGTGAAAACTTAAAGCTGCAGTAATTCATAGTTTCATATGAGCACTAGGTCATGTGTAATAAGGTGTTAGTTATAGTGTCAAACCCACAGATAGCCTCCAGCAGACTCTCCAGTGCCCTTCAGCTTTATGGAGGTGTTTTAGCATCTTTCAGCCCATGGTTTTGGTTAATTGTCCATTTTTCATTAAACTTGTCCACAGCTACAACTGGCATCAATTTCTAAAGATTGTATTTGGGAATTTGACGGAACTGAACCTGTTGCCGCTACAGTAAGTAAGGACAGAGCCTCTGTACATGGGGCACCTGCTCAACCAGGTGTGCTACCTGAGCGCCTCAGACAGCTGTTTAAAAAAAAAAAGAAGAAAAAAAAGCCCATTTGTGAATATTTTAATCAGTGCTGTATTTAAGTTTTCTCCATCAGCCAGAAGAATTAACTGGAGAACATAAAGACCCAAAGAACATGACCAGAGGAAAATGGGGAGTACACAATGGCAACACTCTGGTCTTTAACGATTAATGTTGATGAATCAACACAGATGGACTGAATAGTTGCCTGAACACACTGTTCCTCATCCGTTCCCAAATAGAATGTGCAGGCAGATGTAGACATGGCGCTGAAGGGATAGTTGGTTGTGCGTCTTCCCTGAAGTCCAATCATTCTGAGGGTTGACATTTCATCTTACAATACTTTTTCTTTTTATCACTCAAAAACACAAGTTCCTCCTTTTGTTTTTGCATCACCTGGTGGACTTAAAAGGGAAACTATCTTGGCCAGCAATGTCTAAGTTCACATAATTAACAACAGAACAGCTGAAAAAATCAACATAAGTTTGTTTCCTTTGGCTACAGTGATGAAGCAGCAAAGAAAGAGAACATACTTTTAGAGGCTTTGCAGCTAAGTCTAGATCATGTTGCTTAACCTCATGCATCTGTATATACATGAGCCGTAGGATCAAATGCACAGTGTGACATGACTCAAACTTCCTCTGAGAAACATCCTCCGTTAGCTCACCACTGTAAGATCTGGCTTCCTATTACACTGGTAGTAGAACATGCAGATGATTGTTTTTAATGGTGGTATGGCTATAGTGACTATATGAACTCTGTCACAAACTATGTGTTGTCATTCACATCTTGCAATCCCATGTGAGGTGTGGGTTTTCTGATCCATGATATCCCATGAAAGTTTTTTTCTGAATGGTGCAGCAACAAAGTGTCGAAGTGTTCCATGATTAGTTCTAAAAATTCAAGCGAGATAATGAGATTGATTTTAATACACAACACACAGTAGTACCAGTGCAAAATGTGTTGTCATTACTGTAAATGTGAGTGGAAATTGAGTGTTGGTAATTTCGCATTACTTCAAAAACTGCAAGTGAACTACTTCAATACCCCATTAGGATTATTGTCAGTATGACACTCTGTATATGCAGCAAAGACATTTTTGGATGTAGAAATTCACAAAAAAACAACTGCAGAATTGTGCAATTATAGTAAAAAAAGTCCCTTAGTTTTCATTTATAATCTCAATGCATTAAAGAATTGTAACTGTTAACAACTATAGTTTGAATGGCACTATTTCAAAACAGCCCAAATAAATAAATACTTGTTTATTTCCCTGATCTAGACTTTTACATCTCAATCGTGAATGGATACATGTAGAATATTTTTTTTATAAAAGGATTTTGAAAAAGGAAAGGCTAACACAAAAAAAACTACTGCTTTTACAAAAAAAGGCCCTAAACGCATGTTTACCTGTTTCCCTGTTTCCCCTAACAAAAGATATCACCCACAATATATTTCAACTACATATGACCAGTTGGAACTCAGATTCAAATCTCACTCATGTCCAGCAAAGGACTCAACACCTAACAATGAGAGTGAAAACAAACCCTTATTATGTTTCACTGGCTATGTGTTGAAGGGTTCTTACATTTTGTGCATCCGCCACCAGTGTTAGTGATCTAACAAGGAGCGGGTAATGGGGAGTTGAAATAGTGTAACAATCTTTACACGATGTGCCAATTATTTCACATGTGTGATAGGGGAAAGGCCCCCAAAGTGCTAGCTTTCCTAAAAAACTTGGTGCTTCACTTCTTCTCCTCCACTTGCGTTCATGCTTGGCTTCTTCCCGAACTATCCCCAGACATTGATCACAGCACAGTGGAGTCTTGCTAACAGAGCTTCGGCCATGTGTTCAGGCTAACAAGGTGAAAAAATAATAACGAGCAAACCCAAAGAAGAGCTCTCTGGTCTTACTGCACTGTTAGTATTCTGTCAATCCAAATCATCCAATATATTACTCTTTCTGGAATAGACGGCCGCTAAGTGGAAAGTGTGGAAAGGGTGTTCGTTATCCATGACCTGGCAATGCCTGACCCGGCACAGCAAAGTACAGAAATTAGAGGAAAGCTCTTGAAAAGCTTTCGAGTCTTTTTTTTTGCTGTGTGCTTAACAACACAAATCATCACAGGCTGAGGGAAGAGGCTGAAATAGCTAACACAAAAAACGGCAGGTGAACTGAACAAAACCACTCAGTGTTGCAGCATATGGTGGCCGTTGTCCACAATTTTCTTTTTCTCGCATATTTGTTACTTGAAACTCTCTGTGAAGAGCTTTTGGGATGTCAGCAAAAGCTGTTGGAAAAGCAAATAATCATTATCTCCTACCCAGGCCACTTTGAGCAGCTTGTTGCCTAGCATGAGATCGTCTGTTGGTGATGTAAGCCCATGCACTTCACAAGCACCTTCAAAAATACATTATTTCATCACTTGCAGCCCTTAATGTCTCAGTTTCAGTACTCTGAATGAAGTCATATCTGACCAAAGTATCTAAAAGAACACTCCAAGCATGAACATCAAATGATAGTAATAAAAAAACATCATTTTTTCTATTTAATTTTGCCAAGCTACAGTAGAAGGACCTTGAAATCATTCGCTGTGTATATTAGGGGTGGAAAGTCACTCAAGTACATTTTCTCTATTCAAGTACCACATGCAGTAAAGGGGTTTAACCAATGAGGGATTTCTCCTCCTAACCTCTCAAATAATTCTATTTAAAGGGACCCAATATACCAATGCAGCCTCTGTGGCTACAGGTAGTCAAAGAGGTAGAAAAGAGTCATCAAAAAGACTCTAATGTCTGTAACACAGTAATATCGATCGACAGTTTGCTAACATTAATGTATACTTTATTAATCCCTCGTGAGGAACTTCACTCTATTATTTTACACACACAGGAAATACACAAATGCCATGGGGAGATGTCAGGGGGCGAGGGGTGTTGCCCATGGACAGGAGCCCCGAGCAGTTGTTTTGGTGCCTGGCTCAAGGGCCCCTTGGCAGTGTGAGTTCACCCCAGTAGGAGAACAGACACTTGTAGTCCATACTCCAAACTTGGTCCCTGCAGGGACCGGCAACCCTCCTATCCCCAAGCCCAGTTTACCATGGTCTAGCTACCATAAGCTGCTGGGCATACCAGACCAGAAGTGAGGCTGAATCAGCCAAACCCCTGAGAGTATTTAAATAAGCAATGATGTGTTTGGTGGCTTGTGTATTTCACTTTTAATCTATAGGAGGAACAATTTGTTACAGTTCCAGAGACTGACTTCAAACAAGTGTTTTAGGCCCAAAGATTAGGAAAAAGTCAAAAATGAATACAGATACCTAAACAGCAGTACATGAAGTTAAAACTAGCTCCATCTCCACTTGCTGCAGTGGTCAAATGCTGCTTAGAATATGCATTGATGCATTGATTGTATTGCAGTATTGAGTCTACAGTCTGGTATTCTAAGTCTAAGTTCTTCTCCCACCACTAGTGCGTATGCTGAAAAACATCAGTATTCTTCCCTTCTCACTCTCTAATGGAACAGAAATTGTTACAAACTGTTTTGTTGCATCTTCTACAGAGTCAAAAGAGTTCCTTGGCTCAAGGTTTGATCTTGTTTAAACAAAGGCATTACTGACTGCGCTGACCACAGAGTGATAACTGAAAAAAAAAACAAGCAGGCAGGCACCTACACCGTACTTGTGTTTAGTGTGCAGAGTATGGGTTCGGAGAGGTTGAGTTTTCCATTAATCCATTTATCAGGCTTCCCCCTTGCAGCTTGTCAGAAACCCAAACTAGGATGCCTTTGTACCAACTGTCATTTACTCATAGTTTTAATTACACTAATATCAAAAGGGAGATTTTTTTTAGGATGGGAACAAACATGGTTTGGAGCACAGAACTGCGTCATTAAGATGTCATAATACACCAGGGTAAAACTGGCATCTAATTCATTTAATCAGAAAATCACTCTAATGGAATGGATAAAGGAGGAGGGGAAATAACTTTGAACAAAAAGTCATATAGACCAAACAGACCAAAACTCAAAGGATTTTTTGTGTGTATGATAGGGTCACACAATGGATTCAGAAAAAAAATTGGCACCTATCTATGTGATGCCATACATCTCTTCTGGCAGCACATGATGGTCACATGATGTTTGAAGGCCTGAAAGTGACAAATAATTACAAGTTTATTTTAATACAGCATCATAACCTCAATGGCAGGGACATTTTGAAAAATAGGTGCAATGCAAGCATGAACACTTGGGATATGACAATCCATGATTAGAAATTGATTTTTTCTTTAAGCCCTGGTTCAATTATCAGGGTTTATCTTTGATGGGGCCATAATGGTGCCTATCTGCAAGTACAGCCTGTCACGGCTCATGCCACGTTGTTTTCTTTTCCTTCAGGTTTAATCGAGCTGTAATTGATTCACTAATTGCCTTTAATTATAAAGTAAATGACTTCTCTCTACCATGCAAGTTGGGTTATCTGTTTCGGTGGCTATCAGAGGAGAAGTTAATAAACTGGATGATAGGGTTAATAATCCCAATCAGTGCTGTAATTCTCATTAGATCCAAATACGCATAAAGCAATGCAATTACTTCACGAGCATATGATTGCTTTGTATAACATCTTCTGCAATCTTGATAACAATTGTTATAACAAAATTGTTTGCAGAATAAAAAAGCTAAATCAATCATTTATAACCCTGAATGTCACCAGGGACATTGTTTTTTTTTCAAATAAAGAATATTTTGCTTTTCTCTTCCCTTTGTTTGTTCCGTAGTGGCGGTTACGCCAGAGCAGCTATTTGCAGCTTATTGAGCGAAATGAATCACAACGCAGACATTTTCCTGCAAATTATTTCTAAAACAAAAGTTCCCTGCTCATCGGGGGCTGAGGAAAAAGCATGCTGAGATTGTTGCTGCTGTTGTGAGTGTTGTTGAGTTAAACACACCGCTTGCTTTGGCACACCTGATGAATAAAACATTGAAGTGCTGTGGGAGAAAAGGGGGGTTGCCTCCCTGCCTGCATCACCCTTTCACTGAACGCACTATGGACACTGTGTCTCTGCTTTGACAGTACACACACACACACACACACACACACACACACACACACACACACACACGTGTTCACCCTCGCCCCATCCCACACTCCTTCACATTCATTAGCTTATACTTAGCTACATATCTGTCTGTCTATAGTTTAGTTTAGTTTAGTTAGTTTAAGAGTTTATTTGAACATGTAAAAAACCCACTAAAATAAAAGATTTGTATACGCATTCATGCATACATATATAATTAAAATGACAGATAGAGAAGGCCATGTAATTCTCAGCACAGTCTTCCAAAATTGAAAGTCATTCAAACAAACTGTCCCATGTTCAAAAGGAGTAGGAAGAAGTTGATGAACAACTCATCAGGTCCGACCCCCTACCACCTATACACGACGGTCCACTTCCGGGATTGTTCCGGGATTGTGGTTGCCGCCACAAATTCCGGTACTTCCCACTTTCTTTGTGTAGGGATATTAAACTCCAGTTGATTTCTGAGGACTATGGTTGACTGCTCCTCAGATCTCTGCAGGGTGAATCCAAACCGCTAGCTAGACTATCTGTCCAATCGGAGTTTTCTGTTGCACGAATAAAACTACTTTTGAACGTACACGTTCCACCAAAACAAGTTCCTTCCCAAGGCTGTTTTGCAGCGGCGCCTCAATCCGGTGCTTAGTACAACCAAGACGATCGTGATTGGTTTACAGTTTGTCACGATTGCTATGACAATTTTTGCGATACTTTTAACAATTTTTCTAAAATCTTAACGCACCATCACACACAACACACAAAAGGCAAAAGGATTAACTTTACGCTCCAAATCCCACATTGTAAAATAAAGCCACCACTAATTTTTTAAATACAATAATACACTAACACAATGCACTGTGTCTACCAAAACACCGCAAACATGACTCAAAATCAATTCATTCTTCCAAAACACTAACACATGTTCTCCCCCAACAGGACCATTTAGTCAGTCATAGCCGAATGTCATGAAAACACTTCCATCAGGTAAAATTCCTGCTTTATAACTCAATTATTTTTATGTGTGTCAGGTCTGCCCTTATGCAATAGATAATAGTATAATGTGCTGATCATAGACTGTTTTACACTGCAGTCTCTCTTGAAGCCTCTCTGCATTTCGGTTTTGTTGGGTATAGTAAATGCTCCATTTTGTTTCTTTTGCTGCAGAAATTCAATACAAAAATTATTGACCCATCGCCGAGTAGCTTTATAGAATGTACGGTTTACAGTATGAAAAATAGGACACAGTATTGACCTGGTACTCGTCTTCCTCTACCTTGTGCAGGACATTTTACTTACTTTCTTTACTTTATTGTTCTTTTTCCACACAAAATCAGGCCAAATAGGTCCTTCTTTACTGTTAAAAACAGATAATAATCATTAAGACATGTTTGAGGTACAAAGAATAAACCAAACTGAAGCTGTGGGGACAACGGGAGAGACTGTTTCACTTCCTAACCCATGTACTACCAACGTGACCATTCCTAAACACCTAATACGCTGTCAGCAGCGGGATGCTCTGAGACTCCTCACCGCGTTCCATACAACCACTCACTGAGTGATTTCTGCAAACATCATACATTCATAGATAAGAACTGCATGCATAATTGAAACACACTCTGAATGGCATGACATGATAGAGGAAAAAACATATATCAATGCAATTGCGATTGGGTACCTCCTTTTACTCCCTCAAAAGTAAACAAGAAAAGGACCGAAATGGGTGCCCAGAAAAGCCAGATGAAAATTTAATGCATGGATATTAGTTAGCCGTCCCTGGCGGTTGAATAGGTTCAAAAGGTACATGTCTTAGGCAAGGAACCACGTTGTAGCATGTGAGCTGAATACAGCGGAAGGGTTTCTGCTTAAGGGATTTGTTCAAGAGTATATAATACTATAATTGGGATGAACTACAGATGTAAGACAAAGAGCAAAGAGCCAACGGTCTGAAATACAAATGCTGAAATCTGAACAGATCAATGTGATGTGAACACTGCTGGAGAAAATGACTGTTTTTGTTTCAGATAGCTTTCACAGATACTAAATTCCCAACCAATATAAAAAGAATGTGTTTGCTTTTCTGTGCTTTCCATTACCGTACAGTATCTAAATTGTCCAGGTCTGATGATCTGGACAAACCCTTCAATTATTTGCAAATTGTGGGGTTGATTGACACATAGAAAAGCTGTGGTGTTACCATGTCTTCTCAGTATCACTCAAGCAAAGATTAAACCTTATCATTACATTGCATGTTACTCTTAGAGGAATTGTTTGATATATTGCAATACATGCTTATTGAAATCACAAAATCAATCATCAGAGGGTTGATACAACTCTTGTATATATACAACCATGTAGCTGAGGCCAGCAGTTGATTAGCTTAGCTTAGGACAACATGGAGAAAAGATAGCCTTGCTCTTTAGACACATACAGTGTATCTATACAAAAACCGAAGTGTAAAAACAACAATTCACAGATTTATGGAGTGTTACTGGACTATTTCTTGGACGGGCGGGTGCAGTGACATCCTCTTTCTCATCTCCTTTAGATTTTTGACAGATTAAACAAACAAGATGTAATTGATAATTTGTGAGATTTACAGGTGGTTTGTTACCTTTGAAAAGAGCCGTGCTACCTATTTCCCATTATTTTCAGGCTTTATGCTAAGCTAAGCTAACCAGCAGCTGGCTCCAGCCAGATATTTACCATCCGTCAAAATCCATTTGGGATTGACAACTGATTGCTACTGAAGTAAGAAACCTTTTTATGCTTCAGTACATGTAAATATCAGTTTGCTACAGATCGTCTCTTTAAGCTTCTCAGTTAGTCCTTTTCCGTATTTAATGAAAACTTAATTGGCACGGTAAAATCACGGTCACAAGCAATGAACATTCAACAGACTGTGTTATCTTCTTTATATTGGCCGCCACTCTCTTTTTGTTCTGCCGCTCCCACGCTTGTCCCTCCTCAGTGGCAGGTTGTTTGCACCTTAAGATGGCTGCCATCTGTTCAGTAACCGCCGAGAACATCCTCCCGCTTACCAACATAGCTGACAGGTTGTAATGATGGATTACATTATCAGAGAAAATAATGAGAAAATATTTAACTCTTCACCTATTTCAAACAGTACGGCAACGCTTATTTCAACTATACCAGCAAATAAAAAAAAAGGTGTGCTTTTGAGTAAACAAAGTCTGTGAAAACAGATTGCACGTTGTCTGACTATAATGCAGCTTTGCCTAAGCAAGAATTATGTGGTGTGTGGTGTGTGTTCAAGCAGCAATTCCAACGTATATTTGCGTTTATAGTGGTGACGCACTCTGCTGGCTGTAGTTTCACATGGGTCGCATTAGAGGATAGAAATGAAAGACCTGTAATGTCGGATAGTTTGGAGGTCTTGTTGGAATGTTGAACTGACATTTATCAGGCGGCCGGAGAACGCTGATGCTGCTCCATGTCTTCTGGATAGGTAAATAGGCAACTGTATCCCAAAAGTAATTACAGGCACTTTCCAATTTATCCACCCTGCATAACTTTGATAAGGCAGAACTGCCCTAGCCGGCCAACGGATTTGCCTTGAGGCTACAGTGCAAACTACTTTTTCTTCAATGGAATAATTGGACAAAACCTAGAATAAGTTTAAATCTTAATACATGCTTGTTAAATAAGTCTAAGTTGGAAATTGAGGTTCAAGTCAAGTATGCTTGAACACTTCAGCACTTCTGAAAGACATTCACAGCGTTTCACTTGTTTGTACACACAAAAGAAACAGAAATAGTTGTATGAAGTATTACAAATAAAGGTTTGAGAGAAGAAGTTCTTACTTCCTCACCTCCACACTGCTGATCAATCACTGTGTGAAGTGGAGTGGTAAAGTCGGGATATTTCCAAAGCTTTTCGACCATCCAATTAGCAGTTCTGCTGGAGTATACAATTGAGCCCAAGTCAATTTTTAAGAGGTGTGACATCAAGTAGAAATTTATCCTGTGCCCAACATGATATAAAAGCATAGTGTTTGCTATAGTTTGCACTGGATGTACAAGTGAAGCTGGAGAATTGAAAATGATTCTCTTTTTATTAAGTGGTTGATTGACTCTGTTCTGGTGATTTAGAAGGAATGGTGTCTGAGGCCGATGCAAAACTGATTGATAGCCATCAGTTAGAATTGCAGAATTTTGCAACGAGGATAAAAACAAACCCCCAGCCACTGAGACCAAGGCCGGCTACACACTGGCTGCGTTGCACGAGCGTGGCGTTACTGTTGCGTGTCAGCTGAGTTTCTGGACACCAGAAACGTGCTGCTAGGTGACGTACAGGGAGGGCTTGGATCAGCCTTGTTTGACACATGGGGAGAGAGTTGTTAAACATAAATATACAGACTACTGATTTGATCAAAGCAAGACTATGTCAGCAGCATTGACGGCAAAACCTATGACAGGTGCAAAATTTGATAATTTTTTACACATACGTCCGCATTCATGTCAAAATCTAGAGACTATCAAACATTAACATGTCATTTATTTTTATGTATTTGTGTCAAAATGACATATTTTAATATTAATAAATGTCTGTCTGTCTGTCTGTCTGTCTGTCTGTCTGTCTGTCTGTCTGTCTATCTATCTATCTATCTATCTATCTATCTATCTATCTATCTATCTATCTATCTATCTATCTATCTATCTAATTTGCCTGGAAACGCTTCCAACACGCTTATAGGCGTTGGTTCTATTTCTAGCATGCACGCGTGGCTTAAAACACGTGTGAGACAAGTGTGTCACGCAGTTAGTGTGTAAGCTCTAACCTGTTAACATGGGAACCCAGAAAAAACGGACATAACATGCTCGCCTGACCTGGCCTGATACTGTTAAATGCTGTGCAAGGTGAGTGCTGCGCTCAGTGTAATATCATCATAAACATAATAAAATGATTACACAAGAATGAGCAAATGGTGAGTTTACTTATTCTCACATTCATAGAATGCATCGCCAAAAAATAACAGAAATGAAATAACACCAGAGAGAAAAATAGTAGTGTGAAAGTGAGTCCGCTGACACAAAATCCGTTCCTTTCACTTTTTG
This sequence comes from Etheostoma cragini, assembly GCF_013103735.1. Lineage (NCBI taxonomy): Eukaryota > Metazoa > Chordata > Actinopteri > Perciformes > Percidae > Etheostoma > Etheostoma cragini. Next base: position 6,752,498 of record NC_048425.1, read on the forward strand.
TATTTCTCAACTTTACCTTGCTGAGAATGTTTTGTGAGAAATAGCGGCTAATCCACTGGGAGGATGTCTTGGACTATTCCCGGAAAAAAAAGGCTGCTTCAGCAAATAGCAAAGTACAGGAGCAATGGCAAGGCCCCCCTCCCTCTCGCACTTTACATACAAATAGCTGTCAAAATAAAATTGCCTATTTTGAATGAGAAAATGCCTGGGACAAAGACACAAATATATGGAAGGACAAAGCAGCTCAGTGGAACAGACAGATAAAGCATGAAATAAGATATTAATGTGTTCTAAATTGAAAGACATTGCGTTATGACTTTGCAAATAAAGTAACCTTATGTCACTTTCATTACTTTTTAAATATAAATGTTATTATCAGTTTTGATATTTGGTTCTTAGATGCCTCCGATCGCCTAACATAATTATGTTTTTCTTTGTGAGAGGTCACCGTGGTGTCAATAGAAGGTCAGCCTCTCAAAAAAGCAAACTGAACATGACTAATGTTTGCTACAAAGAACATCTTAGTCTAATGCTGTTAAATTCTCATTAGGTAAGTATATTTACTATTGTTCACACTAAATAAAAAAGACAAAGGCATCTTTGGTTTGTCTGCTTAGGTAGAAAAATCTTAACTGTATATTCTCATATATTCTCAGTGTAACCTAATGCAATAGAATACAATAGCACTGCTTTTACAAAGCTCAGAATCTTCATACTGACAGTGTCGGAAATGTGTAGTTTAAATTATGTGTTTCTAACTGAAGTCATAGTAAAGGTGGTCTATATCCTTGACGTTCAACTTCCGGGATTGCTCCATTGCAGACAGAAATTCCGCCGGATTTCAGTCATTTAGGCCGGCTATCCGATGCCTTGGGATTTCTTTGTGTCGGCATTTTAAAGTCCGGTTGATTTACGAGGACTATGGTTCTTCCTCAGATCTCCGCAGGTTAAATCCAGACAGTTAGCAAGACTAATTGTCCAATCTGCGTTTTCTGTTTCAAGACTAAAACAACTTTCGACATACGTGTATGTTCCATCATAACAAGTTCCTTCCCCAAGGCTATTTTGCAGCGGCGCCGTGGCTCGGTATGATGCTTAGCTCCACCAAAGACAATTATGATTGGTTTAAAGAACTGCCAATAAACCAGAGCATGTTGTTCTCCCATCCCAGAATGCTGTGTGGAACATACAGACGCTCCTCCTCCCCAGCGCAGTGGAGGAAGGTCTGGCAATGCGAGACTAAGGTAAAGGTGGTGTTGGACTGGATAACATTCACTTCACATGTTTTATATCCTCTCCATTTACATACATAAAGGGGTCAGCATTTTAGAAACACTTTTGAATATAATGCAGTGCAGTACAACACTATCACCAACTATGACCTTGGTGCTTAAACACATTAGTGAAGTAACAAAACCCCAAAAAACATTACTGAAATCATGAAAGTAGACATTATGGCAGTTAGATTATATTACATTAGACATTAAAGGTGTACCTAAGGAAGTGGACACTTGGTGCTTACCCATTTCTAGTACCAGCTCTACTCGGCTCGGCTCGATTCGACCGCGTTGCCCCGCACCCTCCTCTTTCCATGCAGATTTAGTACTGCCTCATGGGTGTGGCAACAGAATGTCAAAGGTGTATTGTTTTTGACTCTAGTCATGTGGCTGTTGCCCCACCCAGAAGACAATTTTTTTCCCAAAATAAGCTGGAGGCATCAAAAAAAACATCGCTCGCTAAACTATTTAAAACTTGTGGGTTTGTTATGGACACCCCCGTCTGTTGCTAGCAAAGCTGACGCAGTGATCAGTGACGATTCTTTCCGACCAATCAGTAGTCTGCATGTTTTCACATCACCTTTTGGTATTGCCTCAGCTTGCATGGAACCTTGATGGAGGTGATACTAAAAAAAGTACTTGTTAGCAGGTAGCGGGGACTTTTTTTCATAATGAATAACCAAAAAATTTGAGTAGAGTCGAGGTGAGTCAAGCATAAGTATGTACTGTGGTGGACAAGTATGTACTGTGGTGGAAAATGTACTTACACACGTACGTACGTACATAACAATTCAGTTTATTCACAAAATTATAAAATGGAGTATACTTTAATATGCCAGCATGCTTAATTAAATAAAAAATAAAAAAGTAAAAAATTTGAATTTTAAATTAGCAGTACAGACATGTTGGCATATACACCTTTAAGTACTGTTGGTCAAGGAAAATAAATTGCAATAAAGTTCAGAGACATGACATGAGATGGCAGTTACAACAAAGCTGACTCCAAAACTGGCCATATAAAGATGGAATTTGAGCTGGGATGATATTTACTGCTGTCACTATAAACCTAGCAGCTATATTTCATGAAAGCAAAGCCCATGATGTCAAAGGTAAAATTGCACTAGAACCTCTGTAAGCTGTCACTTAATCTGGTTTCTGAAGTGCCATAATCACAGGCTATCATTAGCTTTATCAGAAAATGTAAGATATGCGAGGCGAGAATGACCGAGGCATTATGTTTGCGGTATTAATTTTGATTTTAAGCAACAGCCACATAGATAGAATAATCAAGAAAAATGAGACGATTATCCATCAAGGGCATAACACAAGGCAGGAGCCAATTTATTCCTGACGAGACGGCTCTGAATGGGCTTGATAAATCATCAAGAGAAAGGATATCATTTGGCCTCACAGCAAAAAAACGGTAGCGCAAGCATATTCCTAACCATTAAGGGCTAAAGTTAGCTCCCCCCCCTTCCCACCAATCTATCAAAGGGTGTGCAGTCTTTAGTGTGAGCCTAACAGTGTGTGTGCCTGTGAGGTGCCCTAAAGAAAAAATGTTTCATTTTCATTAGTTACCACGTAGTGTGTGCCTCAGGGCCAGGACAGGCTATGTCAATGTCTGATTGTAAATCTCTCCTGGGAAGATAAGGGATAGAGAAAAGTTTTCAACCACTTTTCAGTTAGAACGAGGGTGGAAGTGTCACTTGAGAGGTACTGAACATCATAAGAGGATATTCATCCCACTTTAAGAAGTTTTTTTTCCTTCATTAGAGTATGGCGGATATGGCTTGGCTTCCTTCTGCAATGATTACCACTCTGCCTGTAAGCTAAAATATAGAGAATGTGATGGTAAATAAAAACTAATGACCATCCTTTGGTTTAAAGGCCTTGTTTTTCTTAGAACAATGTGTTCAAAATTGATCACATCATTGCTAAGATATACCTTTTTATCTACCACTTTAAGCTTGTGGCGTACATTAGAAGATGATGAACTACTAGCAACATAAAATTTGAGAAAGTTAAAGACTTCCAACTATTTGTCACTTAAAAAGCCAAGGCCGATCATTTTATTTCATCAGCTGAAACAACTTTCGTGCTGGCTAACAATATACTGAATGACATGCTGCAAAACAAATCACCATACACCCTGTCCCCGGTTCTTTGTTTATTCTACATGAAACAAAACCAATTAAGATAGCAGTGTGCAGGGATTCTTCCATTTTGTGTGGACAACAATTTAGGAATTTTGGTCCATAGTTGGGAAATCAATATGAGTCTCTGGATTAATTACCTCTCAATATGGCAGTTTTCACAATTAGTGGCAGAGTAATGGGAAATAAACATAGGTTTTTAAAATGATTAGTTGATCAGTTGATCAACATAAAATACTTTATCAGCCACAACCATTCAGTGTATTTAAATTCATTGATCAGCTCCAGCTTCCATGTTACAGGTGGAGTCCGCCATTTTGCTGGGGCCAAATTGCCTAAACATGCATTAGGGAAGCACAGGAAATGATGTATGCAATTTTGTGTTTTGTCTGTAATTGTATTTCATTGACATCAGCCTTACGGTGCATTGCGGAATTTACACGTTTAGTTGACTTATCTCTCTGGGAACCATCACCTTATGGTGATGGAGAGGTTTGTGTGTGTCCCAGCTGTGTTGTCGGGAGCTTAGTGCTCCTGGTAGGGTCTCCCAACGCAAAGTGGTCTCGGGTGAGGGGCCAGACAAAGAGTGGTTCAAAAACCCCGTATGAATCACAGAGAGGGAGATAGAGTGACCCAGGCCCAGACGGAGGGCTTGTCAGCAAGAGCCTGGTGGCCTGGTTTGCCATGGAGCCCGTCACAGCCCAAAAAAGGTACGTGGCGCCTATCTCTCCCTTCCATGGGCCTATCACCTGTGGGAGGAACAGCTGGGGGCAGGTGCGCTGCCACATGGGTGGTGGTGAAGGTCAGGGGCTTTGACGGAGCAGACCCGGGCGGCAGAGGCTGGCTCTGGGGACGTGGGATGTCACCTTTCTATGGGAGAAGGAGCCGGAACTTGTGCGGGAGGTAGAGCGCTACCAGTTAGATCTGGTGGGGCTTGCCACTGCGCACATTCTTGGTTCTGGAACCATACTCCTGGAGTATGCTCCGGCGCCGGGCAAGTGTGGGGATACTCACAAGCCCCACGGGTGAGCGCCGCTACGTTGGGGTTTACCCCGGTGGACGAGAGGGTCGCCTCTCTACGCATGCAGGTGGTGGGGGGGGAAACTCTGACTGTTGTTTGTGCACTTGTACCAAACAAGAGTTTGGAGTACTCGGCCTTCTTTTGGACCTTGAATGGAGTCCTGTATGGGGCTCCAGTGGGGGACTCCGTAGTTCTGCAGGGGGATTTCAACGCACACGTGGTAGGTGGAAGTCGCTGAGGTGGTTAAGCAACTCCGCCAGATCCGTCCAGAAATGCTGAAAGCTCTGGATGTGGAGGTCTTGTTTGACACGCCTCTTCAACATTGCGTGGATGTCTGGGACTGTGCCTAGGGATTGGCAGGTGTTGGTTCCCTTCTTTAAAAAGGGGGGCCAGAGGGTGTGTGCCAATTACAGGGGTATCACACTTCTCAGCCTCCCTGGTAAAGTCTACTCCCTGGTGCCGGAAAGGAGGGTTTGGCCAATAGTCAAACCTCAGGTTGAAGACTAAGTCCTGGTTGTGGAACAACAGATCAGATCTTCACTTTCGCAAGGATCCTGGAGGGAGCTTGGGAGTATACCCAACCGATCTACATGTGTTTTGTTGATCTGGAGAAGGCGTGTGACCGGGCCCCCCAGGAGATACTGTGGCAGATGCTGCAGGAGTATGAGGTGAGGGGGTCCCTTCTCTGGGTCATCCAATCTCTGTGTGACAAAAGCGAGAGCTGCTTCTGGGTTCTAGGCAGTAAGTCAGACTCGTTCCAGGTGAGGATTAGCCTTCGCCAGGGCTGGGCTTTGTCACCAATCCTGTTTGTAGCATTTATGGAAAGGATATTGAGGCGTAGTCTCGGTGGTTAGGGGTTGCAGTTCGGTGGGCTGGGGATCTCATCGCTGCTTTTTGCAGATGATGTGGTCCTGATGGCATCGTCGGCCTGTGACCTTCAGCACTTACTGGATCGGTTCCCAGTCAAGTGTAAAGCAGCTGGGATGAGGATCAGCACTTCTAAATCTGAGGCCATGGTTCTCAGCAGGAAACCAATAGAGTGCCTTCTTCAGGTAGGAAATGAGTCCTTACTCCAAGTGAAGGAGTTTAAATACCTTGGGGTCTTGTTCAAAAGTGAATGGACAGTGAAGCGGGAGATTGGTCGGAGAATCGGCGCAGCGGAAGCGGTGTTACACCCAATTTGTGACGAAAAGAGGGCTGAGCCAGAAGGCAAAGCTCTCGATCTACCGGTCAGTTTTCATTCCTACCCTCACCTATGGTCAGGAAGGCTGGGTCATGACTGAAAGAACGTGATCCAGGGTACAAGCATAAAAATGGGTTTCCTCAGGAGGGTGGCTGGCGTCTGCCTTAGAGATAGGGTGAGAAGTACAGGCGTTCGTGGGGAGCTCGGAGTAGAGCCGGTGCTCCTTCGCGTCAAAAGGAGCCAGTTGAAGTGGTTTGGGCATCTGGTAAGGATGCCTCCTGGGCGCCTCCCTAGGGAGGTGTTCCAGGCACGTCCAGCTGGAAGGAGGCCTCAGGGAAGACCCAGGACTAGGTGGAGGGCTTTGGTTAATGTGACTCGGGAAAGGGAGGTTTGGGGTCCCCTGCTGGAGTCGAAGCCCCCACGACCCGATACCAGATAAGTGGAAGAAGATAGATGGATGGATAGTTGATTTAGTAATCCCAAGTCAATCCCCTAAGTTCCATTTCTTCTCTCACACCTCCTCAGTCTTTTATCTGAACCTGTCCACAGGGCACACGTCACCACATGCTACTGCTTCAGGGCCAAATTTAGATGAAACAAATGTGAGGAATTTAGACAAATGCGCAGGTAAGACAAACAACCTCAAACTGCCCGAGGTCTTTTTTTTTCTTCGTTTCTAGTAATTCCCTTCCTGGCAAGTAATAACTTTATCTCAGGCAGGCTTATGAAGAAGAGAGCCTCTGTTGGTGGATTCTGACAGGTCTGGTAGAATGGGGCTTTATGTGTCCCTTTCATTTTCACAGTGCTTGTCCTTGCAAGTGCCACTTGATTTGTTGTCTGTGCCATGTGGGTGGCACTCAAGCAGATACTGGGGAGTGTCAATCTCCCCCTGAGATTTGTTGGAACTTTCTGAAGCTATTGTGAATTTAACACCCTGCTTCACACTGTTCAATACAAGATATATGTAGGCCAGCAAAGTTTATTTTGAATAGAATATGCTTAGGGCGCCTTTAATGAGCAGCCCCCTCACTCTGACATCCCACCATTACTGCATGCAAATGTCCTGTTTGTGTATTTGTGTGTATTTTAATTCCTGACAACAGAGTGAAAAATGTAATTAAATATATTATATATAGTATATATTATCACTTAATCTTAATGTTTCTGCCTATTCGTTCCTTTAATGTATTGTAAATGTAATGCCCTTTCATGAAACCACGGACAACATAAACAGTAGGTAGCACTCACATAATAAAAGCGTCATGCCGAAAAGCTTATACTCATGTTTTTGTTTATGAAATTACCAGTTTTGGTCAAGCTGAACAATCAGAATGGCCTCTGGTGTCAAAGCAAGCCTGTATTCTTTGTTGACAAATTACGGTACAGCGAAAACTGTTGATTGGGTTTTTTAATAGGCAAGTGAACCTGAAATGACTGGTGTGAAGAGACAATTTACAAATCCAAATCAAGTGACAGCTCTGCAATCATTCTGCTCCCCATTCATTTGGCGCTGTTCACATTCAGAGGGCTCCAGTGGTACATGAAAATGAAAAATCTCAAAGAGCAAACAAATACATGGCTGTGTAATTGTTGCCCTCTATGAATTGATTAACAACTCAGAGAGGCTTGCTGCCACACTGATGTACTTCCATTGATTATTGATTACCTGTAATTCGACTGTCAAAACACTCTCTTGTGATATTGGAAATGGATAAAGCAAACACAAAGGTTTTACAAAGGAGGAGTGATCATGCATATGCATTGTGTTGTTTGTTAGTGGAGGACATACAACACTTTAGAAATACTCTGGTAGATATTGAAGTGCTGGATTCAAAGGTATTTCAGCACAGTATTTGAGTAAAGACGCTTTGACAAAATGATAACTTAATTTTCCTATTTAGCTTTTTCTCTATGAGCGATGTGGTTTCCACATGCACACACAATTTTCTGCCAATGTTAAAACAGTTTGGGTTATTTCACATTGAGAGATTCTTGTGCTGGAAACATAGGATGTCTTCCATGCACCAATCAGGATTTAACAACTTTTACATGTGTGGGTTGTTTGCTTAATGCTGCCAGGCCACTGTCAATCAAATCTGATCTACACAGTCCTGTTGAAACAAATTGTTGAGTTCCTAAATTTAATAGATAACATTTCCCAAAATGTATCTTTAATTGTGGCTTATTTAGCCATGACTATATATTGTTATTGATAAATCAAGTTTCCGTGCAGATGTCATTCCATCAAGATGTTGGGTCAGGGAACTCACCATTGGCAGGGCTCAATCCGAGGGGCGGGATAAACGATTGTCTTTCAAACAGAGTAGCGCTACAACCAACAAGAGAAAAGCTAGACGATAGATTAACTTTTGACGCGTCCGGTCGGCAAAAACTTGCAAGCCAATGAAGAGTTGCTAGACTGACCGAAGCAGCAAATTACGTTTGCTGCTGCTAGAGTTTTACATAGGGTGCGGTGCGTATATATAGATATACGTATATATACACATTGTCATATGTGCACACAGATGAGTAAGGTGCAGATGAATAGAAATGGCATTGTGTCAAGGAGGAGGTGACACAGAGTAATACATAAAAAACATACATACTGGTGGTTCTTGTCTTCTGAATTTTGGACTCCACTACCTACAATGTAAACAAGTACTGTATATAGAGAGGTCACTTACTAGTTTAAATACATCTATTAACTACAGCAAATCACGAGTTGGATATGACAAAAATCTCAAAACAGAAGATTACAAATTTAATGATTACAATAATTTCAAAGTGCATTCTTTCCATCCATTCTTTTTCCATCCAAAATGTCCACTTCTTTTTTAAATATTCCACTCAGACTTTTATACTTTAGATGAAAGTGCATATTTCAGAGCTAGAAAGTGAGTTAACACTAGATACATTTCTATCTATAATATGATCTATAATATGATTTGTCTGGTCAAGCAGCATGGAACTAGCATGAACGAAGCCCTTGGAGCTTTTCCGACTGATCTCATGCATTTGTAAGAGAGCTTTTTGTGAACGTCTCCTCGTCTTCTCTTGTGTTATCATGCATTTGCTCAGATGTTCTGGGTTGTAGGCGAGACCCTTTCACAGTTATGTGCACATTTTTAGTTGGAAATATATATAAGAATGAGAGATTTTTATGCAAAAATCAATCTCAAACCTCAGCATGAGATGAAATTAGACAAATCCAAAGCAATTAAGTCACTCTGAGCCGTACTCATCTGGGATCTAATTAGATATGCTAAGAATTTTAATCAATTTATGACCATTCTTTTCAAGCCTTTAAGCACACATTTATATACACTCAACTTATACGTGTGTGTGTGTGTGTGTGTGTGTGTGTGCAGCAGTGTGAGAAGCCTCTGAGTTGTAGTGGTCATTTTCTCCTCGATAGGAGCCGAAGAGAACAGCTGTCAATGACAGTGACCCAAATGACGGATAGCCCATTCTGTGGGGGCCAGCAAGGCCATTTGAACACAGAGACATTCACTTAGGAAATCCCCCCAGTTCTCCCGTAGAATTTATATCCTCCATCCTCGCCCAAATCAAAAGCCGTCTGTGTCATTTTTGCTACAAGCTTATAGCTGCAACCACAAGAGGTGCAAAGCAACTTCTTTCTGGAAAACAAATAAGCAGCACAACACAACAGAAACCTCCCCATGGGGAAGCCTTGAAATGGATTATCTGTCTTTAAACACCCACACTTCTTCCTTTATTTCTCTCTTCTCTTCTCGACATCTCCTGTTCTGTGATCCAAATTATAAATCTCAGCTGGAGGGTGAAAGATAAAAGTTCCCACAGGAAAACAGCCTTTATGTAAAGAAGAGGTAGCGGTATGTGGTTGTAGATGCAATAAGGAAAGACACAGAAATGAGATACTCATGTTTGTCTCTTCTTTAGTTCCATGGCCACTGTGTAAAACGATACGCCGGTTTTAGCCAAATGCAATTGACTGACACATGTGGCTAAACATACTGTATATCCTTCAGTTCATACACCCTGCAAAGCAATCTGATTATACTGCACTGTACATATGCACCAGTGACATACAAAACAAACATTGTCCTCCACCACATGTCATTTTCCATTTGTATGAAAATATAATCGATTTCATGGTGAATACTGGCCCACGCTGAAAATAAACGTGCCTCTTTCTTTGCAAACTCAGAAACCGCTATACCTTCTCGTACTGGTTGAATTTTTGGGGAACATTTCTCCACAGGCACGGATTGGCTTCCATGGCAACAGACATAGGCTTGAATGAACTGAGTCTTGGCCTTGTTAGCCTCAGTGACGCACATGCAAGGAAACACATTGCTACAGCCATAACATAATGTCCACACTTGTGTTTTACTTGCCACATTAAATATTGCGCAGAAAAAAACACTCCTCTCTTTCAGATACTACAAAAACATTCAGTCAACAGTCAACATGGAACTATCCTCACTTTTTGGAAGAGGAAAAGCAAAAGAAAGAAAGAATTCTGCAGCTATTGTACATTTTCTACCTGTTCTCAAAGGAGGAGGTTTTTAACACACTCGTGGAGGCGGCATCTAAACTTCAGGTCTCTTGGTGGATGCTTCCCATGACAGTGGTTTCAGAGCCAACCTTGCTACTGACAAATGTTGATTAAAGACACTTTAAATCCACAAAGTGTCCTCCCACAATCCCACGTTTGTCTACATAACTTCAGTATAGAAAACTTTAGTTACTGTGGTAACTCCAGATTCTATTAGTATAGGCGTCGCATGCGCGAAGGGATAAACCCAATAGCGTAGCCCTTAGAGGGCGAAGCCTTTACGAAATAGAACTCCTGTGTCCTGTGCATACAATTTAACAGCGCAGTTAACAGGGGCAAGGAACAACTGGATTTGTTCTCATCTCATTCATATGAAACACATGTGATGCGTTCATATTTTAACACTTTCACTGAACCTTCCTTCCTTACGGGCCACAGTTTTGTTCTGTAGTTGCTGTTTGTAACGCTAGATTGGGTTTATCAACGACCCAAGCATAGCAACACGGTACTGAAAAAAGCACAGCCAAAACGTCAGACAGTTAGGACGTGTTATATCTTCAAACATTAGTCAACGTCAACTGCAATTTGTCAACCGAAAAGTAATTGTTGTGTTACGTTGTAATGCTGTAGATGTGTCATCAAATTGCTAAATCTGAGTACTCATGACCTTTAAATTTTTTTTTTTTTTTTTTTCTTTGGATTATTAATTAGTTAAAACCCAGGACAGAATTGTCATATGCTTGTATAAATGTGTTTTAACAAATTGGGCCTGGCTGGTTGCTTGCTTGTTTGCCTGGTGCCGCTGAGTCACATGACAGTACAACATAAATCACAAAGGGGGGGGGGGGGGGGGGGGGGGGGGAGGAGCAAAGTGTGCATGCTCGGCGCTGTGACAGGAGCGGCACTTGAAAGCAGCGGACTTACACAGACAGCCAGGACACCTCTTTGATAAAACTGCAGCAGTGCACACTGGAGAGAAACTAAAACTAACGCATCAATCTTATCACACTGGTACTGATCAATATCAATAACAACGTTGTTATTGATATTATTGATATTTGGATCGATCCGCCCACCACTAATAGACACACATTAGGACACAGCAACAACAAAGAAGCACCCAACATATGAGCACACGCAGATACACTTCTATAGCAATAAAGACTGGTTAACCTCCTGTGATTATTGATTTGAGTTTTTTCATGAATAAAACTACAGTACCGATATTGTACGTCGGAACCAGAAAAACACGCCCACTCAAGTCAAAACCTGTTTCTACTGGCGATTCCCACGTTCCACCACAAGTGCCTCATGTCCAGCCTTGGGTAGAGTTACCAGTTGTTTGATTTTCCTCTCATAGTGTCAGTGCTCTTCTGTTTCTGCTTGTTTGTTTCCTCCCTGACCTCTATTAACACTTGGCAACAGGAGCACCTTCATTATTCATAATGGCTGTCTGAAATAGCGACCGGCAACAAGCAGCCTACAGAAATGTATTATGTGCTCTGGCTTCAGAGGCCAGGTCTAACGTTTTGCTGACTTCATATTAATCCATAAGTGCCAAAGACGCAGTAGAGAGCCAAATGTTAAAGGAGTGCTTTCAAAACTCCTCAAGAGCAAGAGTACATTCCATAAATGTCGCCTCTCCTGGCAGACAAGTAGTAATGCACAAGATGACCTGTACACACTTAGACGTTAGTGATTTAGCATTTACTTATTTAATTCAATGGAGCGGGACACACAGTTATTTACATTATGTAGAACCAAGGGAATGACTCGGCATTGAAATGTCTATTTGAATGCCAACCTGCTATGCCAGTAACACGTGTTAAAAACATTCCGGAATTGTTGTGATTGACTAATGCTACTGCTGAAACCATTGCGTGCTTGTAGAGACATAAAACAAGTTAGAAGACATTTGGTCATGTGCATCATATTTGCTGCATTGCTAGAAAAATACTATACTTTCTGTATAACCTTCAATATATTCCGTATTCCAACTGCTGCAACTGAAGTGTGCATATAGTCTGTGGGCTCGAGCATCCAGTGCCATCCCATTATATTTGCTCTTTGCCTGCACAAACCTCTCCTCCTCATGCCATCATAACTCTGTGGGAGTTGATTAATGAAGCAGAAATCCCGCTATCAAGCTGGGTGCAAACTGTTCAATTATGCATCTTGGAATCTCCTTATATCATGTTTTAGTAGCCTCGCTAGCTCTGTGGGACCAACGTGTGTGAAGTTCTGGCTGGAGACGGGTCTCAGTAGCGTGAGCTAAATTTGTCTGACTGATGACCTTTGCCATTGCAACAAATTAAAGTACAGTGATTGGTAGAATACTGTCAATTTGCTCTTTCATGAGGTCTTCGCTGGGGTTGTCACAGTGATCCTGCATTCCCATTCTGAGTTAATCAAAATGCACGATTGGGGCAGGCAAGGAGGCAGCGGGCTCACGCTGTAAACAGTAAAGAAGCCGTTTACAACCTGACGCAGACATCTGTCCTCATCAGGCCCAGCTGCTCTGAGACTGCCTCATATTTGTTTGGTTGCTTCTGAAGACACTCGTTCCACTTTTATATTTTATAATGGAGTACGCAATTTGTTTTACAGAAGTCTCTTTAGCTGATATAATTCTTGGTGGATGAAAAGCCTTGGGTGTGTTGCGCTGGTGAGCTTTGAGAAACAAAGCATTTCAGCAGGTGAAAGTTAATATCTTACAAATTACCAAATTCGTTTTCTTAATTCACACTTCAAACACAATAACCGTGAGTGGGCTCAAGCATATTTCTGTTTTGTTGTTTTAACTAATTGGCTCTGTCGTGAAAGGGACATACTGTAGTATTATATCTGACATAGGGATGCAGTTCATGGTATTAAGCTTGGGAAACCGCGGTGTGTAGATACAACATTTTAGCCACACAATCAGGCTGTATCGTTGACAATGTTGGCTGGTTGTTAATTCTTTTTTTATTTTATTTTTTACAGATTTTCATAGTCCCCAGAGGATCAACTTGAATGACTTTTCATTTAGTGCCACCTTCAGGTCAAAGTTTTCAATTATTAGCTTTGTAATAAAAGGGCCCAATAACAGCATTAAATCTATTGTGGGTTTATTGTTTATGGACTGGTATTGCAGCTAATGACAGAAATATGAGTAGGCTGAACAAATAACTACACATCTACAGTGTCAATGGGTGTAATGTTATAATTAAAACACAAACATGCTCGTTAAAAACTCTTAGCTACAGTACATTTAACAATGAATTGTGTCACACCTTTGCAGTGGCTTATTGAAGTCCCGCATTCACCACTGTGAATTGTTGGTTGAGCAACTTTAACACAATTCCTACCCATAATGACAATCGCTTTACAAAGGATAAATGAAGATTGCTTCACGGAAAACAAATACGTAGTTACTTAATCAAATACTCAATCATTGAAATTACTCAGGCTTGAACTACTGATAAATGATTTCATGTTTTCACAGTTCGCAGAAGGGACTGCAACAATGGCTGAACAGTGACAACATTTTAAAAAAAAAATCTCATCAAAACCTAAATGAATCAAATGTAGATTGTTCAACTTTACATGGTCACATCATCGGAGAGTTGCGTCTAATATTACGTCCAACCTCACGGTGTATATGGTGAGGAGAAAACATTATGTTGAAAGAAAAGGAGAGAAAGAGTTTTTTTTTGAAGTGCACAACCACCACTTTTCTCTCTGGGCGGGCATCTGTGTTTGTGGTTGGTGATGATTCCCCTGCGAGCAATGTAACAGGTGGGTGGATGGACAAAACAAAAGATCAAATCAATAGTTTCAGCCGCCGCTTAATTGCACAGTTTGAGCCAAAGTTTTTTTTTATTTTTATTACAAGCTCCGGTCAAACTTTTAATATACCTCCGGTCTCTGGAGTATGGCCCACACGCACACCTGGCTTTGTCCAGGAAACAAAAGCTTTCTTTCACTCTGGTTTTTATACACCATGTCTTCCAGTCAACCTTAGCAACTTGCAGTTTTCAGGAGAACAGTTTACAAACAGCAGAGAATGTAATGAAGTCACAGTATCTGAATTAAGCCGCTTATGAGATTAAAGTATTCAGCCCACCTTCTCTGGTGTGGAAATTATTAGAAAACAAAAGGTTAACCAAGCGCAGAGATTTAAAGTGAACTGGAGATTTTCCTCCTCACTTCAAACGTAATGCTATTGAAATGTGTGTGCTGCAAATTAGTAATGCAGTCTTACTTTTAATCAAATGTGGGACTCAAGGAAAAAGGAATGCACCTCCAAAAATATTCGAGGTTGAGTCTTTCCCCTGCAAGCGTCACATTTCAGTGTAATGGTTATATGCGATTTTGAGCTCTGGATAATTTGACAAAAACAATCAATAATGAGAAGATCATGGTAAGGTGTTGAAGATGCTTATTGAAGCAATCTCAATTTCCAAGAGATGCACAAGAATGTTATGCGCTCCAAATAAGACACAAATGATCCTGGATCTATGATCTAAGATTACACCCAGTGAATGCATCATCATAAGTCTCATACAACTCACACAGCTGTTATGATGGGGAATGTGAAGCGTGACCTATCAATTTTAGTAATCAGGCTTTTGCTGACATATTAGTATACTCTTATTAGTTTAACACATCAGCCAAAGAGCAAGATTTGGAGATGTACTGTAGCTGTGGTTCATAAAGTGCACATACTAAAGCAAAGGGAAACTCAGATTGGACAGATGGTCTAGCTAGCTGTCTGGATTTACCCTGCAGAGATCTGAGGAGCAGTTAACTAAAGTCCTCAGAAAACAGAGTTTAAAATGCCAACACAAAGCAAGCGGAAGGTGATGGACTTTCGGCGGACTGTTGGCAGATTTTCCGACTGCGTCTGAAAAATCCCTGAAATGAAACATTGATGATATAGACTTCACAACACATACATTTTTTGGGGGAAATTTAAGTTCTGATGATGGTGCTAGAGACAGAAGCAAAAGTATAACAAAATATTAATACAAATCATACTAAGGGGACTTGAATGACTGTACCCACTTAAATGGCAATCTAGCCAATGGTTGCTGGCCCATTTTACACAACCAAATGTCAACTTCATGAAGTAGAAGAAAATTAAGGGGATCATGTAAGTTGTTAGGGTTCATCCTCTAGGGACCAAAAGTGTCTCTACCAAATTTTGTGCCCATCCAGCAAGTAGATGTTTAGATATTTCACTGTATAAGTAAAACATGTTTACTGGTTTTGCTGGTGGTGTTAGAGGAACATTCCACCATTAAAGTCATCAAGATACATCTTCTGGGCACAATACATGACTGTACCAAATCTCTACCATTTCCATCCAACAGTTGTATTAGTATTTCACAAAGAAAATATACAAAGTCAACCTTAAGGTGGAGCGAGAAAAAATGTTGACATCCCCAATTTTTGTAGGCTTCATCCTCTGGGGCCCATAAATGGCTGTCCATCCGGCAGTTAACAGGTAAATTAGGCCGACTGGTCCAATATATCAAAGAAAGAATTGGAACAGCATGACTCCATGGCTCTACTCTGCCCAACCATTGTGGAGAAGTAAAATGTAGAAGTAGGAAAAAAGCTACAAACACTCTCCCACAAAAGGGGCACTACAGTGACCATCAGTCTACAGTACAGTGCACAGTATTAATATGTCATGGGCATTTTGTGCAAAAGTTGAGTAAAAACATTTCTTTCCCCTTTAGCTTTTCAAGCTGAAACAAGCTCACAGTGTAAGTGCTATAGCTCACACACTCTCTACAACAAAAAATATTTTTTTAAGTTGAGAAAGGACTCAAATTGTTCCATATTGTTACATAACTTCAGGGTTGGTGTTTTATATTGGATTTGTTCCATGCCAGCCACTAGAAGGGTAATGATAGATTCAGAGATCCTCATTGTCCAGCTTCTCTTCCCTTCAGCAAACAGATGTGTGGGCACGGCACAATCAAGTTCCCAAAGCTTTGGCTCGGTCCATAAATAACCTGTTTGTCTTAATCCATCAAGTTTGTGGATGTAGAAACCGGTACCTTTGTAGCATGTGGGGGCTGAGTATTGGCTGGATGTCTGCAGTAGCGTGATGTATAAGCTTGTTCTCTGAACAGAGGCCTGGTCCACTACAGGGCTATTATGCCAGGCTAGTGCCACCAATCCATCATGCTTAAGCACTGTACAGCCTATTTCACTTGGCAGCAGGCCACCGTCCTCCTCTTTTCACCTATTTTCATACTCAAATCTATGGATGTGATTTATTCATAAGGTTGAAGTGTTTGGAGAAATGGTCAGAAGGTCACAAGGATACATTTTTTTCCTTCTTTTTTTACATAAGCTCATTCCTGCATTAATATCGGCACACAAGTGTAAATCTACCGTTGTGGAAGAAGGAGCCCAATGCAAGACATATCAGAAAAAGTACCTATAAAGCTTTAATGAGAAACTACTCATTCTGCAGAAAAATGACCAATGGCATACTGTATATATTTCATATTGTATTTTTTTGAAAGTTAAAGTGGACATATCATAAAAAACTCCCTTTTTCAGTGCTTCAGTTTAAGTGGGCTTTCTTAGGGCGGTTTTACACCTGTTTGCTTTGGTCTGAACCAGTTGGTGAGTTTGTAACCTTGGAGCGATGTACCCTTGGTCGGTTTGGCTTGGTTTCACACCTGGAAAAATCCAAGCATACCAAAATGCACCAATACAAATCATGCATGGACTAGTGCATATTATTGCATCTCCATGGTCAAACCTGCACATATCATTAAAACGATCGTACATTGTTTCGCGCGACACATTTCTACATCTGCTCTGGTCACCGACGCTTTGCTCTGCTCTGCCGGACTCTTTCTCCAACTGTGTAAACACCTTAGATCATTCTGGCGGAGTAAGTATAGTTGTTGCGGTTTGAGTTTGTTCTCACCACAAACAAACCGCTCCAGTTTTCAATTAAAAGCTTACCAAACTAGGGTACCGAGACCACCTCTTCAAGCAGGTCTCGGTGAAGAAACTTTAGTTTGATTCAACTAAACTAAAGGCTGTCGGTGGGAAAACGCTAAATCTGAAAACTTGAGATTCAGAGCAGACCTGACTTCTTTGGAACGATTCAGACAGAGGGTGAATCGTTGAAAAAACAAGGTATTTTCTGAACATTAAAGCATCTAAACATGTTCCAGTAGAAACCAAAAATACAAGTTTGAACCTGAAAAAGAATATAATATGTCTCCTTTACTACTGATGTATCAGTGCATGAATATAACAGTGTATTGCATTTTATAAACTCATCATACGCGGTGCTCTGTAAAATCTTAATCTGAAAAGTGACTGGTAACTGTAGCTGTCAAATACATGTAGAGGAACAAACTAGGAGGACTATTTTTCTCTGTGAAATGTAGTGCAGATGAAGTATACAAGTACTTAAGCAGCAGTATAAAGTAATATTCCTCAGACTTGTACAATGTCACCAGTGTGTATCTATTGCCTTTTTTCACAACTACCTTCACAACAAAATACCTCATGTTAATGAATGAAGAGCATTTTCAATTAAAAGCATTACAAAACACATTTTTTACTTAAATATGGTACAAAAGGGGCACATCTAGCTCCACACATCACACGTTTGTTTTTTTTGGCCCATTTTGATTACAGAGACATGAGACAAAAGCAGACAGCATGCTGCCCTTGCTGTCCCAAAAGTTTCGTTTTACTCTCTGAACAGGAGTGTTACTTTTCCACTGTCTAATTTTATCAGGCTACCCTGTGATTGGTTTTAGGTGATATGCAGGGAGTCAGAATGAAAAAACACAAGCAATTGTAATGTTGAGAATTAGAGGGAAAAAACTGCTTTCTTGTTATCTCACAGGGGAGTAAAATGGGAAGTAGAAGTCGATTTTGAGATGCTACGTGAGCAGTGTCGCGAGGTGACAAGGTGTGGCATGGCAATCAGCTACTCGCTTTGTCTTTCAGGAACTTGTTTATTAATCTTTTACGAGTTTTTTTTTTTTTTTTTTTTTGAGATACGATTTTCTTGTGGAACTTTGTTGAAACAGAGGGGTTGACTACTTTTAAAAAGAAAAACTCTTCTTTGAAGTTTGCTCACTTTACATGGCATTCACCTCGCTGATTATCCCGCTGAAAGATCAAGACGAGCAGGTTTCAGAGACGGCGTCTGTATGTTAGCAAGCGCTCCCACAGGGGCACATTTATGCATAATTGCTCTTTTTTGTGGAAATTTGGTGGAGCTAGGTGGGAGGATGTGAGCACAGGTGCATTATTCAAGCGGTTCCCTTTCACTTAGACATCACTTGGGGTCAAATTAGCATTGCTAATAAGTGATGGTTTAATGCGATGTTGCAAGCCTTCTATGTCTAAATGATTCAAAGACAAAATGTTAAAGGGCAGGTAGATGGGAGATATCTTCTGTCTTTATTTCTACCATGAGTAAAATACCTAATATACATTCTCCATGATGCATTTTAATAAAACATATGAAGAAAGCAGGAAAATACTGTGCAGCGTAATCTTTGTGAACAGCATGGTATGTTGAGGAAAGAGAGATCGAGAAAGAATTGTAGAGCAATGGCTCTCTCAGAGACCTGCTGAAACCCTGAAGCTCCTATAGTCTATTTGTTTTTTGAATCTTCTTGAAAAGAAACTCCAGATGCTCAGTCTGAGAACAGAATTAAACAAAAAACAGCAGACGCTTGTCTTTTTTTGTTTTTCTGTTTCTCCCACGTCCCGGCTCTGAAATAGTAGCAAATGGCTTTTCGGTGCCAAGGCACATTGTTAGAATGTTGATGGGTGCCAACTGCTTTGGAAATTGGCGAGGCAATAGCTAAGACAAACATCTGAAGCAGTGCCTGTGATGGGGCCGTTTGTATATCAAAGACGCGCCATCTAAGTATAATGAGAATGAAATAGATATTAAAATTTGATCCCATAACTTGTATTCATACAGGTTTGTTGTTGCATGGCTGCGATCCACTTTGTACTGTTTTACCTTGTTACCCAGCGTTCAGACTCAGAAACCAGCAGAGTGTGGAGAGACACGCACACACTGCCTTCTGGTGTCCTTTATAAAATCCAATAGATGACCTGTTTCAGACATCATGTATGATATCACAGGCTGCTGTCCCACGTTATCTGACAACCCTATTAAAATGCAAGAATCCTCTCAATCAGACTTGCAGCTGATGCACAAACCAGCGGTTTTGTATTGTCATCCATGCTTCACAGTCATGAATAGTCAGCAGCCGTTGGTACAAACATGTTTCTTCCTATTTTCCATCATGACACATGGCTCTGATTTAAGGGTTTTGTTTAACAGAAGATGTCTCGACTTTATTTCACGGACTCAAAGTCCAGATAACAAATAAAAGTACACGCAACACATTACAAGAGGGGTACAAACCAAACACAAATACATACAGACTGCCACAAATTACACAAAGGAAACATGCAAAACAGACATACTGTGCATTCATGCATATACACACATCATATCCAGTATTTTCAGAGTTTTGATGAATATCTGGTATCACTAAATGCAGGATTGGTTGTAGCAGTTAAAATTTTATTCTTTGACTCTGTTAATCAGCATATGAAACTGTTCACAAAATTCCTCGGCACAGCATGGAAAGAGGAAACATTACATGTCACAAACAAATGGCTGGCACTGGTCCATCTTGGATATTTCAACAAAATTCTAAGTCATCATTGTATACCACCTTTATCTTGTTATCTTTGCTGTACTGCAGCTGCACCGTAGAAGAGCGGTATAAAGTGGCGTAGAGTATGCTCATAAAAGAGACTGCTTCTATAAACTTCTTCTGTCTCCCTTGCCTGATGCCGCTTGCCAGCACAGCCTATCGGGGTCAACAGACACTCCAAGACTAAAAACATGCAACACTCTAAACACATCTTCTAAAAGAAGCAACAGTTAAGAGACGCAAACTAAATGATTTGTGCCTTGCCTTTATTGTGACGTGCTGAAGCTTTAGATCCTGTCTTACACTAAGTGACAAACCACTCAGTGTAAAGTTCATGCAAAACAGTGCTGAATCCTAAACATATTGATTCCACAAATAGAGTTTTTATGTGTTGCAATCTGTTTTTGGTGAGTTTTTTGGACACTTTTCTTGGAGTGCTTCTTAGCCATGTGTTAGAGGGATAAAAAAAAAAATCGTTTGAAGAAATATGAAAATCACATCTCATTTATGAAATGTTTTGGTTTCGATCCAAATCAAACATTTGTGGCACACTGGGATTTAATAAATAAATAATTTCTTTTTTAGTTTGTGTTAGTGGGTAAAAATGCCTAGTAATAATTATACATGATATTACATTTCTGCAATGACGCTTACATCTCAGTTAGTGTTATAAAAAATTCTGTCCTTGGCGTTTACACAGCATTTCAGGGGAACTTATATCAAATTCAAACCATGGATCAAATTATAGTTAAACTGATTGGAAGCATGCAATGACATTAAAGACAGATAGAATAGGTTGCTTTATTACTTTTAATCCTTTATTGACTTTGCATTACGTACTATGTCCTTTTTATGATTATGTTATTGTTTTCAATAAACTATATGTCTTTAAAAAATGTCATCACTTTGTATTTTATTTTAGCTTTATCACAACGACAGTTAACATTTGGAAGTAGGGGATTTTGGTCAGAATCGGTATCAATATGAAGACAAACAGAAACCTGTTCCAATTTGCATTTTAACAAATAAAATAAAAGTAAATTTAAAATGGCTCTACGGGCAAAACAGGCTTTATAATGTGCTGTACTTGTGTCTTAAACATCTTTGTGGCGTAGTGAGACATACTGTAGGTAGTGAACATCTGTAATATTTATTTTTCAAGAGGATATCTGCAGGGTAATCTTTTGATACTGTACACTTTCTATGAATACTCATGCCAAGTTCCTTCTCCAGTTAGACATGTAAGCTAACATTCAACCCAATGTATCAGCACATCAAACATGACATGAATCCCCCAAGAAAACCAGATGCCTGCTTTGCACTCGTCAACAGCCTATTGTAAAAATAAATACACCGCTCTCCTCTAAAAAAAAGGAACTCTTATGTGTGTTACAAAAAACATAAGAGATGCATTTTTTGAATGTTTGGAGCATTTTACTCAGAAAATAAGTGAGGGGAAAAATGAGGGCTATTAGAGTGCTATATAAGAACAGTATGAATGCCCAAGGACAGGTTAGGCTGTCCCTCCTATCTGACTGATACATTCATACATGCGAAAATCCTGACTATGTTTACCATGCAATCATCACGGGACCTCGTTTGCACAAACAAATCTGAGAATATACTAATGGCTCATGCTTGCAAGGCCCACACAGGTCAAATCGATGGGATGCTTTGGCTTTGAACACTCTTCTAATGCATCGCCAAGGGTTTTCCCATGTCGCCCAATTTACAAGTTGGGAGATTTGTACAAACCGATAAGCCAGAGCTCAAACTTTTCTTCCCATCCTCAAATGTTCCTCGATAGAACATTCAAAGCAGACAAAGCTTTGTAATGTATGTTTTTGTATGGGAAAAATGCCAGCTGGTATGTCCGGGATGTATTATTGACATATCTAGTGCTATGTTTACTGTATTTACTGTAAAATAGGAAATCCTACAATCTGTAAATCTGCACATCCAGAGATTACATTTTCTTACCTGTGAGAAGTAATGTAAGTAGCACAGCACAAGCAGATTTAAGCAGAGATCTCTGGAGACCTTACCTGTTAAATGTGCACCTATTTGGCACCAACAGAGCTTCCCCTTTTCACGGTGAATTCCACTATGATTATCAAGAGCAACAAAATAGGCCAGGAGGCAGGAATAGTTGCTGAGGTAATGAGAATAAGAAAAGGAGGAAACGCATTAAAGTTATTTTTTTGCACAATACATGGTGTTGGTGTGTGTGTCGATCTCTTTAAAAGAATAGCAGGGCTGTCCTGTGTGTGTGTGTGTGTGTGTGTGTGTGTGGGGGGGGGGACTTTGTGGTAGAGCGAGTGGGAGAATGAAAGGGATTAGCTTTGGCGCAAGTGCCGACCCTAGATTCATAGTAAGAGAAACAAAGTGTCTCCGCTGTGCTTTCTGACCACGGTGGTAAATGTGTAGCAGGAAGAGTTAACCCTCTCCATGATTTGATGTTGTTCATAGAGAAACAGGAAATGAGTAGGGGGAAATGTAGTCTTGCTTTGCCAAACCATCCACACGCTGCAGAGCGGAGGAGGGTCTGGCTAGTCCACATAGCACTCCGGGATGGGAGAAAAACATGCTCTGGTTCTCTTTAAACCAATCACAATTGCCATGGGCGGCGCTAACCTCCACACAGAGCCACTGCAAAATAGTTGTGCGAGAGAAAACTTAGATTGGACAGATAGTCTAGCCAGCTGTGTCATTTTACCCTGCAGAGATCTGAGGAGCAGTCAAACACAGTCCTCATAAATCCACGGGAGTTTAAATTTACAACACATAGGAAACGCACGATTGGCAACAATAAACGAATCCAGCGGAATTTCCTTCAGCACCGGAGCAATCCTGGAAGTTGAAGGTCAAGGATATAGACCAGGGGAAATGGAACTCTACCAAACCACGGCCGAGCGACTGACTTGGGATGTGGTGGACTTCCGTTCCCGTTCTGTTTACGCCAAATTCTGACTCTACCATCTGAATGTCTCAACAGAAATCGAGTCTTATCAGACAAGGCAACATTTTTCCAGTCTTCAACTGTCCAATTTTGGTTAGCTCTTGCAAATCGTAGCCTCTTTTTCCTATATGTTGTGGAGATAAGTGGTACGCGGTGGGGTCTTCTGCTGTTGTAGCCCATATGCCTCAAGGCTGTGCGTGTTGTGGATTCACAAATGCTTTTCTGCATACCTCGGTTGTAATGAGTGGTTATTTCAGTCAAAATGCTCTTCTATCAGCTTGAATCAGTCAGCCCATTCTCCTCTGACCTCTGGAATCAACAAGGCATTTTTTACCCACTGGCTGTTTTTCCCTTTTCACACCATTCTTTGAAAATCCCAGTAACTGAGCAGATTGTGAAATACTCAGACAGGCCCGTCTGGCACCAACAACCATGCCATGCTCAAAATTGCTTAAATCTCCTTTCTTTCCCATTCTGACATTCAGTTTGGAGTTCAGGAGATTGTCTTGACCAGGACCACACCCCTACATGCATTGAAGCAACTGCCATGTGATTGGTGGATAAGATAATTGCACTAATGAGAAATTGAACAGGTGTTCCTAATAATCCTTTAGGTGAGTACAGTATGTCTGTTTTAGCTGAATGTATTAGCATGCATTGATTCATAAAATATTTTAACAGAGGCATTGTCATCCCTGTAGACACTGTTGCAGGTTATTTGTTATTGTAGTCCCTTTAGTAGTCTCAGTAGGAGAGTTTAGGCTCGTTTGTTTGGGAGTTTGAGAGCTGCTGTCAAATCACTGACATTTGTACAGTTATAAAGACTCTGTCGATGGCTTTTAAATGCAACAGTAAAAGTGTTGCCAATATAATTGAAAAGATGTGCTATAGATATATCTTACACATTATCACAGTTCTAATTAATATAATCAAACATATATCACTTTTTGTTAGCTTTACTCTTACCATTCAATTATTTTGTAGATAAAACAAGACAAACTTCCTTAAAGGCTTTTGGCTTGAAGTATTATGTACATTTAAATATTTAAAGAAATGTATCAGTAGTAAGTTCTGTAAGTGGTTTTGACCCTTACTTCCATCAGTGTTGCCCCCCCCCCCCCCCCCTGCAGTCCTTCCTGCAAGAGGAACATTTGCTCAGTGATGAAATATTCATAGAAATGTTAAGGATTCAACTTGTAAAGTAATTTGCTATACTTCATTTGAAGTGTGTCTTGTATTTCTAGATGCTTTGAAGTGAGTGCTTTTTCTATTTGTATGTGTAGAGAGAGTGACGGAGCGCACACATGCACACATGGTACTTGAGGGTCTCTCAGCAGCCCCATTTGCTTCCTCGGTGTCACTCATTTCCCTTGCTCTGTGAGTTTTCTCTTCTCCTGCAGACCCTCGAGGATCCAAAAAACCTGTGGTTTATGTACACTTCATATCTCAGCAGCAGTCGTCTGAGGGGGACCTGGACTGTTATCCCAGCAGAGAACAATACATCATTTTCTCCTGTCAAGCCTTCTGTTAGGCCTCATCACAGAGAGCAAGCACTCAGGATCCATGATATTATTAGTCTCCCAGGGAGGGTTTTTCATTCAATTTTCCTCACAACATTGCTCTGTGTTCGAGGCCTTGTCAGCGTGGAGCAACAAAAAGAGTGAAATAGGAGATAGCGACAAAGCACAGCTTGTGTTAATCTCTTCGTTAAGAGGAATATCTTGAAAACAAGGTGATCCAATATCCACGATCTTTGCGGATGATGTGTGCAAAATGAATGGACTGTTTTCCCCACTGCCGGTTCTCCACAGAATCTTATATCTGCCCATTTCTCAGGGTTTGGTTAAGGGATACTTGTGCTTTCTGTGCGAGGCTGGTGTGATCAATGGAAGCCCTCAAGTCTTCCATACAATGCTGCGACACGGTCAGGGAGATTCTCTAGCTTGATACTTGATATTTGCACCTCAATAGACGCAGGAAATGTTGCTTGCAAACAACTTCAATGAAAAAGGAGTGGATCTTTTTTCTTTCCAACCTACACCAGATCCAATCGGAGGCATCTGGAACATTCAGGAAAAAATAAAGTTTCTGCTGTATTTTCAACAGGGATGCACAGTTCAATCCCACTCTAACTTTCAGAGCCCTAGGCCTAATCCCCTCACCGTGAAGGCATTTGTTTGAGGATCGCCCTCACCGCTGGCGCCCGCCTCTCTGTCCTTGCCATGCCCTCCAAAGGCGGCCTGGCAGATCTTCACTCAGCATTCCTCCTTAAAAAAAAAAAAAAAGTCCTCTCTCCCAAGCCTCCCATCTTCTAATTTATTTCTCAGTTTTGTTTTGTTGACAGTCGGCAGGTGGTATTCTATCAAACACTCTGCTAAATGTTGTCAAAAATTCCACTGAGGCCTAAATGTCAGCAGTTAGCACAAACAAAGAAACTTAATACCAACTACCAACTTAGTTTGCCTACTTTATTGATAAAAAGTGGTAAAAAAGCTTACAGTGGTATCACCGATGCAGAACCATGGCTATTATAATGCTACATTATGGGGGGCAGCTAGTAGGTTTGCCATGATGAACCTGTGGCCATTACATTAAACTATTAAAGGCCATCGTCCAATAAGAAATGATGGTACGCTTTTAAACTGCGAGAGGTTATTCAGGCAAAACGGAAGTAAATCATATTGACCTTTATTTCTTTTTTAGATACTACACAGGAGATGAGAAGAACAAAATACCCTACATGCATATACAGTCGTGTATTTAGGATTTGTCTTCATTCAAAGTAACCCATACACACCCATTGAAATGATGGTGGGACAAGTAAGACTGTTGAGAAGAATACATTTTAGTTGTTGAAATCATGTCGTCACAATATATCTGTCCTGCTGGTATCTAGAGTAATGGTGATCTGGTCTTGCAGGAGTGTGTTATCATTGTTTCCTTGTTCGCTATGGCACCCTTTCTTGTTTCGTGGACATCATTGACTTCATTACCCAAGCTTGAACAAGTGTCGGCCGTTTTATGCTGTATCTCATTTGAGCTGTCAGCCAATCCCAACTGGCAGATATGATTGTTATCCTTTGACAGAATTTCCCCCGATGCCTCACGAGGCATTTAAGCTGCTGCGGTCGCCCTCGGAAAGAAAGTAGGGCTCAGAAAGAGGAATAATGTCCTCATTCAAATTTGACACACTTGAAGTAAAATGCTGACCGTTTTAAATGCATAAAAGTGGGAAGTGGATGAGGGAGACACAGTCTTACAGATGATTTTCACTCCTATTCAGCAGTTTCGGACCAAAAGGGTATTAGACTGAGGACTTTTCTATTAGAATTAAGCCTAGCTTTCCACAAGCCTGCCGAGAAAAAAATCCCCCCAAAAGTCTGTAGAATCAAGGAAAATAATCTCAATCCTTGCATCATTTTTCATCACTTCCCACTGCCAAGAGCAACCTCCCAATACCATTTAATCACGCTATGCGTATAAAATAATAAACAACCCAAATGTATATTAAACTATCAGCATGCAGATCTCTCCTCGTGACTTATTATGATTCAAAACCACACGTTGAAATGGCAAAAAAAGTTGTTTTTGGAAGGCTTTTTAATGTTCATTTTAGCACTTTCTCAAGTTTAAAAAAAAAAAGCAGTAAAGGCAAAGTAACATTTTGTTTTGTGTCAACAGCCCAGATAATATGAGTTTCTAATTCTTGAAAATCTGGGCTGACTCACACACACTGTAGGGGATAGAGCAGGAGAGGAAGGAGCTGCCAGTGATTGATCGCTGAGCTGTCGAGCGGAGCTGCGGACGGGGGATTGGAAAAGCTTGGATTTGAGAATATGCCAATAACTCATTTCTAAAGAAATAAACATCAGTTGCATTTACAGCGAATCAGAGATGTACTGGAAAGGAAAACGTGTTCATTTTTAGCCACAAATGCCTGACAACTCCTACGTTGCACATGGCAATCAAGTCATAAAATCACTAACACATCTGCCTTCATCAAGCCAGAAATGAAGTGGATCTCTACTATGAAATGTGGGTGGTATTTGCTTGTTCTTCTTCTGTTGTTTGGTCAAAATATCAGGCTGTAGGCTAATGATTCAGTTGGAGCATGAGTGACTCCTGCTTTAGATGTTATACATCAAACATTGATAACAGTTTGCATTTACAATGCAGAAAAAGGCTGTTCTCAACAATTTCTACATATAAATGAAAAGCAGTGCACTGTAATTCCTATTTTTTCTAGTTATTTAGCACTATCAGCCCCACATTGAAAATTTGTTCAGAAGCCGTGCAACTTCTTCTACTACAGAAGTGGAACTTTGTGGATAGAGAGTAGGGTTAGGGTAAGAATGTCAGGGTGGGCCAATCAGAGGCAGAGTAAGACAAAGTAGGGTGGGACATGCCTTTGCCAT
The DNA here is from genome assembly GCF_013103735.1 of Etheostoma cragini. Taxonomy (NCBI): domain Eukaryota; kingdom Metazoa; phylum Chordata; class Actinopteri; order Perciformes; family Percidae; genus Etheostoma; species Etheostoma cragini. The sequence goes on from NC_048425.1 coordinate 6,779,768, forward strand.
TCTGGAAAAAAAATACTTTGTTACTTTGCGTATGCTATATATAAAGCTACATTTAGCAGCTGGTTAGCTTAGCTCAGAGACTGGAAATGGAGGGAAATAGCTAGGATGGCTCTGTGTTTGAAGGTAACCCAATTTATTGACCAGCACCTCGAAAATTAACTAATTATCACATATTGCTATTTATATTGTATGAAGCTGTTTCCCCCTGTTCCCACTCTTTATGCAAATCCAAGTTAACCTGCTGCTGGCTGCAGCTTCATATTTACCTTGGAGACCCAAGAGTAGTTTTGATCTTCTCCATAACTCTCAGCAATAAGATACATTTCCATATTTCCCCCAAAACTTAACTTTCCTTTCGTTTTTGGGTTGGTGTTCATGGAGTAAACTTGGACCAAAACTCACAGCATTTAACTGTAACAGTATAATATACAAGTTAAAGCTTTAGAAGGGGGGGTCCCTGAGGTTTTCTTATTCCTCATTTCATTTTTTTCATTTTTTCACTTATTCTCTTTCTGGTGATCCCACTGACTTTTGGGTTGTTTGTCTTGCAGTATTCTGAAAAATCTGAGCTGGTGCTCAGTGAAGCAGCTCGGTGTCTACCCAGTAAGAAACCTTTTCTCATGCAACAACAGCTTTGTTTATGCTTGGGTAGAGTCTTGACAACATACTGTACAGTAGCATTAAGCAATCACACAGGTAGCGAGGATCGTTTTGCCATCTGCTAACCTCCACTGTCCCATCAAACGTGTTTAGACAGTAAACCGAAAAGCTTTAATTGTTGTTTGAACAAACTGTATTTTGTATCAAGACAACTCTTTCACTTAAAATAATTGGAATTAGTAGAAGGGTTTCCTTTGACGGAACGATAACAACCAGAGATGTAAAACCACAGTAACATACGTGCCAATGATAAATTAGCTGCTATTCCTTTTTATTTTTACAGTTTTTCTTACTGTAAATGTGGTTAATAATAAGTAACTTCACACCAAGCTGAAAAACAGTGTTTCACTTTTTCTGGTTGAAACTTTCACGTCTGCTGCATCTGTAGCCACAACAAACAAGTCAGGTCACTATGTACTAACACACCTTTGCATACAGTTGTACATCACCGCAGCAAGTTCAATAACCGCAATAACAGTCCCAAAAAAATAGTAAATTGTAGAAGTACTTTGCAGTAGTTTGTGGCATAGCAGGGCACTGTGTGGCATAACACGGCACAGCGGGACGTAGCTGGGCACCGCAGATCCTGGCAGGATGTAACATGGCATCGCAGAACGGAACGTGTAGCGGGACCATGGCGACAGCTGCAACAATGTTTTTGGAGCCTCCCTGATCCGAGGAAACATGCTGGGGGAAACTGAACATGAGGATTCCAGGGAATGACTCCCCAGAGATAGGTTAGTAACAAGCATTTCTGGTATATGGATGCACACAAAATGGGAATATAGAAAGATAGAAAGATAAGTAGTAGTAAAGTAAAGAGATAGTTATTAAAAACATGTTGAAGACATAGTCATTCATTCATGAATTGAACTGAAGACAATTCAATTCGTGAATTATAAAGAGCTACAATTAAAGACACATTCTTTAAACATTTACTTAAATTAAGAAAGGTAACAAATGAACAAAGATGCCTTTAAATACCATTTAACCATTATACATTTCTATTTGTATTTCTGTCCGGTATGTACACATGCCAATATTTACTATCAATGGGATTGTGTGTGATAGAAGTAATACAAAGCTGAAAGCTGGCAACAACAAAGAAACAAATACATTCTGTTTAGCACATTGCAAGAGGTCATATTAGAGCAAGCAAATCACACCAATAATGTTTAATACTGTGTCCCGGAAACGCGTGCCATATTTACAGTAACTGCATAAGAAACATCATGTTTGTTTCACACAGTGAAATTCTCCCCTACAGCAGAAGAGTCTTCTCCTGACTGCATAAGAGCCAACTGAAGTACGCTATATTGAAAAACGCATCAGAATATAATCATTGTTTTTCACAGCATTTTATATTCAGGAAGACAGGCGCGGATAACACAATATTACTGACACACACGGGTCAGTTTACATTCTGAATTTCCTCAACTGGAGTGAATGATATCAAAGTGGAAATAGATTGCATTTGACTTGAAAGAGGAAAAGTTCTGAGCCTTAATTCCTCAGAGGAAACGAACATCTGTATTTTTATCCGTTTCATTTCTTTTTAAAGGCCCTTTCCATTTCCCTCTGGAGGAAGAACAAAACTTGTCAAATATGATTTGTTGATGTGTTCCTTCATTTCATCCTTTAAACCTTCACAGCTTTATATATAGGGGTATATTTGAGCCTTTAGACTGGGTTATCGGAACTGACAACACGGTGAGGGTTTTCCAAATATGAAGACCATTCATAGTCTGTTAACACACACAACAATGCAACTTGTTGATTATTGTAATTTATGCCCTTACTAAATGATTACTAAAGTCATTTTTGGGGGCTTTGGTTAGGCTTAGATTTCATATCGAGAGCATGGGATAATGGCAATGTCAGAATCACCAAGCAATGAAGGGCACACATACAGTATTTTTGATTCAGGACAATTTACTTAGATGGCTTTGTTACTGTATCTCGTTGACTCCCACACAACATCCCTGCATAAACCCGATAGTCCTCTGAGTCAGAGTTGATGTAAACAACAAGAGAGCTTCATGTCCAGCCAGAGCCTAGCAGGAGAATGGATATCAACCCAGCGACATGTGATTTGCATAGACAGCACAGAAGGATTAGGGTATGATCGGTAGCGTCTCAGCAAAAGGCAAAGCGGAAAATAAATAAATAAATGTGTTGCTGTAATTTATAAGCACCACAAGCCCTCAGATTTGTTTTCATGTGATTCCAACCATCAAATCCCGATCAGACAGTTATCCTGATAGGAGAAAAACATCCCTGCCTCACATTTAAATATCTGTGGTACCAACTTTTATCAATGACAGACAGACAACGGCACGTCAAGCAGGCATCATTTGGCATTATGTTCTCCTTCGCTCCACATCTGTGAAGGCTATGGTGCAAAACAAATAACAGGTCTCTCAATTTCTTCTTTCACATTTTCTTTGGCCTGCTTTTTGATTTATTTTTTTAAATTTCCTGTTGTTGCCCTATGACAGGCCTGTGGGGAAGTCATTTTTTTTGGTAAGAAGATGTAGTGTCTATCAGCCAGTGAGTGTATTTTTAAAGGCGCAAGCGAAGCTGACATTACACCTGCTCCTGCTGAGGGAGCTGAAGGGGAATCCCTAGTGGCACCTTGTTGAGCAGCCATGTCAATTGTTATTTTGCATACCGAATATCTCCGGGCACTGTGCAATCTTACTCGGAGAATGAGCAGTTCATCACTACCCGTGGACAGGGATGGAGTAAGTATTCAGATCCTTTACTTCAGTAAAAGAACCAATACTACTGTTCCAAGTAAAAGCCCTGCGTTGAAAATGTAACTTAAGTAAAAGTATGTAAGTATCATCAGGAAAATGTAAAGTATGAAAAGTAATAGGACTCAATGCAGCAAAATCTTCACATTTTAGAAACTGGAAACAATCCAAACAGTTGTGTGTTTAATGGTCTCATCATTTCAGCTTGGACTTGCAGACCTGTATATTGTTGTGTAATTAAATTTATAATATAACATTGTATTTCATAAACGACAAGGGTTTTTGTGCAAATATCCTAATAGCTAAAGTAACTGGTAACTAAAGCTGTCTGATTAATAAAGTCAAAGAAAGAGTACAAATCTCTTTGAGATGTAGCCAAGTAGAAGCAGAAAGGGGCATAAAAAACACTCAAGTAAATTACAAGTACTTCAAATTACTACTGAATAAATGTACTCAGTTACATTCGACCACTGCCCAAGGATCATGAGGATATCTATGTGCCAAACAGAAAACAATCACTGAGATTGACAATCGTATCACTTTCACTAAAGGTGAAGAAAATGGTAACTCCTAAACATACATAACTAAACATCTTAAATAAATGGTAAATGGATAGTTAATCCAACTTTAGTAAATTGTTATTTTACTGTTAAACAAAAAATGATTTATGTCTACTAATTATTGGTAATGTTACAATGTATTTTATTTTGTCATTAGTTCAGTTAAAAATTAGTTGAAATTAGTAGTTTAACTGAACTGTTAAATTGTTAAAATAAATTATAGCATTACTTTTTTTTTGTAAAATAACTATTAACTAACTAACTCATTGGTTTGATCAATTAGATTCTTTTGTGTATTATAAAGTGTTACCTTGAAATGAATCTGCAGAGAAAAGCTTACATTTAAAGAAAGCTCAATATTGACCCATTTGAAGGTGAATTAGTGAATAGAATATACATTTTTATAAAGGGATTGTTGTAAGCTCTGAATACACTGGAGACAAGTTGTTGCTGGGCTTATTGAGCAACATTATTGCCTTTGATTACAACTGAAAAAGATGGTTATGAAGATAAACAGCTAATTGTCAGAGAGCTTGTACTTTATTGTTGCTGCTGATAAGGTCAAAGATTGTGAAACCTCAACATGAAAGTAGCTCCTGTTCTTCAATATGACAATGAACTATTTTCAATTAGTGTTTACCCTGATGCTCGGAAACTAAAACAAAAAGGGTTAAAAAGGAATCTAAGTGTGTTGCAAAGTGAATATTAGCTTGGAAAGTTATCAGTGAGGACTAAAAGCGTGTAACCAAATCAATCGCAGCTCCCCTCTATTTGGTTCAAAATGAAAAATGCCTTTGAAAGTCAGCGATAGCATGACAAAGGACAAGATATGCACTGGACAAAAGCAATAACACAATTTCCCCATTAGCCTTTTTCGTGTGCTTTAGACGAGCTAGGATTGAGCTCTTTGTGAAAACGTGATTTCCATTTCATGGTGAGCTAATCAATCACACCAATGCATCTCTGGTACTAATCGGTGTTTGTCTGAATTAATACTATGTAAGATATATAGTAATAGCGCCTTCAACCTTTATTTACTTGGAAGTTACAAATAGCGACCCCTATTTTCTTATTTGCATTTGTATTAAATCAAATTTCATGGCTGCATCTAGGCCATTCATAGTGACTTCGAGGAACCGCAGAGTGCATGTGATTGATTCCCTTGCAACAATACATGTTATTCTGCCCTCTAAAACTAGGCCTTAGCATGTTATCTAAATATACATACGTATACAGAAACTTGTGAATATCACGCAAAAACTCATTAAAATACATGCTTAGACCCACATAAACATGTAAGCTCCCATAAATTGTGCCACGCCTGTATGATGCACGACGACCTGTCTTTTCTTTAGTAGCAGCATGGTGTAAATATACCCTATGCATGCTGTTAGTAAACCGATTTACCATCTCTTGCACAGCTATTGCACTATTGTTTCGCACAGCTCAAGGGAGGGTGCTGTACGGTTGGTCCGCTGGGCTGCCAGCTACCTTTTCCCTCGGGATAAGTCTTAGTGCGTCTTGTCTCGAAGTGCTACTTATACAGGCCCGGTGGGACGTGAGCCTCTGAGGGGCCCTGTCTTCAGGAGGAAACACCCAACACCTCCTTCTGCATGGCTGCGTTTGAGTAGGAAGAAAAATGACAACCTGGATCCAGTGATGTTCTTCCAGCATGTCGTTTCTATGATCAAATTTGAAAGTTTTTGTGTTGTGATGTATTTTGATGTTATTTATCTTTTTTTGACAGTATGCAAGTTATACAAGTGAACCAAAGCATTATTAATCTAGCTCATGCAATTATATTTACATTAAAATCACAGTTAGACAGTTTATTCTTACTGGCTTTCTTGCCAAGAGTTAGGGGAGAGGATTGATACCACTCACATGTTTGTTAAGAACGTACCTAGACTCTAGCAGAGTTAGCTTAGCTTAGCAAGACTGGGGAACGGAGAAACAGCTAAACCTGCCTACTAAGCTCATTTAACATGTTGTAAATATCCAGTATATAAATAGAAATATATATTTGTTATGTCATGTTTTGTGCTTAATTTCTTATTTTCTCTGCCACTTGAGGGCAGCAGAAACAAGCTGTGAACAGAACACTGACATACTATCACCATTTAAATCGCCACGGCAAACTTAGCCAACAGTCTTCTATTTGAAGAGACTCAACATTAGCGTTTGTTTGAAATTGTGTTTTTGGCCAACTAGGGCTAACTACATTTTAAAAAGTATTATCACTAAAATATTGATTGAAGCCACTTTAACACTATAAATATTAAAAATCCAAGAGGATATACTGACGCATAAACTACAAAAAAATAACAGGAGTAAAATCTGGCTTTCAAAGTTGCCTCTCTTAAAGGCACATTCTCTTTTAAATGCCAACAACGTTGCAATTATTTCAACTTTCTCCCCTTGCCTACTGATGCTCAGCACTCCTCTCTGCAGTTCATTTGCTTGATGTCTCCCAAGATAATTTGATGGGAAATTTATTTCATTTACACATCATACCACACTGGCTGTAATTAATTGTTCTGCTGTTCGGTGTACAATAGTTCACTGACTCCTTTGTGTGACTACAGGCTCGTTCCTGTTCCGTGATGTGTGGTGCCATGTTGAAACCGGTAACAGATGCTGCTGTCACCGAAAAAAAAAGTCCACCTAGGTGACTCCAAAACAAATAATCCCTGGAATTGATAAACAGCCTACATTAATGCATTTACTTATTCATGACAGGGAGCCTCTTCAGTTAAGTGTTCTACATTCCTCTGATTGCATTAAGGCTGTTAGTGGAAAAAAAGTTTCATGTTTTTAGCATTTGGCAGCTCTTAGAATATTGATGCACATTTATCAAGCAGTAAATATCTGATCTTTATTGGGCATATGCTTGTTTCGCAAACTCTGTCTGTTTATCTCCGTTCCATCTGTTACAACCACGTATCTGAAAGAAACCGTTTAAACTAACTATTAAAAAAAAAAAAAAAGTCATATCTCATCAGATACAGCTGCTATGTAATTTTGATTCTACTGTTTTTGTTTTGCTCTTTTTTTAAATGTGTTTTATGTGTGTGTTTTTGTAATGCCTTTCTGTCTCACGTACATGTAGAGCACTCTGAATTGCCTTGTTAAAAGGTGCTATACAAATACATCAGCCTTGTCTTAAAGCTATAGTGCGTAGTTTCTGTACAGTAATTTTTCTGTGAAAACCTTAAAATGGTGAAAAATATGAAAATGGTATATATTTAATTCATGTTTTTCAACATTTTAAGGTTTAAGGTTTACTTCTATGATATTTAATACATTGGGGGTGGCAGTTGCTCAGTAAGTAGGGGAGTTGGGTTGGGGAACTGGAGGGGCGCTGGTTCACGTCCCGATCTAGACCAAAGTATGGTGGTGGACTGGTAGCTGGAGAGGTGCCAGTTCACTTCCATGCCACTGCCAAGGTGCTCTTGAGCGTGGCATAAATTATTGTTTTGTACAAATGCAAGTCTACTTGTAAATCTTAACAATACAAGGTCTTTATTCTGTATCTGGATTGTTGGACACTAAGGGGTCAATTCTGTTGCTGAAGTCATGTTTTTAGGTTGTAGGTCATGAACATTTTTTCTGCAGTGAGCCTTTTTTTAATAAGGAATTAGCTGCCACACGAGCATCATTTCAGTTGTGTCTAATGAAAAGAAAAATCATAGCTCATTACCAAACAGCTGTTCAATTTCCAATGATTTCGTGATGCACTCTGGGGCACTCTTCAGGGAGGATTAAAAAAAAAGAAATGGTTAAAATCAAAGCGCTAGAGACTTTTGAATCTGTGTATAAGTCAAGCTCCTACCGTGTGACACAATAAGTGATTTTCTGAAAATGTGACTTAATGAAACCGTTTTTCACAGGCTGACTCTTGGTGACGTTAATTGTCACCTGAACTTCACATGTGAAATTGTTGAAATGAACCATCATTCATGCTGTTTATTAACGTGGGTGTGAGAAGTTATTCTAAGGGTTGGAAGACGTTTGCTACTGATAAAGCCTGCAGGGTCTTCACTTGACTGCCGTGATTGGTAGGAGGTGCTAACACATCACAATTTGCAGCGATAATGAATCTAATTCCATCGCCCTTCATACTCCACAGCTCCCTTAAGTTGAGTCTCTTGCTCTGAATACTTTGCCAGTTTAGAGATTGATGCTGCTTTGCTAGAGGAACACACGTCTTTCTGCAAATAAACATGCCCTGCAACCAAGTCTTTTCCTTTATGGAATTGGCAGCATGCCCAAAACTGTGCCCTAATCCTGCCAGTTGCCACTCAGTGTTGGGATTGTCACTAGCAAAAATGAGTTGTTACTAAAATAAATTATCCGTTGCTTATTGTTTTTCCTAAGAGGCAACGGTTACTTAGTTGTTGTTCTGTAAAAAAATGAAAAAAGAAAAACATCGTCTTATTATGATAGTTTTGTGTCATACATGTATCTCCTCATGCCATACTTGAGTTTAAATTTTTGATTCTTTCAACCTTAGAGGAACCATACAATTTGCCTGTAAAAAGATTTTATTTGATTATGTTTCATTTTTATGCTGCTGACAAACCCCATTATTGTCTGTACACTATGTCACTGCAGCATGTTACTTTGTTGTGTCACCATGTGAAGAATTCCTTTTGTAAAACATTATCATCAAGGCATTTAAGGCCTTTATTTACATAGAACAGCTGAAGACATGAAAGGGGAGAGGGGGGGAATGACATGCAGCAAAGGGCCCCTGGTCACAGTCAAACCCACCGCCGCTGCGTCGAGGAGTAAAGCTGTGTATATAGGGCGCACGCTCTACCAGGTGAGCTACTCAGGTGCCCAGTGTGTGTCGCCTTCAAATAGGTAGTTTCATAAATCCATTCCATAGAAAACAGATATTATGTGGTAATCACAATGTATAGAGACGTGGCATACGGATGACAAATTGTTTTAGAAGAAAGTACGCTATTCACAGTTGTCACTGCACTGCTTCTATTCGAGATGCAATGGCTCTATGATGGCAAAATATATAACATGTGGACCAAGAAATACAACTAAATAAATAAAAATTTAAAACTGGCAAAATAAGCGTTATGATTCATAGATGGTGAAAAAAACAGCCTTTGAAACAGTTGAAAAGAAAGACAGCTGAAGATAGCTCAGTGGGAAGACATGGACAGATGAAATCACAGCTATTTAGTATCAAGTATCAAAAGAATTCAATGAACAAAAGACCAATTAAACTATGGATACAAATACACTGATTGAAAAAGGCAATCATTACCTCTGAAAACAATGACTTAATAGGGATTCGGTCCGTAGCAGAGTTATATGTTGTAAGATGTGAGAATTGAAAAGCCCGATTGTAATGCACTTCATAACTTCTCACTGTATTGTGTGATTTGTCTGAACTTGGACATCATGAGAACAAAAGTTGCAACACCCTTGGGCTGACACGTAAAGTGACTTTGTCACTGCCAGTGCTGAGCTGCACATTCATAGTTCATTAAAGCAAATCTGACAAAAGGAGTGGAGGTCAAGAGAAAGACAAGCCGATGTGGGAATGGAGCATTATATAAGGTCTGTTAAAAACGTAATATGACTGAAGTGACACAAATTATTAAGAGCACCATCTCATCATGTGCGCTCCAATGTAGGCAAAGTTCACAACAGGGTTTTGGTCCCTTGCCATTAAGGACTGTCATTGGAGCAAGGATGACGATTGGGACGTCTCTAATTAGCCCTTGTCAGCACAAATGACATTCTAATCACGTGTTCGCTGGTAATTACTTCACTTTCACGATCTCTCTGCTCATCTCAGGTTGACAAGATAGCACTAAAACAAGCCGACTTATATATTATACATGTATATGCTATACTTATATATACTTATTTAGAGCTTACTTGCTAAAGTGGTAGAAGGGAGGGATGTAAAAATGGATGGAATAACTGCCTCAATCCTCTACTTTCAAGCCCTGAGGCGCCCTAATGTGAAAAAAAATTCTCATTTTATCATCTCCGCTGCATAAAATTGGGAGGTGTGTGGTGTATTTATGTGGACTAACAGAGTCTTGACACCTGGAAGTCTGTACTTATCTGTTTGCCCACCTTTTAGGTGGCTTTGGTTGATAGCCCTGCGTTCCTGAACTTCTACCAACTGAGCTGGTTATATGTGAAATTAAAAAGGAAAATTATTAAACAGCCGGCTGAAGTCAAACACGGTTCCTGGACACAGGGCCAGGAGAGTGATTTAGTTTCATCCCGTCTTAGCCTGCAAAATTGATTCAGGCATTTACGCATGTTCACATATTTCAGAGAGGGTATCTATGTATTTATCAGGTAGCGTTCGCCCCTTAGAGAGGCGTTTAAAGAGCGAGACAGGAAGAGTGGCTGAACAAAATGGAGAAGTACATTATGAATGTCCAACCAAAGTGGCATTAAACATTTAGAGGAAATTACTTGTTTTCTCAACGATAATGATTAATAACTTTTTTCAACACAGCAAGCAAAAAAGCACTTTAGTTAGCTGCTCTGGAGGTTAAAATTGATGACAACAGGGCATTTTCTGTATGCCTATCTCTATACAGTATAATAAAAAAGCCCTTGAATTTTCAATCTGCATCTGTGCAGACTTTCTGTACCCTATGCTGGAAAGCAACTCCCCATCAATTCCTCAAACCACTCCCTGCGGGGAATCATTAGTCGGGACACACATGACATCATTTGAATCGCTGACCTTGCAAGCCTTACGGGACCACTGGATCGGTAGACACATCATTGAATAATACACAGCTCTTTTGCTGTGTGAAGCACAAGGGATGGCGGGGGGAAGCGGCCGAGCATTATGCTAAAATATGTACCATTTCCACTGCGGTTCGCTGGGCCTCGGAGACTGTTGTTTGTGCCGCGGTGGCTGCCTCGGCTTCTTGGTTCGCTCCATCTCCAACTCGGGCCTCATTATGTGTGACAGCACTTGGAGGAAGCAGGTAGAGGCTGGGATGAAAGGAAGGGAGGGAGGAGGCTTGCTATACAGATTTAGGCCTTCTCCTCCTCCTGATATCATGGAAGAATCAATTGATGCTGTTTTGTGCACTTTTTGTGCTGACCAAGCAAGAAGGAAGAGGGTGGGAGGTGTGTGTGTGTGTGTGTGGGGGGGCCTGATATTCGGCCAGCTGCCTATGGCATGGCAGCTAGAGTTTGAGTTTAGCTCACTCTGTCACTATTATACCCCCCGTCCCCATGCTTCTTGCCACTGCAGGAATACTCACACACGCACACACACACACACACACACACACACACGCGCACACACACACGCACGCACGCACGCACGCACGCACGCACGCACGCACGCACGCACACACACACACACACACACACACACACACACACACACACACACACACACACACACACACACACACACACTCCCTTTCTCTAAAATGCATTTGTCGCCTGTGGTGTTATGGCATTGGACTGTCTGCTAGATATTAGGGTTGTGAGGGTAAATCTAGATGATGGATGATTTCTGTTGTTCTGTCAAAACCAGCGCTTGATAAAAGAACAACAAAGGACAGACGCACAAGACAAACAGATGGTGGAGGGAAAGCAAAACTCACATCAATATCTGCCCTTACCAAATTCCTACTACTGAGGCAATTTGAATCGGTACCTACATGTGGCATGTGAAGACCTTCCATTATGAAAGTTTTTACAGTGTCAGATGGGTTTAAACCAGCCAAAACATCAAGCACACTGCTCACAGCTGCACTTTCAAGGTAAACATTATTATAAGCACTCAATCAAATGTTTTCTCCCGCACATTGTGTCAACTCACCAGGCGTCTCATCTGACTGAGGGCAGAACAAACGCCGCGCCGCTGTCTTGTCTTTAAGAGAAATAAATATTGATATGCTCCAGTGGCCTAGTATGTTAATTAAATACATGCTTATTGAAATTTGATGACAGCTGGAATTTCACAGTGAGCAGGGGATCTTGCCTCTCCCCAAGAGTGTAAAACATAATTGGTTGACAAGAAAAAGTACCACACAATTAGTTAGGGATTTTTAATTAATATTATTCAAGCGAGGTCCTCAGTTTAGACGCGTCCTACAGCGTGCCGTCTCTCTGTTGTACAGATGCAGCAGATGTGGCGCTGGGAGCTTTAGGCTATTGGTTGACGCGTACAACAGGGGTCTGGGGTTGGAGCTGCAACCCCCGGTGGAAACCGAGGTCAAAATAAAACTTAACACAAATGGAAGCATATTCTGAAATGTGTATGCTTATGAATGCCTTAAAAAGTTGTTGACGATCTATCATGACGCTTTATGAATCTGTGAAAATTGCTATCCGCATTTACTCTGTGTGTGTATGTGTGTGTGTTAAATATGAATCCAAATGTGCCATAAACAACTCTAAGAGTCTACAGCCATGGCTCTGTGATGCTGTATTGAAATGCAATAATGCTAATGTCCATGCTGAAAATGCTCATGTAAAGCATGTGTGATGCTCACCATGTTCATCAGTTTTGTGTGTTGTGCGTAGCATGCTTTTTCTAACATTTTCTAATTTTTGCATCAGTTTTGCAGATAAATATTTCAGTCAGAAACCAACATTGGACTGGAGTACAGTTTTGAACTGATGGTGGCGCTATAGTATAATGATGGGTATAATGAATGCGATTACTTACTGATTCAGGTCTAATCTGACTTTAAGTGTTTTGCACAGGTCTTAGCAAAGCTTCAGCTCAAGAACATTTTTTTATCAGTGCAGCTACTCCCTCAGCATTACTTCCACAGTCAGTCAATCTAACATGAAGATCCCGAAACCCATACACTTAATTAATGCTCACCTTCCCCTATCACCGCTGCTGTCTCCTATTTCTTCCCACGTTGGCGTTGACACCTAGAGTCCTTTGTGAGTCATGCTTCACTCTCACTTAAATGGCCTTGCACGGCTTATGGACAACAATCCGCCTTGTTTTGGGCTATTGTGCGAAACATTAAAAAGCAATTTGCTAGCAGACCTATTGAGCAGACCTGCAATCGCTCCCAAAACATCACTCCCCTGGCGGATTGTTATTGTCATTGAGTGTTTGGGCGGGGAGGGAGACCTCTGTTAGTAGGTGGTTGGGAAATTTCAGAATTTATTGAGCTGTGTTTCACAAAAGGCAAAAGAGTAAGTGAGTTTAAAGTGAGGATTTGTGTGATAATGTAGCACTGAGGGCTATAAACAACAAAAAGCACCGCCAGATAATTATAAGTTAAGGGATGTTCCTGCTCTGCATTAACAATGTCCAATCAGATGTTTGTCAGAATAGGTTTTTTTGATTAGGTTTTTTGTTGTATGAATCATTTGAATCTACATATGACTAATAAAATATTTGGAAAAGTGTTTTTTTACCCTCCTTTTTCAGGGCCAGTCAAAAAATACATGTTCCATCCATGGGGGATTCAGTACATCTTGTGTGGGTGGACATGGGATCCCCAGTCCAACATCAGCTCTTACTTTTGCCTGCTTCAGCCGCCATCAAGATACACTCAGTGTTTATTTCCCCATACAGAAGAGAACAAACAAACATGACACACACTCCGTCATTTCTTGATATCACACCACCAGATATTATATCAAACAAAATGTAAATGGCACATTTTAGGTGCTGGACTGTTAACCACACTTTACACTCTGCTAGTAAGCCCTAAGCTACACACAGGACAACTGTCCACGTAACAAATTACAGATTAGTTGCATACTGGATGACTGCTCTGTGCGTATTTGCATTTGTGTTTGAAGGAATGTAGGTAAAGAAGTGGTGAAAGGGGGTTGTTTAAATTGAAGATCTCTCTTCATTAGGCAAGCCTTGTTGCAGATGAATGCTCACCCTAGGCCGGTGCAACAATCATTCAAAGACAATGTTAGCTCTTCTGTCTTGGCACTGATAAATGAACCCCAGTGTCTCCAACATGGATTAGCTGTGGTGACAAATAAAAAAATGAAAAATTAAATAAAAGTTTTAAAAATGTTCGTTAAACCTTTTCCCTGAACGGCCATTGTCCAATGAAGTTTTGCAACTTTAAAGACAAGCACAACAGTCAAGCTTTGGATTTCTCCAGATGCTGAAGCAGCGGGAACTTTAATGCTGCATTAAGAGTGATTCAACTCTGTATTAAAGTTTAGAGTTAGAGTTTAAAATGTTGTATGCTGTCTTTTCAAAAACAAACAAAACAAACAGAAGACCAATGGATTTTGAGTTGGTCTGCTCTAATACAAGCTAGCATAACTAGCTTAAAACGGGAAGTAGCAATTACTTCCAAGACCAAGGAGATGAAATGCGTTAGTCTCAGTCTTTTGGCACTATATTTTTTTATCTGACCATGCATGTGCATGTACATGTATTATTTGTGCTATAACATAACTCAGCTAAAAACATGAAAACGTTAGACATATTTGTTATTTTTTTAACCAAGCCATGGAGCCAATATTAACTTAAATCGCTAGCTTTACAGTAGCTGATAAAGTCTACCAGTGGCAGTAGTAGTTTCAGCCGGAAAAAAGATCGCCGGTTAAGATAGACAAGTCTGTTTTTGTCAACCTCTTTCCAACATGAAAAACCCATTGTTAAACAAAATTCCAAGAAATTCCTAAGGGGTGAATTTCCCCACCATTAGTTTTTTAAACTTCACAATTAAGTTCACGATGCTACATGACATCTTTCCAAAATTCATTCCGGTGTTGATGCTTTAGTCACATATGAGCATAACTCTGAAATCTGCCAGATATAAAGGCTTTGCTGTAATCATCATCATGTAAAAAGAATATTTTCTTTCTCTAATAAAATACAACCATGTGAGATCCGTGACCAATGATTTGATGTCTTCATATTATGATTCATTTCACATCTGGTCACAGGAGTGATTATATATTGATGTAGTCGCTGTCAATTTGCCATGGATATAATAGTAACAGTGGATCTTAACAAATAATTACAATATTAACTATAGAAGAAACAATGAAAGGTTAGTGATTGCCAAGGCCGCCTGGCAGTATGTGTGGTAAATTACTCTGTCAACAATTTTCCTTGTCAAACTTCAGTTTTTTTGTTTTTGCCCACTAGGCTGCATTATAGATTATTTACCACAGTCTTATCTTGTATTGTCCTTTGATTTGTGTTAAGGAATTAGTTGATGAAATAACCATTTAGCTGTTGTTATCAATCAAGCCTTTCTTATAAAATAAAATGCAGCGCAGTATAATTTTAATAACCAGAAGACAGAGAAGGTGTTTCCTACACATTTCCGTAGGCTTGGCACTTTGTAAGTTGGACCGAGTCCTCGCAGAGCTGGGGTGGAAGAAGTTAAGAAAAACTCTGAGCCTTGCTTTTCCCAGCACAGATGATCATTTTCCAGGCAATTAAGACGAGCTGCGCTTTAGAAGGTGGGGTCAGTGCATGCTCATGGGAAACTAGTGTGATAAAACCAGCACATTGCTGTTGTGGGCAATGTAAAATGCTGCTTGTCAGCTGTCCTACAAGCTTGGGTAATTGACCCAGCTTTGAGACAGATCAATGATATCAAAGAGTCATTAAGTTCTTTAAAATTAGATTCCCTATGAAATGTTGCATAAATGCTGCATTTGGTCTCAGTTCCAGCGCTATCTATCTCGAAGCCACTGCCAAGTGGTTGATATAAAATGAACATGTTTGGCTATACAGTATATGTTTAGAAAATATACTATTCTTTAACCAGTAGGGCTGTGTGGTACAACCCCCTTACTTGGAAATACTTTGATCACGATGTTACTTTTAAAATAAGAAGTATCACGTTATTTATCTTACAAATGAAAAGTTAAATTGGTTCACAATAAACCACATGCTTTGGACAACCCCGATGCGTAGTTGTTCTGATGATACAATTTCTGGAGTTTGGAGGAAGCATTCCACACACGCGCAGTAGATCAGCGTTTATAAATTGTTGCACATTGTGCGTCTTTGTGTTGTTTTAAATAGGAATTGTAGGGAAGCGGGTGTGTTGACAGATCTCTTCACACAGTCAAATAGAGCAACCATCATAGATTTCCAGCGCTGCACGGTCACACACGACATTGGAGGTACGCGGATTGGAGGTACGAAGAGCCTATGCATACACACTCGACATTTAAATCAAACGCACCTAAGCAGACCTTCGCGCACTTTATTTGCGCTGGTATGAGTAGGATAACGAAATGTAATGGTGGTTAATGTTAGCGGATGTTAACAACCTTAGATTGCTGTGTGGCTAGTCTCGCATTGCCAGACCTTTCCTCACAGCGCTGTGGAGGAGGGCGTTGTTTTGAATCATACATTTATTGTCATGCTTTAGTTTGAAAGAAAACTAACCACTTTTTGATGCCTTCAGTGAGAATCTACGATGTAAATAGTCGTGGAAATAAAGAAAACGCATTGAATGAGAAGGTGTGCTGATTTTGCTTCCTGCATCTGGCACAAATCTAGTTAAGAACCATTAACTAAATACTGTAAAATCAACATTTTATGAATAGAACACTGAGTTTGGTGTTTTTGAAAGCAGATTTATCTGCAGAAGGCCTAACCAACTACTCAATCTCCAACATTGTCCAGCATTGATAACTGACAAGCACAGTGGTCAATGTCTGACCAAGCTATTTATATTAAATACACATTTTTATAAGGGTCTGGGATTAAAAACAGTACCTAACTGTTTTTGTATTAACTTCTCCATGTCTGTCTCCAAACTGTTGGACCATCATCAAGTTCAAAATGAACAGGGATGACTCAAAACATTAAACAGCATCCATTGTCAAGCTCATTTGTGCCTTTTAGCACTTAAAAGATGCTTCCTTTGGAACAGGAATGAATGGAACATTCATTTCATGTGTGGATGTGATGCCTAAAACAAAGAACCCACTAATATGTATCAAAGGAAACATAAAACAACATTCACGGGGGCTGGCGCCTGCAAACACACACCATCTGTGTGCTGGAATCCTGTATCGGCAAACTCCAGAGCCACAACGGAGCCAACGTATCTGTCTCTTTCCCAGAATGCAACAGTCACAATGCTTTACCGTCTTGTGTTTATTCAAAACTGTACAGCGCTACCCCGTGTGTGTATGTGTGTGTGTGCATGTGTGAACCTTTCTGCTGAGCCTAAGGAGAACAAAACAACAGGGTATTCCTTTTTGGCATCAGTTACTATGACAACAAATTGTGCTTTCCAGCTTTTTTTTGGTTGAATTTTAGATTGAGTTTGACATTAAATGAGTCTCAGCGGTCAAAGAGGAAGGAATGGCGATGACGGCCTGTCGGCTTCTTGGTTGGTTGGTCCAACACTTTGGTCCTGAGGGAAATATCTCAATAACTACTGGATCGATTGCCATAAAATTTGGTACACATAGCCGGGTTCCCCAGAGGATAAACCCTGATGACTTTAGAAATCTTCCTCACGTTTTCTCTACCGCCACCAGCAGGTCGAAGTTACCCCTGATTCTGTGAAACCGCTCAAAATCTACTGCATGTATTGCCACAAAATTCATAGTTCCCAGAGGAAAACCTTTCTTTTAGCATTCTTGACATTTTAGATTTTGACTAAAATGACTCAACAATTATTAGATTGATTGCAATACAATATGGTACAGCCATATCGTAATCTGTTGCTACCAACAGGTTGAATGGTGGCATTATTATTATTCATATTTTTATTATTACTTGTATGCAATATTTTGGTTTTGATCAAATGCTTGAAAAAATTCAAATCAGCTCTACCTTGACATTGTGATGCTAGTTAGCAAGAAAGACCATCTAAGCGTCACTATAGCATTGTCGTTATGAGAATGTAATGCTTACTATTAATTAATTAATGTAATTATTCAACCCGGTCTCACGGCAGTTCGTGAAATGGTCACGTTAGTTTGATTTTGTTATCACAAAAGATGCTTCTAGTTAAAATACAGTAGGGTACCATTCATGCTCACCACCACGAGAACATTGTGTCCCTTTGACATGAATCAATAGATTAAATAACTTCACTATTTCATTAACTGCCATGAGATCGGGCTGTGTGGGTATAGAATCTGAAAAACCCTTACAAAAGTTTGAATTAAAATCATGAAATACAATTTAAACCTTAGGGTGAAGTGAAATAAAAATCACCTAATTTGAAGTTGGGTATGAGAACAGCAACAACCTGTTTTACATGTTGAAAAGGTTTTAGTGAGCACTAACATGAATCCAACCAGGGCACCTTGGTTTGCACATGTTTTATAAATTCCAAACAATCTTTGAATTTGTCTTCTGAGTGATGACATCTGGAGCATGCTGATTACAGGAAGTGTTAAGAGTGAAAGATAAGGAGACAAAAATACTGCTCAGTCTAAATAAGCTTTGATGGTCTGGAAATATAATTTTCGAAATTGAATAGCACTTTGTTTAGCATTTTTACCAGTGGGTTCCAAATTAAAATCTATCTATAAAGCTATCTAATGAAAGTGTTTGAAATAAAAACACTCGGCTTTTCCTGAAGGTTATCAAGAGTTTAGAGGCACACAGATTCAAAACAGAAACTCCAACACTTCCTTTCATTGTTCTTACTAGCAAGCTGAGATGTCCCAATGTGTTTCACTTTTGAGTGAAACACTGAGGATGGGCTTGTTTAGATATCACACAGCACAGAGGGTTCCAGACATGCCTTTGTGAATTGAAAAAAGAGGGGTTTTCTATACAATACACTATTGCTTTCTATAGTACAGTTGATCCTAGATGAGAAAAGGGGCACTGCACTACCATCACTATCTTATCTGACTATAGCTTCCAATATGGGCCTCCTTTGCTTCTATCCATAACCAAACACATTTCACTCATTTTCCATGTTAAATAATTGAGCAGCATTAACCATGTAAATGGGAGCGATCCATCTCTGGGAGATGAGCGTTGGAGAGTGGTTATTCATTTACAGTACAAACTTGGGAATTAAGCCTTGTCTTTCAAATTAGTTGAGAGGCAAAGAATATGGGGATTTGAACTGGGAAGGCCCTTCAACATGTTTAAAACACAGGAACATGTTATGTGAACAGATTGGGATAAGTTTGTTCTGGGCCTTTTTGGAAAACGGACACGAAGATCAATCCGCCAATTCAACGTTTTTCTATGTGAACGCAAAGTATAAAATATGTGGAGCTTATGTTAATATTGCCTTCATTCCTCCCCACAAGCATCCACTGAGTTTGGCATAGAGAAGAAGAGGAGCCGCAATAATAAGCCCTCTTCAAAGCCACGATATAGAGAATCTACTTCCCTTTGTGGCCATTTCCTAACAACTACAGTAACCAGCAATCCACCTTACATGCAGCAGGAGGCATAAACCCATTCGCTATAGAGCCGATAGTTATTACCTAAAACACATTATACTCTCAAAAATTCATGGCTCGGAGCAGACTATTTGTGTGAAATATTTTCCGGCGTCAATAACCAAGAATTCACAATTAATACCAATTCAAATGCTGCGCAAAGAGGGATGACAGCGGTATAACAGCAGAAATTAGCATCCTGCAAATGTCATGATGTTGCCCACATGGGGAGCGATAAAACAGCCAGCAGCCTCAGCATCCTCATAGCTATCTGATACTGCCTGAGCACACAAAGCAGCAAGAGTTTGCAGCTGTTTTACATTTATTTACTGCAGTGTTTGCAATCAGCAGAAGAGTGAAAAAGGCATTGGAAGCTTAAATAGCCCCCCTTATTATGAAAAGGGGTGTGCTGGATATTTGTTGTACAGTAGTGTGTAAATGGAGACAGAGACATTCATCTAGCAAGAAAGAGCTGTGCAGCTCTGGAACAACCAAAGGATTGAGACACACTGCATGCAACTTGTGTCTATGACCATGCAGCGTCCTTGTCCATGGTGCTGGGTCTGGCTCAGAGGATTATTATACATTATACTTGCGCTTGTAACTTAATGGTGAAAGGTCCTGTCCTGCATCATTGCCTGTTGCCATGACACTCTCTGGCTGTGGAATGCATTCTTTGATGCCAATTTTGTAGTTCACATTTGTCAGTGAACTGCAAGTTGTCTTCAGTCTACTCCCTAACACCACTCCCAAGTGCACTTACAAATGCCCTACAGAGGCGATGAGGAGGCCCCCCCTTATTAGACTCTTCATCTGCAATTAACCTAAGATCCATCCTCTCCCCATCATCATGCTAATGAGCAATCTAATACTCTTCAGTGATTTGTAATGTGCACAGACCATCAATCATAAAGCCCATATAGTGTCTGTGTCCAATCATAGATGTTCAATTGAGGTCTATTAGAGCACTGTTGGTACTTTAACTGGCCTCTCTTTGTTTACCAATTGATACAGTATCTACAACAAATTACCATTATTATTTCAGTATAACAAAAACTGCACATGAGCGCTGAAAATTCAATAAAGCTAGGCGGATGCTTTATATATTAAGCCTTTTTTAGTCCCGAAATAGACACCCCTGAGTTATTTACAACTCAGGCCTGCCAGATCAGTTTTGTCTTGTTTAAAATTCACTTTATTGGACTTGTCAATAGACAAAACACTGACGGGAGGTTCCTTGATTACGTTCAGCGTGGGCTTAAAGGTAGCAGGTTCTGGCCCGTGCAGAAAGCCTGATTTAAACTAGTCTAGTATCAGCTAACACACACATAAACAATTAACAGAAAGTCATTTTTGCGTCATTTTTTGATTAGTGTTCCATTATTCTGAGCTGTCCTCACCACCAGAGGACCCTATTTACCACAAACTGGGATCTGGCTGCAGAAAACAGAACTGTTTTTGTGTGAAAACATTATTTCTGGCTGAAAATATTTCAACATATGTATCTCCTGTTAATAACAGAGTATATTCAGTGAAGCTTTGCAAACATTAAACATTCTATATGTTTAAATAATGTTGCCGAATAGCAATGCTTTGATTTTTTGCTGCATTGGCTCCTCCATCATTCAGCAGCTGCAGACACTTTAGCAGAAGCTACATTACAGTAATTGATATTTGTATCCTGAGACAGTTAAGTAAAACAACCTCTCTGGCTCAAGGCAGGAGGATTTCCCTGAAATGTAAATGGAGCTCGAAGAAGGTTGGGAGTGATTTAAGAGTCAGTGACATCCACACTGTTGTGCTAAGTCAGTGGAAGTGCTGAGTGCAGGGCGCCAGGTCTGTCTCCCCCTCTCTCTCTCTCTCTCTCTCTCTCTCTCACATTCTCTCTCTCGCTCTCTACATCACTGTCTCCCTTTTTTCTATTCCACCCTCTCCATTTCCCTCTTAAGGCAGCTGCCATAACTCAGACTCTATCTTAATCCGTTCTGAGTACACAAACACACACATGCACACACACAGCCACAAGCACACGCATGCACAAAGGAAATCACAAAAGGCATGGAAGTATGATCCTGTTAATCGTCTATTGGACCTTAAGGTGGGGGCTCAGGCTGGGAGCAGAGCATAGACCAAGTGGGATGCTATTTCGGCAGACAGAGTTATTAGAAAGCAATTTAGTTTAGCTACTGTATTAATTACTAAAGCACAAGGAGACCAGTAAATTCACGGTTTCAAAAATCACAGTTTCAGCTAGGCGCTCCAAGCTATACAGATGTGATGTCATGACGGTACATATTAAAATACAGTTTGCTCAATTTATTTATATCCTCAAACTGTAGGAGAACTAATACTGTGTACTACACATTTGCTATAAAATAGCTACACATTTATGATATAATACCATAAGCTGCAGTAAGTGACTCCTAGCCACTAGGCAGTAAAAAGACTCAAAGAAACACATCCCCAACATACTGTGGACTTTTAGCTATGAGCTTAGCTTAGCATTAGACTTGAAGCAGGGGGGAACAGCTCGCCTGACTAGGTCCAAATTTACAAATAAAAAGCACGATTAAATGTCAATTTGTGAGCTTCAGACAAGGCAGACCTTTTTCCCTTTGGATAGAGCAAGGCTAGCTATTAACAAAGTTTTATTTTTGTACAATTCTGGGTGCACACTGCTCCATCTGTGGACATAACAGCTAAAATGTATAAGTACATTTAGTTTGGATTATTTAAAGAACCGATCACATGTATAATTATGGTTTTAAAGGTTCATGTAAACAACTATAACCAAATTAAACCTATGTTGAAGTATGGCCAATGCCTGTGGTTACTGTGTGCGTGTACAGCAAACACAGCCATATGTTGTGTAAGTGCGGCGTGTAGCATCTCTGGTTCTTGTTGATTCCTATTGATGCTACAAGTGTTTAAAGGAATGCATCTTTCCTTTTAAAAAAACTCTTTTATGTTTGTTTCCTATTTCCAGGGGTTTCTGTCGAAGTTGGCACACCAATGAGAGATAAATGAGGTGATTTAGCGTAGCAGTCAGAGATACTAATGATGTCATTTGGGAGGCATGCCATTCACATCCATGTATGGTAAGACATGAAGATAGTAATAAAAAGGATAAAAATAGAATGCCTGATATGTAGTGAGGGGAGGGTGGTTGGCGAGATGACACTAGCCAACTGCTGTAGAGGGAAAATCAACTCTTGTTAACCTAAAATATGCTGAATGCTTCATTCTTCAAACAAACTCACTCCTTTGATCATATTGAAGTCCTTGGAAGTACAGAGCAACAATGGTAAACATGTTAATTTATTCGAAAGAAAGGTTGTAGCATGTATTTACAATTAAATGTGAATTACCATGGGGAATACCAGCTTGACACACAATTCAATCCCTCTCTCAGATAAAATGATATACCACTCCTCCGTGGCGGTTAAACAGAACCCAGCCAAATCTGAAATAGGCTTGCGTCCCCTTAATGGAACAAACAGACAAAGAGCCCCATTGGTTTGCCTTTGTGGCCTTATCTAGCTTTGGCCAGCTCAAGGCGCATCATGGGGGACTGTGTGTGAGCGAGATCCAATGTATAACATCTCAGTGACTGTGGCGAGTCAGTATCACAGCAGATCTCCGGGTCATTTGCCAAGGTGGGTGGTTTCATTAGTCTCCTTTGCAACAATACTCTCTGATTGCCATCTCGTTTCACAGTGATTTATAATTCCAGACCCTTGGAGTTTGCAGAAATACCTTAAGCAACTGCTCAAATAAGATAAGAAGGGATCTTTATGTATGGTGTTGTCTGTGGTGTACATCAGAGAGAGAGAGAGAGAGAGTGAGAGAACAAGGTAGAAAGAGAGAGAACCCTTGGGGTGACGCAGTACTTTTTTTTTTGCAAGCATTTACAGTTTTTTTACCGGAGATGTAAGAATGCAGGAAGCTGTTGTTTCTAACTTCTGGAACAAACATTGGCTCGCAAATGAATGAGACAGTTGTCAGGTTCAATTTGGTTAACACATGACGCTGTGCCACCTTTAGAGGATTGCAGAGCATCTATGAGAATAAAGCAAATCCACAGACAAAAGGGTGGAAGCATGGCAGTTTTGTCATTTCAGAGGGAATGATGCTGTCTTTTTATCACTGCGCGATTTACATAAAACTGTACAACCCCTCAAAAAACAAGAAACGCAGATAGAAAGTAAGGAGGGAAGAGAGGCAGAGTCGTATATTGAACATAAATAGACTGTAAAACGGAAGAATTAGGTGGACAGGAAAAGGAAACTTTACAGAGGTGGCATGGTGTTAATTGGATGCAGCAGAGAATGATGTCTGATCAGTGAACAAACCTTTTTTCAGAGAACTTCTATATCAATAACACACTTTCACCTTGACGCAGTTCAGTTAGCTATATAGCATACATCAACTCAAAAGACAAGACAAATCAATCTCTACCGTGAGGTTGTTTTAATGGCTTATTTTAAATTTGATCTGCAGTTAACTTCAAGCTGCTCTACCTGTACACCATGACAGTTGCTGAGAGCACAGAGCCATGAATTATGCACAGGAATTTTATTACTGCCACAAAACAGCTAATGGGCCATGCATTTGCTCGTATTAACACTGGCCCCGCTCGCTGCTTGTGTGCGTATATGTGTGTAAGTGCCAGAACATGTGGACCCATTCAGTTTAATTCAGCTTCAGACATAGGTCCATCGTAGTAAAAAAGAAAATAGCCAACAGAAATCACATATTACATGCAGTGCAATGAAAATCATATTGACTAAAACAATACAGTCCATGTACATAACCTAATGAGAACTCAGGTTTTTCTTTCATTTTAATGAGAATTTCTCCCTCTAGTTCTGCACCAGTAAACACATTTCTCCAGTTTACCAGATGCAACAAAACAATTTTGATGAGATTTAACTTCATTTACTATTCCTAAAACAGTGTACTACATGTCAGCGTGTTGTAGTGTACCAGTGGACCCAGGCGATTTATTTATTTCAAATGGTGTGTTGTAGGAAATTAATCAGCAAGCCCATACACTAAATATCACATATTGTACAGAAGTCCCATTGACTAAAATTAACAAAACTAAAACATGCATACAGTACATGCATACAAATATAGTCCAGTTAATGAATCTGACAATTGTGTTGCATTTGAATACACTGCATATCAGTGATCACATTAAATCTGTAACACGAATTAGAAGATTTGTGTCCAGCAAAGATCTGGAAAAGATCAATCGCACTTTGATTTCTTAAAGTACTGTATAACTTTCGTCAAAATGCAACCTGGTTGGGGGGTTTTGTGAATGTACTAGAGTCAAACTTTATTTGAAAAGCATAATTACGACGGAAGCGCCATTTTTAAGATTAACTGCATTGTGGTTTTTGGTCAAATGGCCTTTTGAATGGGAGAGCTAGGAGCGCTTCTATGTTAGTGTCAAAATTACTATTTTTAAAACATTAAGAAGGCTCGACACAACCTGAAACTTTGCTCCAAGTATCACCGGGGGCTCTACACATGAACTTGAGCATTGAGTTGTTGTTCGTGTGCACAAAGTTCACTAAAAAGAAAGGTTTTGAGCTTAGTTATTGTTTACGCTGTCCGCCATCTTGTCAGTGAAAAGGAGCTGATCTCTGAATGCTGATGAACGGACTCCATAAGAGGAAATGTCACTTATATGAGGCTCCTTTTTAAACTAATGACAAAACAACAAATTATCTGTGTATTTACATGGAACTAAGCTTTAGGAGCTTTTCATCTTTACTCTCCTCCTTTGACTGTTTTTAACTTATTATTATTATTATTATCAATAAATTTGTCAGGGACAATGCAGCGCACATCATTACATACATAATTATTACATTCAAGGCCATAACAATATGTGTAGATGTGTTTTATAAAAGGTTTCTTTTTCTCTTTGTAAATAATCCAAAGATCATTTTTACTAGATGGACGGCGGCTGGAAAACCCAATAGGTAAATGAGTTGTTAAAACATTTCTTTTTGATAAACTCTGTGTACAAAAACAATGTTCTCAATGCTCAAGTTCATGTGTAGAGCCCCTGGTGATACTTTGAGCAAAGGTTCAGGTTGTGTTAAGCCTTCTTAGTGTAAATCAAACACGGTAAATCTTAAAAGTGGCGCTTACATCCTGATTAGGATTTTAAACGAATTTGTTTGACTCTGGTACATTCAAATAAACACCATAAACACCCTAGATTGCATTTTGGCGAGAGTTACACTTTAAAGGGTAGACTACTGTTATGTGCGACTTACTGGGGTCTCCAACAAGACCATTACAAAGTTGCAACTCAATCAAAAGGCTGCAGCTAGAACACTGACCAACAATAAGAGGAGAGAACGCATGTCTTCGATTCTGAGATCCTTGCACTGGCTTCTGGTTAAATTTAGAATTGATTTCAGACGAGGCTTTCAATGGTCAAGGCCCAAAATCAATTGCAGATGTTTTCTGAGCACAAGCCGGGGAGGATTCTCTTTTCAGCAGGGACTGGTCAGTTAGTGATGCCCAGAGTTCAATCCAAGTGTGGTGAAACAGTTTCTAGCCATTATGCTGCTGGAATCAGCTTCCCTTGGAACCAAGACATGCACCGACTGGGGCAATTTTTACAACTAAGTTAAAGACTGTTCTCTTTCTAGAGCTCGTAATTAGTCTTGTTTCATGGTACTTTAATTTATTTTATTATTTATGGTTTTAAACTTCTCTGTATCTTAATGTATCTTCATTTTATTGTTGTTTTTCCTGTAAAGGACTTTGAATGACCTTTGTGTATGAGAAGGTATATAAATAAACTTGCTTGCCTTAATGAATATATCTCAAATTTTACTCAAGATGCAACAAAGTAGCGGATAACTGCAAAACAAAGCACTTCAAATGGACTTTATTAATATCCTTGCTGTTAACTTGTGTATGGTACCATGGTGGGCAGGAAAATGGTGAGGTAATCATGAGATCATGTGGAGCCTCATTGTTGCCCTTGGACGTGCCTCCGAGGCATTGAGTCCCCTCCCATTACTCAGTCAGACCTCTCAAAGGAGATTAGCAAAAGGCCCATCAATATCCTATCACATGCCACTCCCACATCTGCAGGTTTTTGCGGCAGGGTTCCACTGCCTGCCCTGTTAACAACATGTCTCGCTGTGTTAGCTCACTACCTACATGCCCAGCTCATTATGGTTATGTAGGCCAGTGCGTCTCTCAGTCCCTCTCACTCCCCCCAATCAAAGGGGACAGGCCAGGAATTGTTAGGCCCTCAGCTGTGTGCAGAGTCCGTCTGAAGAATATAGCCTAGGGCACCTCTTTGGAGAGGTCTTCGAGTCTGCCTTAGCCTTTGTTGATGACCGAAGAATGGACTGAGCATAATGTGTACAGTGACTGAAGTGGACGCTAGCTTCTATGTTACCCAGAATGTGGTATGGTCTGACGTTGCCCCAAAGACATGAAATTATCCTTTGATAAAAAACAAGAGGCCTGACCCCCCCAGACCTCACTGACTTCACATTAACAGTTGTTATGTTTTCCTTTTTGTGTCCCAAATGCTTGAATGCATGCATAAGCCCATTAATAAAAATAGAAATACACAAAGCCCAAAACAGAATACAATATCCAGAAATAAATTCTTGTTTGACTGGATAAACCTGAAAGGGGACTCAAAGTATGTTTACAGGTCTTGGGGAGTACTACTGCATATGTGCAGAAAAAGTAGCATAAAGCCTTTTGAGGCTCCAGTTGGAGCTGCATGAAATGTGATAAATTGCCTCAAGTGATTTCACTTGAGTCAGCGTTGGTTGGGGCTGAAGACTGCAAGTTTGAAAATTGAAAAAACCTGGGGGTGGAGTAAGAAAGAAGTGTGCCTACCTCTGTAGCCCGCTCCTCATCGTTACTTGAGGCTACTTTCGCTGCCACTAGCATAACACATCTGGATCTCTGGACTTTTATGTTTTAAAAAAGGATCTTAATCTTTAACAGAAAGGTCGACCTCCTTAGAAATCCTTTCCATAATGTTGTCTGTTGGGGGAAACAGCTCTAGGTCTAGTGTCCCCGTTTTAAGTTTTACCAAAACAAAAACATGACGTGTTTTGGAGGTATGTCCGCTTCTGAGCAGAAAACGTCCCCGGATTTTGTCTGTCACTGGAATCTGGTCATCTTACTTTAGCCTGAATGTAGTTTTTTGCAACATGAGCTCATATTAACTATCTTTTTGGAAAGCACTTCATAGTAACATAATTTAGACTTTTCAACATCAAAACAATTGCAATTTTCATGGAAAGGTTTAAGGTACAACAGTGCTTTGAGCTAAATGCTAACATCAACATGCTAACATGCTCACAATGTTAACATACTGATGTTTAGCATGTTTATTTTTCACCATGTTCACACAGTCAGTTTTAGCATTTTATCATACTAGCACTTGTCAAGTAGCACCAAACTTAACACCAAAAACAGCACAGGTTAATTTATTTTAGTTTGTCATTGGTTTAGCAAGTATTACATCATAAATAGAGTGTTAGACAAAATGAAATGTTGACCTAACAACATTAGGTCAACATGTCTCATGAAAAGTGAAAGCATCTACAAAGGTATTGAAATTCATCCTGAGGGCCAGATGAATGTCTGTGCTGAACTTCATAGCAATTTCTTTTTATATTATAATTCAGTCACTTTAAAACAATTTAAAACCATTGTCCAAATTCTTGCATTAATCAGTGAAAACAAGTGAGACCATGATATCATTACAATTATTGTGGTTTTAATACAACACTTAACATTTGAAATGTTTTAGCTGTCTGCTCTTTAGCCTTTTGGAGGTTTTAATAATAATGTGGATAGCCTTGGCATGTTGTGTGTCACATTCCCACATAATAGGGGACTTAGGTGCCTTATGTTGACACACTGTATGTGCCCCTTAGTAATGCAGCGTTTTTTATTCATGATTTAGAGTCTCTAAATGCTAGAGGTGCAAGGCCAACTTTAAACTAACAACTGATTTCCAGCGCTTTTCCGGAACACAACTAGCACGTTAATACAACTGGAAATAAGCAATCCCTTCATGGTTTTGGTATGAACAGAAGTAAACGTTTGCCTGAGGACGATGCTCAGTGTAAATTGAATGTTATATGTGAGACTAACACTGTAAGAGAAGTGCATTGTCTTTGCTTTAACCTCTGCCATTGACTTATGCCATGCTCAGAGTTCATGCATCATTTAGTTATTAAGGAATACTTTGCTACCACCCCACTTCAGATTGGATTTTCAGCTTAACTGAACCTTTTTGTTCAATCTACCTAAGCTTCTAACTGAACCTGACAGCCATTCGGCGATAGAGGCAGGATCTGTCCACAGTTTAACTTAAAAGAAAACAGTCGACCCTATTTCACTGTACATTAAACCAATTAGAGGGCGGGGAGGGAGGACAGGGTACGTTAAGTGTTAGAAAGACTTAGCCAAATGCTTGTCAGCAGCACATTTTAGGATGGCTCACACACACTTACATTTTTGGAGTGAAAACCAAAGAATCTGAGTGTTACATGCTGATACTAGAGGCCGCCTACAGTTTGGCGCCGGGAAAAATTCATTGAAAGAACGCAGACAGTTGCGAAATAATGATGTTCATGAATAATGATAGAGGGGGTCTCACAGGCTTCACACACATTTTAGTGCCAGGCAGCTAGAAACTGGCAGAATGAAGCTTATCGGTCGAATGCCACAAGATTCATGGGGGAAAATACTACAAATCCTGCTTGGCGGGAAAACAGTCGTGCGTGCGTGTGTTCATGCGGCTGAATGTGAACATTGGGCATCCCCAACAGCATGTCCTGAGGGTTTATGGTTACAACGTGTATGTGTGAGCTTTGGCACACTGACAATATACAGTTGCATGTGAATGAACAAGAGAGACTGAGGGAGGGTAAGAGGAAAACACTAACTAATCCTCTGGATGCTTTGGCATCACAAGGTAGAGGACAATCACAGCCACAGGGTTTTTCCGACCCTAGACGGGGGAGCCACAAAAGTCCCAGACCAGCAACGGCACCCAAGGCGATGCATGAAAAGGGCATTTCTGTAGAGTACACCAGGGGCCAAGCAAATCAAAAACAAACATAGATAGATAGACGGCACGGAGGAAGGAGGAGAAATGCAATAAACAAGTCAACTCAGTTATATTCCAGTAGGAGATAGCCAAGGTTACTCCACCTCTGCTCAATCACTTAGAGAGGTCTATTGTATGGGATTGAGTTTTTAACCCCTGTGGGTGCACTGACTGGCACCACTTCAATGGGATCATCAACACAATACAAATCCAAACAGCATGTTGTGTTTAGTTGAATATGTACTGGACATTCGAAGAGTAATTTCCACTTGACCCCGACTTGAACGCTATTTATTTCATGGAGCAATTTCAACCGATAACTGCCGTATTGAAGGTTGTTGCTATTATAGTGAAGATGAATTCCAAGTTTCGTCTCCACCAACGACTTTATCCGGAAGAAAAGATATTTTGCAAAAGTACACACGCAGGAATTCTAAACATATACAGTACATCTCAGTGTCCCAGATTTCATGAAACCTGCAAGAAAGTGAAGAACAGGAAAAGGGAACTGAGCAGACACCAGGGATCATATTTCTTATTCCTCTGTTTTCTCCCCCTCTGTCTCAGGAAGGATTCTGCGTGCTGAATTATTAATTCTCTCCCTGCACTCAATTTGTACGGCTTGTCACTTTTATCAAATTATATTTGGGATCTCTTCTGAGCACATTTTTCTAACTCAATATCTGTATTTCAGCTTGCTTGAAATCTTTGGCAACTGTGAATTTGATTTATACTTTAGATGAAAATATGAATTCTCAAATATTTTAAAGGTTGTTTCCAAAATGGCATTCACTTAAAGGAAAAAAAAGCTAAAGTGAGCTGCATTTGGGTGAATATTCTCTATTGTTTTTTTATTTTTATTAAAAGAGACACTTATTATTTTACACATGCCAACTGATCTGTTGTTAATAGCCTATACAAATATTGATAGACCAATTGATTGACCAATATTTGTTTTGGCGTTCTAAATTCTGGTCAATTTATGAGCACTATGGTTAACTGCTCCTCAGATCTCTGCATGATAAATCCAGACAGCTAGCTTCTGTTGCACGACCAAAACAACTTTTGAACGTACACACATTCCACCCAAACAAGTCCCTTCCAGAGGCTATTTTGCAGAGGCACCGTCGCTCCGTCTGCCAACCAAGACGATCTTGATTGGTTTAAATAAATGCCAATAAACAAGGGCACGTTTTTTTTCCCCATTCTGTAATGTTGTGTGGACTCGCCATAGCCTCCCCCGCATTGCTGTGGAGGAAAGTCTGGCAATGCTAGACTAACGATTACATAATAACTCGGAAATGCTTACCTGTCAGCACTGTATTTTCTGAGGGCTATAACACTGGGGAAGTCTGACCTCTGATGACTTATCACGGGCAAAGCAGTGAAGACCACATATTATACAATAATGTCAAGTGGTAAAATTACTCACTGTCCATCTGTCTTTTGAATCAGATTGTCTTGTCTGAGGAACAAGTGAAGGCACTTGACCCCTGTCACCTCCCAGTTATTACATGTTCTGAAAGTGATGGTAGTGAATTCCATCTCCTATTCTCTCACACCATCTTTGGTCAGTACATCTTAAACGCCGGTTTGGCAGACAGTTGTGGAATGGGACTAAGTGCAAATTTGAGATACTTTTGTTGTCACTTTCTAGTTTTAATCTACTTAATTTCAGAGGGAAACATTGTACCTTTTATTTTGATCTACTAAAATTATTTGTCAGCTTTTAGTTACTCATTTCCTTACCAAAATAATAATTTTGCAAACCAAAAATTGTTAAATTGAACAACATCAGTATATATACAGGTACGGTACGTCTGAAACGATTAGTCGATCAATCAATTATTCGTTTGTTTGAAAATTAATTTGCAACTATGTTGATAATTGTTTAAGCCTTTTTTTATATATGTAAACAAATTTCATGATTCCAGCTTCACGTTAAGATTTGCTGTTTTCTCATGTATTCTTTTAGCAATCTTGTAATATTGTAGTCTTTCTTGGACAAAACAAGCATCATGGAGGTGTCCACTGGGATCTTGAAATGGTCATTTCAAACAATTTTTACAAACCTAACAATCAATTAATCAATTAATTACTTGAAAAAACATTCAGCAGATGAATACATAATGAAAATAATCATTAGTTGCAGCCTTATATTAAATAGTTAAGAAATAGCTCCACCTCAACCAATTACAACAGTAAAATCCTACTTTTACAGTAATGCATGAGTAAAGCCTGATTTATGCTTTTGCGTTAAATCTACGCCGTGGCTACGTACAGAGATACATGGAGGCAGGGACCCTGCAACTGACCTCACGCCGGACCTTAAGCCGGACCCTAGGCCGGACCCGAGGCCGGACCCTAAACAACATGCTACAGATTTCCCCCCGTGGAAAGCACAGGGGAGACACTTTGCTTTGCCCACCACAACTCTAGATATGGCGCTCGCTCCAAAGCCAATCCCTGTCACTCTCTTACTCGCTCTACCACACACTCTACACGCGCCAAAACACATGCCGGCCCTGCTATTTTCTTAAAGACATCTACACACACACACGGACGTACAAGTATTAACTTCAGGCCACTTACGCACTTAAAGCTACAGCAAAAGTTCTTCGTTTACTACATTAAGCACATTTTTCTGACTACACCTACACTCTGAGTATTTTTAATAGTGTGGTATTAGTAGAATACTTCCTCCGCCACTGTTTTTTTAGAAGGCACTACTTGTGCCATCACATCCACCAGCGGTAGATCTATGATGGTTTTGTCCAGCCCTATTCAACACTTAATCACATCTCATTGCTTTAATGAGCAGAGTGGCAATAATTACACTGTAAATTGTTTATTAATCTCCTCTGCAATATCCACTTTCTCTGCCCTACAATAACATTCTGCTGTGTTGGCATGCCATGAGTACTTTCTTTGATCGAGTGAAGGATGTTCATGTTTCGATTCAGCTCATCCTTGCTGACTGCGGAAATTTTGATAGAAAGAAGAGAATCCATTCAGCACTCCTGCTAATGCAGCTTTATTGTCGAGGCTCAACAGAATTATTGAGACATCCCCTGCCTGTGGTCCAAGTTGTCTGTTTTACAATGCATGCTCTCAGTTTTCCCTTATTACCAATATTGAAACGTATTTTTAGATCGCCTCCATCGCCCCCTCCCCGCTGATTGTATAGGCTTAAGAGAGGAAGGCATACTCAGAGACCTGAAATACTTTTAGCACTAATGTGCTGTTCAGTGAACCGTCACAGTGCTAAGATTGACACCATTTTCACGCAACTCCCCATTAGTGTCACTCAGCCTCCATTGCGGCACATTAAAATAAACTAATGATGTTTCTTCACCAAATGTCTAATGGAGTATTAGCCGAGAGTGGCTGCTCTGTGCTTACTGCACTTGCACCTAAAAAGTGGTACAAAAGATAATCCTTACTGTGGCAGAAATGTATTACAGTTGTGTTATACTATATGCAAATGGTGGGAGGAAAATAATTTCTAGCAGAGAAAGTCAATGGCTTTGTGTCTTAGGAGCAGGACAAAAATCATTGAGATGACAGAAATTGAAAACACACTCTTTTGTCAACCTCTGTTCCCTGTGTTGCCCATGGTTGCTTTATTTAGGCTGTGTAGCAACGCAAGGGAGGCGGATCAGTGTCAGTGAGGCAGGCATGAGGCTTAGTCCCAGCCTAGGGCCATCCCTGCTGCTCTAGTGGCCTGCATAGAAAGCTACTGTGGACTCTTTTTGCGTAGACAGCCATCTCCCAAACCCTCTCTGGACACCTCTCTGGAACTACTGAAGGGGAAATTGAAATATATGCTGCCTTTTTGCAAGGCCATGCTTAGGAAGCACTGACACCAGCTGCTGGCCATGTTCAACATGGCAACCAGAGGCTTTGTAAGCCCCATCTTACTTATCTATTGTGTAGCGAGTACGGCACATCACAGTTTACTTCATCTTGGATTCATTGAACTCCAGCTCTGGAGCCAGACTAGTATATAGCAACAAGCATGTGAAAGAGAGTGTTGATTGTTATTTATTTATATGTTGGAAATGATTGACTTTAGCTCTTTACATCCATTAACCTACAAGGGACTTTCTTTTAATCCTTGAGTTGTCTGCCCGTTAACCATGAACTGGAAAATGGAAAAAAAATTGTGCTTTTCAATGTCTTTGTCACTTTTTATGATTCATGTGTCACTTTTTCAGCTTTTGGCCCTTTTTTTTAAAACCTGAGCTGGTTTAATAAGGGGTTTTACACTTATTCTTGGAATTCATGGTCAACAAACCTCATTTATATCAATTTATACATTAGTTTTTAGTTAAAAAGGCAGAAATTATGAATTATTTTGACTGATAGCTAAGATCAGAGGATGTTGAGTGGATCACAGACGGGTATATGTCAAAGTGTAGTCCGGATATTGTTTTGAAACCATAAAAAAAAAAAAAAAAATGCTATCAGATTAAATAAAACATCCAAAATTCAATGAAAGAAATGATCAATTATACCTGAAGAATGTTGTATGGAATCATCCATGTTACTTTTGGGCAATTTGGTTGAAAGAAATCCATATTTCTGATATAAAACACATTGAAACGGGTAACTTTGACCCAAGGACAACACAAGGGTAAGGACATATAGGAAAAATACACCAGAGATCATGTAAATTACAATGAACAGAACACAATACAAAGCAAATAAAGGTCCAGAAAACACCTAAATACTTTTGTGCAGTGTTTTGTTTCTGAATAATATTTTTTATCACTATCCTTTTTCCCTACAATTCTTAATTCAATTCAATTCAATTCAATTTTATTTATAGTATCAATTCATAACAAGAGTTATCTCAAGACACTTTACAGAT
>NC_048425.1:6814205-6822912 GCF_013103735.1 Etheostoma cragini
TTGCAGGTGTGGCTTCAATTGTTATGAGGTTTTCATGCACAGCTCCTCTTCTGTTTACTTTTGATTTAAATAATTTCTTAACATACCATGTTG
The DNA here is from genome assembly GCF_013103735.1 of Etheostoma cragini. Lineage (NCBI taxonomy): Eukaryota > Metazoa > Chordata > Actinopteri > Perciformes > Percidae > Etheostoma > Etheostoma cragini. Next base: position 6,814,299 of record NC_048425.1, read on the forward strand.
AGAAATGTAGGGAGAAAGGATAGTAAAAAGAAATGATTCTCTACTAGTCTCCATGTATCTTACATGCACCTTTTCCACATTTTGTTTCATTCTTTCTATCATCAAGATATGATTTGTTACACTCCATCAATGCCATGATGATGCTGGAGCATGTTCTGACCTACAACACTGCAAAGGACGATGTAGTAATTGAACACAAAGACACAGATCATATAGCTTTCAGAAGGTTAAGATGGATCTTAAATGGATTTTCTACAGATGCACAAGAGGACACAGACAAAAAGATACTTATTTCTCGGGCCAACACAGTAAATAAAACACTTATTACTTATACAAAATGTATATAATAAAGTCATACCAAGCATTACTTGTCATTGCATCTTGTTTAGAAACAAGATTCATAGCTTTGCAATGCTAGCATGCTAACATGCTCAAGGGGACAATCCTAACATGCCCGTGGCTGCCCGTTCTTTACAGGATCTGTTTTATGTATGTGTGTAGACTGTATTTGTCAAGGTAGCACATAGATCAGGGGATAGGTTAAAAACAGTTTGGGTTTTGGGTGGGCTATGGATTGGGTAGTAGCAATGCTTTTCAAGTCTGTGGCTGTGGACAATTGGTTAACTTAAATTTCATGTTATGTAAATTAGATATAGTGAAAGTATCCCTTCTGTGCTTAGATGCATCTAATCTACTGTGCTATGTTGTACTTTACTATGTAGGCCTACTCACATTCTGCATGCATACATGTTCAAATTACATTACATTTGTGGATCTAATTATGGATTTGGATTTTATAGGACACGTCCGCCTTATCATTTAGTGCCTGCATTACAAGCTTCCATTTCACTTATCACATGAAATGGCAGCCCAATACAGTAAGCCATTACCATGGAAACCAATGAGGTGTTAAGCTTGGGCTACTGTATGCAATGGAAGTACAATACATATGGCTTGAAATAAGTACACTTGGTGCATTTTTGACCAGAAAAGGCTCTTTTAATGAGAAAACAAGCTTCAGATCGTGTACTCGCCAGGGCCTTCTGTGTTATGAATAGCTTGGTCGCCTATACATTACAGCAAGAAATTCAACATGTCTGCCAGGGGTACTTGGGGAAATCACATTCCTTGGTGTGTGGGAGTGTTGCTTTTTATTACCTGCCTCAGAGCTTCAAATCCAATTCCATCTCCTTACTTCTCCCTGGGCCTTCCTCTGTCAGTGTAGAGAGAACATTGGATAGGTGATGATGCAGCCTTATGGATAGAACAGCTATAGCCTGCAGGTGACTTTAAATTAACACCCTTCATTAAGACCATCCATCACATGGGATCCATAGGGAATCACCACGGAACACCCATGACACGCCAGTTAAGAGCCCACAGAAAACGGCACTAATTTTGACTACATGCACATCAGTCCTCAGTGAAATAACGTACCTGTCTGACAAACGTGTCCTCAATAGATTATTCTGGCTATAGGTGGAAGATGTCATAAATTCTTGTTTTTGTGGTTTCCAGCTCTGGCTGGCGGCAAAACATTCGGGATTTTCAAACCACAGGGATAGGGGAAAGTCTGAACCTTACTGTGTCAATTCTGTGCTGGAATGGGGGAAGGCCTGGGCATAAGTTCTTCTTTTTTCTTTTTTTGATACAGCACAGCTGCATCCTTTATGAGGTAGAGAATGCCTAACCAGCCATCCAAGACAGAACACAGGCCAGGCATCCAGGGTGACAGCAAAGGATGCTTCGTTTACATTTAGGGGGACTTAGAAAATATTCCCCTGGCTGACTTATCCTGCTGAAACAGCGGCCACAGTTGGCCGACAGACCTGTGTTTTTTCAGCAGCCTGGAAGCTGCGAGGCTAACGGAGGCTTTAGAAATGGGGAAGACGCAGGAAATCTGGGCTGCCGAACACACCACTGGGCCGGGATCCCTGAGTTGATTTTCTGAAAGGCTCATTATTCTGGATTGGGAAGAAAAAATGGCATTGAGGGGTGGAAGGGGTGAACAGGAGCTCAAGGCAAAGTGTCCATCAGAACGGCTGTGGTGCGTTTAGACACATCACCGCTGGGACAAATGGGATCAGGGGTTGGAGTGAGATCATGTAACTCACAAGAGTCAGCAACAAAGTGTTTCACTGCACAGATGGCACTGTTGTCACACAAAGGTAAAATTGAGGCCCTGTAGACTAATTTGTTTTTGTTTTCCTTCTCTGTCTCAATCAACCAATAGTAGGCCTATTGAGTAAAAAAAGGTATAAAAAACTAGCACCAAAGTTAAGACTTCAAAAAATAAATAAATAAAGACTATCATTGATCATGCACCTGCAGCGTGATTATGTTAGATTCAAATTAAAACATGAAAGAATACGCTTTATTCCCTTTAATTTGACAAAGGGTCCAGTCTTAGTGCAGCGGAATACATTACTATCTCAGCTTACCACACTCATAACTGACATCTCACCAATCTACATTCAAGGGCTTCAAAAGGGAATAAAATTATGAGGAAATTACAAGGCAAGTGAGTTTTGGTCCCACACGGGGAATTAAAACTTATTATCTGTGACAACCTGTCAGCCAGCGAGAACTCAAACACGAGCACAAAGCTCTGTGAGCCGCAGAAGGGACTTTAAAAAAAAAAAGAATGATAAAAGAAAAGGGGAAGGAAAAGAGAAAGGGGCAGTTGGAGACACGGATAAAGCGCCTCCCGGAAGGCTGAACAGTGAATGTTTTTCGACGAGTGTGATTTGACAAGCTTGATCTCAATGTACAGTATGGTCGTATAAATATTCAGATCTTTCGGTTGTTTTGTATTTGGAGTGAACAGATCCTGTTTAAATGATACATTTGGAGCTTAGATGCAATTCTTACAGGAGACGGCTCTAAATAAAGACAATGCACATACCGTAGCAGCGGTAAGCCCCAGAGAGTATGATTATCAAATCCATTTTTATGTCTTTGCTATTAAAATCGAATGATAACGAATAAGCAAAACAAATCATATATCACCCGCCATTAAACAAGTTCAGGCATAGCCTATCACGGGCACTTCAACCAGTTCAAGGGAATTACAATACTCTCCGGAGTTGACAGTCAGATGCAATTAGTGGGACTGATGGCAAATGAGACTAAATGATCATGCTATCTGATTTAATGGGCCTGGAGTGGCGCTCACTTGCACTTCCATAGTCATGATGTCATCAACGTGAATTCCATGGGGACGAGTCAAACATTTTACTTTAATGTTCCCCAAGGAAATCCACTCCGATTCGGTCCACCCACCCCTAAAATCCCACCTGGGAATGCCTAGAGAGCCGAATGAAAGCACGGTAAAGCTTAGAGAAAACTTCAGAAAGAAACAGCTTCTTAGAAGTGGGTCCGAACATCCAAGCATTACCAAGTTTAGGCAACTTCAGAAAAGCCTTAAAGCTTGGCTACTTCTCAGAGACATTTTATCTTCTTCTTTAAAGACAACAAAAACTATTTTGCGTGTGGTAGGTTTGACCAGATGTGTGCTTTGCCACTGCTCCCGCTTGAATACGTGAACACAGTAAGTACAATGAGCTCCGGCAACTACAAGCCCCCCTGTTAAATAAAACGGGGGGGGGGATTTTGGTTCCTCATTCCTCGGCTTTGTGTCATCCTGCTGACATCTGCTACATTTGCATGGCAGCTGGAGATCCTTGGATTAAGCGCTTACAAGAGTATTGCCATATCTCATTTAACAACATAATCATCTTATGAGAAAAGCGATGTTTCATCCCTTGTGCTTTACAAAGCTTGGCATGCAGTTTCCACTGACTCGCTTCCTTTCTGCTTCTCATCTCGGTCCCTCCTCTCTTTCCTTGTCTCTATCTTCCCTCCAAACTCGCTTTTGCTGTGCTGCCTTGTAACTTGCACTTTTGGTTATCTTCTTCAACAGGACACAGTGTTTGTGTGATCACACTATTTACCAGACAGCTCTTTCATTTTTTTTTTCTTTCTTTCCACCAAGGCTAGCTGATCCTCAAAAGCTTCCTCAACATTTCTCCAAGGTCTCTGGAACAACCAGCAAAAGAAGAAAAAAAGAATATGCAAAACAAAAGCTCAGAGGATGTCAACAGCCCCATTCCGAAATAGCGCCGCAATCAAGATCGGCCATTATGTCGGCTTTGTTAATTCACACAGAACCAAGCAAAGGCGGCAAATTGCCGCTCCAGTGTGTGCTTCCCAATAGCATGCCGACATTCTGGGAGCAAAAGAAGCAAGTGGCATCTATTGTGTGCGGATCGCAAACATGATATTTTTTGGAAAGCACATTGCCATGCAGCTCTAAAACATGTGTGGATTGTTTTCCATGATTGATAAATCAAAGGAAAATGGGACATTTATGGTTTTGAGAGAAATATCTTGACATCTATTGGATGGATTGCCATGAAGCCCAAATACATACGTTCATGTTCCCCACACGATGAACTGAAATAACTTTGGTGAACAAATACCTACAAAGGTAATGGCATTCCCATAAGGCTCAGCTGCAAATGTTAGAATGTAGCTAACACACTGAACTAAGATTGTGAGCAGTACATGTCTGGCATACCTGCTAAACATGAGCATGCTAAAGATAGTGTGAGTATGTTAGCATGCTGGTGTTAGCATCTCCTGTAGTTTATAGCCTAAAAGAGCAGCTAGCATAGAGTGCCTTCTCTCTCTCCCTTTTTAGAATCCTTCTCTTTCCCATTTTGAAAACAATGTAACTTCTGTTTGGAAAGTGCCATACTGAGAAAGTTTGGCTCGCTTCCTTCAGAAATGTCACAACACAGTGTACTTAACAGCAGGATGAATAACCTAATAATGGATAACAGGAAATCCTTATAGGTGAAGTAAAAGAAAGTCCCAAAGAGTTTCTTACATCAGTAATGGTTTGCATGGTCCAATCAGAGTTCTTTACTGTGACCTTCTGGGCTTCAGACAGAGAGATAAATGGGTCGGTGTCCACTCAGGTTACCAACACAAGTTCAATTACTTTGTCTTGGCCATCCAATCTGGTTTCCCTTTTGTGCTTTTCCTTGAGCGTGTGATCAAATCTGTGCCTGCTCCGGGATTCTTGGCTCAGACCGTCTCTCCTCTCCACACCATGTTTATTTCATAAAGAAATCCACAATATCAGAGTCATCAGATGAGTGCGTGATATGAGATAGCAGCACGGTGCAGGAATGTGCTGATGCTGTCAAGCCCTTTTTCTTCTCTGTAGTTGCACTGGTAAGCGATTTATATTTTGCTTTTACAGTGCCTCACAGTCATGATTGTCTTTACACGGAGGACAAATCAGCTTGACAGAGAAGGCCTCTTTGTTTCTCTACAGATGGAAAAATAGTTATTGCACACTGGACATGTGAAACCACTTTTAAAATCCTGTATGAAATGTATAATTTCATTTTAGGTGTACATTGTTACTAAAATAAATACAAAAATGATATTAAAGATTTCACATGTAGGGAATTTGAACAAACAACAGCGACGTGCATTAGTTATACAGCAGGTTTCCTCTTGGGGATACATCTATTTTAGGATTTTACACCCATATGAGAACCATTTGTTAAGTGTAAGGTAATCTATAAAAAATAACCGCAATCAGAAAAGTTCTGTTATGAACAAAATTTATATTTATTTATTTGAATGGTTTTAATGACTCTCTAACAAGAAGTTGTTTTAGAAAAAAACTCAATAGCAGATAACATTTATATTTTAGATAACAAGTGATTACCTTTGTAGAGAGCCCCACTAGCTGTTCCCCACTGTTTTTTTGGTTTGGTCTATGCTAAGCTTACTGACTCCTGGCTGGAGCTTTGTACTTAACAGACAGTAATGAAAAAGGTATTGATCTGGTTATCTGTTGTGGTGCTTATATGCATAAAGTGACAGCTGCCTGTTTTCTGCGTGAACCAAGGGTGAGCTAGCCTGAATCACGCTGTAAGACATGTACTGCAGAACAGAAACTGGATTAACTACATTATCCAAATGAAATTAGATTTATTTCAGCCATTTATGTTTTACATGTTGTCATTTAGACAACTTTGTTGTGAGATACTCAGCAACTTTTTTTTAACAGTGATTCAGCTGTGTTCAAATCATCTGAAAAATGTGTTAACCTCTGAAGCATTTTACACTTGCAAAAAGACATTTGAGCAACATCTTCAAAAATACATGACTCCAAGCATACAACATGTTTGTTAAACGCACTGTGGCTGGGATAGTTAGGAGAAATCCCCAATGATCATCTCTACAGAGAAACAGATTTAGGTCACAGTCGCAAAACCACTCAGGACACCACAAAGCAATAACTGGAAGGACGTTGTAACATTAACCTTCGTATGAATAGCATACGAAGAAGGGCATTCGCCACAGGGCAAATGTCTTCTTCTCTATGGAGACCTATTTTATGTCCAAATTTATTTGCGGACAGAGCGAGTCACGGTGTCTACTTGTTCTGCACCGTATTTGGTCCTTTACGTTAAAATGTCTCTTGACCTGACTCCAACAGCCATCAATGCAATCTTAGCCTCCTCATAAAGGTAGGAGGTTTTGGTTTACTTTACACTCCTTCTTAAGCACTCCAAGCTTTGTGTGTGCCTGTCTATATCCTCCCTTCTGTCTGCGTGGTGTATGAGGGAACAAGAACTCTGCACCGGCATGGCTTCTTAACAGTTTAACTTCATCCTCAGTTTGTTTTGTCATTTGTTGTTGTAATTATAACTTTCATTTACACAGCGCCCTTCATGAAACCAAAGGACTTTATAGAATTACCGGGGCTAAACTAAAAGAGGTTGTGGGCTATGTTAAACAGAAAAGGTCCAGGGATGTAGCATTTTGAACATCCCCATCTCAAATGGGACTGCAACACTACAGTCTCTGTGTCTGGTACAGAGTCTGGTGTGAGGAATGGAGAGCAGGCCAGCGTCTGAGGACCGCAGGTTTAAAGGGGGGGTGTATGGATGAAAGGTGTCGGAGAGGTACAATGGGGCCAGGGCATGAAGGGATTTATAGGTGAGAAGGAGGATTATATATGTGTTGCGAGGCTTAATTGGGAGCCAGTGAAGTTGGATGAAGGTTGTGGTGATGTTCTGCCACATCTTGGTGTGGGTGCGGACCATGGCAGCAGAGTTCTGGGCATACCGGAGCCTGTCCAGAGTTTTGCTGGGGTACTCCAGACAAGTCTCCACTGCAGTAGTCCAAACAAAAGGTAATGACCTCTTTCATTGGCTTTCATGGTATACAATTATTGTCCTCTCTATAGCAATAAAATACAGAATATTGTGTAACATCTAAGATTAAGGGTCACCTCCTAAGCTTCCGGAGACCTGAATGCAACCTGTGGTCTTCACCTATATGGGCCGGGTCAGGTGCCATCAAGCGACCCAAGTGTGAAATTGCGGCGTTTATAAGAGGAGGCTTGTCTACAGTCTACAACATCTACAGCTCTTTTCATTTAAAAAAAATGGATATATTTGACCTAAGTTTTACACATGTTGTTGTATTGTATCAGAGTCATTCTTGCACATTTTCATTACTAAAGCAATGCAGAATTGACCAATTTGCAGGGACAGTTTTCTACAACCATTAGAGAGACGTATAAGCACGTGTCTTCCTATTATGGTGCAGTAAGGCACTAGAGCAGCAGAACCTGATATCCCAAAACAAAAACGCCAACTAAAAAGCACCCCATGAAGCGTGATTTGAGCACTTTCACCATGACTGATGTCTCCTTTTAGATATGCAAGCACGGCAAATAAATAAAGAAAGTGTTTTGGGTGCAAAGAGAGAATGAACTCACTGGGTTATTCATGAGCTATATGCTGTTGCATAGCTGCAGCTAAGCATATGGCGAACCAAATTAAAATGGGTTGAGAGGAACAGGTGGTCAGGAGGAGGAAAGGGGTCTCTATAGGAAAGGGGAACGAGATAAAGACTGTCGAAGGGCTTCACGGGCTTTTTTAGCAGCAGAGAGAGAAACAACATATAAACAGCACTTAATTGATGAAAATCCGATTTACACATTTAGTCTTTAATTACGGCCAACATGTTGTAGTTAAGATCTTAGAGTGAATAAATCATGCTAAGGGGATTTTTTTCAGTTTACCAATTGTGTATATGCATGTTATTTTAATCGATGAATAAATAAATAAATCATGTTGGTCGTCACCTTGTTGGGGCGTGTATCAGGAAACCATTCTCTTAAGCGTTTCCTGATTCTCTCTGTGAATTACTGAGTGGGTAGATGGCTTCATGCACTGAAGGAGAGCGCACTCGTGATTTTCTTATGAGTCAACTCATTAGCACACATGTACACGGTTTTCCATTAAATGGAATACTCATCTCATGCATTAGCACTGCTTCTTCTTTCCTTCTTTTCACACTCCCTACCCACCATATCCCCAACCCTCTCATCTCACTTACACACAGGCCTCCTCCTTTTCTTTCTTCCAATATCTCCCTGTGAGCAGCCATGGGGATGGGATACAGCCCGGGGGCACCAATTTCCCTGAGCAAGCAGCCTGCAATTGCACACTAGCCTAATAAACCTTAAAGTATATATTTCTCCCATTTCTCTTTTTATCGCTCCCCATCTGCTTCC
>NC_048425.1:6822922-6833591 GCF_013103735.1 Etheostoma cragini
AGTTGGACAGGTGTACCTAATAAAGTGGCCGGTGAGTGTATATATATATATGTATTGCAAATGTAGCTAAGGCCAACATGCAGTGTATATCTAGACTACCCATACAACTAGATTCTGTGGAAGAGAAAAGCAACCCTCAAACACATGTGTGTTAATTTCTTCCCTTGTATTAGTACTATGTTTTGGCTTAAGGTGAATTTTCTGGTTATTTTCAGTATAATTTCTTCTGCAAAGACCAGATTACTCTTTCAATGACATAAAGCACCTAAATGACAATGCGACACTGATCAAATAATGATAAAACAACAAGGGTACTACTGTTGTGGGTCTTTGCTTTTCCATTTACAAACACTGCATGTTTTATTACCTCTGATTGTAGATTTTACACAAAGCAACAGTTGGGCAGGACATATGGCAGGCGAAACGTGGGCACTGTTGTGGCACTGCTTCGTTGTACACAGATGTTTGACTGAAGTGGGGAAAACATCACAGAAAGGGAATTTAGTATTAATTATTTTTTACCTTCCTAAATTGACGTTAACATGAAATATTGTGTGATTATTATTTCATCATCTGAAAATGGTATTTTTGAAAACAAAAGTGCATCCACTTTTTTTTTGTAGCAGTAGCGTGTGTATGGTTCACTTAGTGTGTATCTTTTGTTTGGCTGCGCGCACAACTTATTGTTTCATTTGAATTGCCCTGTTTCTGACAGTGTACAACTATCAATAACCTGTTACACATGGTTCAGGTGTCAATAAAGCTTTATTTGACCTGCTATACTCAAAGTGCATACAGATGTTGCCACTGTGTGCTGGTAATGAGAGCATGGAATAAAACTGGTTTTGGAAAATGTCCCAAAGCAACACATGTTCACGTTAGAGTAAGAAAAAGCCCAAGTAATTATGGCAGGAATAAAGAAGGATGTCAGGTTTTGATATTATAGAGTGACAAAGTTAGTGTAGTCCCTGCACCTAACCAAGTTATTGTGCCTGAACCCAACACATTGTGTTGCCATTAGAGGCATCAGAAAACATTTCTGTGTCATTCTGGAGTGCAAAGAGCAAAAACAGACTTTTTAGGTAAAGACCCAGGGTCAGGACCAAGACAAGGCCCTAAATAAAAAAATTCTCAAGACCGAGACTGGACAGTCCAGCTGCCATGTTGCTTGTGTCACTGGCTTCGGCTGCACACAACTGACATTCTCCTACATGACTACACACTGCTGTTGGACAGGATGTTGGACCGTATTTTACTTCTTGTGTGGCTCTATTTTCCTGTGTATAGAGCAAAACTGAACATGTTAAACCGACAAGCATAATTCAGCAACAGCACTTCTCCAAGTGGCAGCAGTCACAACAACCCCTCTGAGCGAGTGTCTTAAATAAAACGTGAGGAATTATGTGCTGAGTGCCGCGCATCAATCACATTGATTCTCCAGGCCTCATCATCCTATATAAAGTCCTTAGTATAATAATGTCAGTGGATTTTGTGCGAGGTGTCTTCACACTGCCAGTGTCAGTCCATTTAGATGCTCCCTCGGAGCCCTGGGAGCTATCATTGCTCATAACCACCGTGTCAGTCAAAGGCGGGGGCAGAAACACAGCATGCTGCCCTTCGGAGGTGCTAACATAATGAAAGAAAGACGCCACAGCTCTGTAAGAGAACGTGTTAAATGTTGCTTCCACGAATACCAGATGTGTGACTTGGGCAGGGGGAGACTATAATGGAAGCAAACTGCTTTTGACACTCTTGACTCTCAGTTTGCTTTCATGGTAAAGCATTTTCGCTGAGACACAAGCTTTCCCCAACAGCAAGTGACTGCTCGCCCGTGGATCCCTCACTTGTCAAATTTTATTTTGAGATAAGCATGTGGGATTTGTGTTTTGATAGCAGAGTCTCAAATGTCAACTTGCGTTGATTGTCACGAGGGAAGTTAAAATCCTTTAGAATAACAATAGACAGAAATGTGCATTACGGAATACAAAAAGGCAAACAACAACTGAATTTGCATTTGGAATTATGACTTTGCGTTGGTGTAACAGTTAGATTGCTAGCACAGTGTCACATTTCATTTTGAAATTCTGAAAGAAATAGTCCCGTACTGTCCAAAATCTCCAATCTAAATGTGGATTTTATTTCATTGCCAGGTGCATACAGTGTGAGACAGCATTCGTTGTACCCTCATCATGCATTCATTCATGAGATGTATTTATGGACTGACAGTCAGGAAATGGGACACAGGCAAACATGTGCAGCCAGTGCATTGTGGTGTCTAGAAAGGCTACAGAACCTTTTAGGGTGTTCATCACCACAGTTGCCATGGAAAAGTCCTGTCCGCCTTTGTATCACTGCGAAAACACAATTAGTGTCTGGAGGGAGAAGGCTTTGCAGACATACAATGATTTAATAATGAATAGTCCCACACTGATTTGATTTGTATCCACCATAAATTCAGAAATAAGAAAGAATGCAGTAACTTATGCACGTACTAAAACTGTAAAAGGATATTTAGCACTTTACTTTTTTTTTGCATATGCAAATCCTTTGTTTTCAACTTCAAGGTGATTCCTCATGTTCTGTTCTGATGTTGGGCTTTGAAAGAAAGTTAATCATAATGACATGAGCCCTGCATCTAAAGTTAACCAGCACGATACATCCCTTCTTTTTGGTTGTGTTCATTTGAGATTATATAAAAGATACATGGATAAGCGCATCAGGTCTCGTTCCCTGTCATTTTTTTTTTTTTTAATCTGGAGGAACAAAAAAACAAAAGCAGAGGATGGGGTGGAGGGGGATGTAAATCCAACATTGTATTCACAGACTTCTCCCCCTTTTCATTTCTATCAATGTATCTGTATCCTGCATCTGTGTGATTTTAATTGGTACAAAAATAAACCATCGGTCCAGGTTTTGTCTCTATTTCTTCTCCCTTTTAATAATGCCAATGTCCTTCTCATTCCCTCAGTAAAAAGCAGGCACAAAATTTACAGGTAACAGTTTTCCTTTTGCATGATTATGTCCCGTCCCCCCATGTTCCACAACCCAATTAGGCTTGCACAGAACAGTGCAATGTTGCTGAAAGGCCCTGAGCAGTATGGTGGCTCTGAATGCCCAAGGTGTGTTATTATCTTGTATTAGTGCACCACCTGCCTTGCCATAATGATTAGCTAATTGGCTCTGTGTGTGTCTGGAAATAATAAAGGAGACAGTTTTACTCTGATTAAGGAAGCACATGAAGTTAGAGCAAGGCCACTGAGATGTACACAAAGTACACTGCATGGCTTAAATCCTGAGCAGCACGGAGGTAGACCAATGTGAACTCCATGTATCAAACTCAGAATTGAGCATTAACTAACATTGGCATGTGGTATTAAGGACATGCTTTGTTCACTTTTATCTGGTATATTTTATGAACTATTATTATTTGCAACACAATGTAATGTGTTTCAAGCTGCCCTATACTATATTTACTTTTCAATACTAATTAACCTTAGTGGAGCATTTAGATGCTAAAGATCCCAAAATTCCCCTGAGATGGAGAACAAATCCAAGCTATAAGAAGAGTAAATATTGGTCCTACAAATGTTGAATGGCCAGAAACACAACACCAAAAGAATGTTAATGGCTCTGCTCGATGTACTCTTTGCTAAGTTAGCTATAGCAACTTTATTAGGTGGTAATGTGGGTTTGGAGCTTGTTCTTCTCCACATAGTGATGACAAAAAAGAAATCATTGTCTACTTAATGAGACTTAATAATGATAAAACTAATAAGGATAGCTGGTTACTCGTCTGGTTGCCATTTTGATTGATTTACAGAATAACGGAGCACCTTGTAAATAGGGTTCTAATCTACTGTACACGTGACAGAGTAGCTGTTGGAAAGCCAAAAAAGGTAGTAAAGTTTGTTAGAGTCTGACGTGACATTTTTCCTGTGAGTCAAATAATCATCAATGCAACATTGTCAAACTGAAAGTTATTTGAATATTTGATGTCCTACAGTGTCTTGCTTAAAAGGGGCTGTAAGTAGGATTGAGACGAGACAGCATTTAGCCAAAAACATTGACAACTTCTGAGTCCCTCCTCCCTTTCTGCTAAAGCCCAAAACGGTCTCCTAAGCCCTTCCCCCCACAAAGGGAGAATTAATGCATGAGCAGTGACTGACCCCTGATTGGTTGGGATCTGTGGATTTTAGCAAATTCCACTACAGGCTGTAGGTGGTAAAAATGTACCTGTATTCATGTATTTCTACCCGGACATAGGGTCAGTTTCAGCAAATACAACAGGACGTTACTTTCATAAGTCTTAACTACTGCACCTTTAAGGGAATAAAACTATTGAAGTAGATTTTACAGTCTGAAAATTCTCATCAAACAACTGTTTGCATTTGCATGTTTTCTCCCTCACACCTTGAGCGTGCGTTGAATTATGGGATAGACTACATTTAGACTGTGACTGATATTGTTTTGTCTGTGTGGCTGTTATTGTTGTGTCTAGACTGTACCGTTGAAAATGTTTCTGCATTTATAGATTCAACTTTCACAGATGAAATCTTTGTCACAGCCATGACCTCTGAATTACAGACCAAAGTTTCAAAGACAACTACTGACGCTAGTTGCTGCGTTTTTTTGAATGACAGTACACTACAGATCCGTGTGTATAGTGAACCACTTCAGTAACCTATGTCACTTATTTCACTTTAAAGTTGTTTCAAATGTAAAAGCATATGCTTTGCACTGCAGGAAGAAAGCAATTACCCAAGACTGTGTTGAAATAGTCACACTACTGTCCTGCCTTGCACCCACACACATATTTCAAACACAAGGTTGTCCTCATCAGAAGGAAGGACTTACCCTGACAGTATTTCTGGAATTTCCACATGGCAGGGATGAGCTCTGTCCTTACCAGTAAACCTTTGCAACTCAAAAAACTTGTGGAGGTGAACTCTCGCTTTGTGTCCTGAAAAACAGTGTTACATTTAGGGGCCAGATAAACACTTTTGAGCCCCCCTTCAGGCATATGTGTTTCGTAACATGTGTGCAAAGCACAAAGAGGTATGTACAAACAAGCCACACTGAGGTGAAAGTGCTGACAGCCTGTGGCGGGAACTGAAAATGGCAACTTGCGCTTTTCCGTGTCATACATATGCATTAATGGGAGGGTGAAGGGGAAAGTGGGAGTTTTCCATAAAGAGGTAGGAGGGGTATGTATTCCACTGTATGTGCAGAATCCGCCTGTGAAAGACCACCTTGAAAAATCAAAAATTCTCCGCACCTTAAAAGCAGGTGTGAACCTGCTGCAAGCGGGTTTTCTCAGATTTGCCCCCTGCTGAAATGGCAACAGAAATCCAAGCAAGAAGAAGTAAGGCCAAGTAGACGAGCTGAAAGGATTTTTGCCACACTTTTTTAGTTGAGTGAACATAAAATCATTAAGCCTTACGGATTAAACAGCCTTGCAATATTACAGTTACCGGAAGAAATCAAAGATGATATTGAATCTCCCACTCAGCGTACACATTCCATTCCAGCAGTTATTAAACTCCTTGCAACATTACAAATATTGGCATCAGGATCATTTTAAACAGTCATAGCATCAGCAGTGGGAATATCGCAGTCTGCACTCAGCCGTATCATAACGCAAGTCCTTAACGCTTTGTTACAGGGCAATTTACGGTATAGTGGGCGGAGAAAGGCACTGATAACCCGATGGAGTGGACAGCCAAGGTGCTGACAACGTTATACTCGCAAATGTACGTATATCTGGTCCTGAGTGTTTCAGTTCACATTATACAAAAAAAGCTACATTAAATATTTTCAAAGGTAACACACTCTTTGTTCTACGAAACACAATCTGCACATAATTTCTCAAACAACCATTATTTACCATTGCACACCATGTATTTTGATGAAAAGTCATTGAAAAGCTAAAGTTTTCTTAGCTAGCAAGCTTGCCATTGGTCAGTTAGCAAAGTGGCTGGGTTGAAAACGAGACAATGAGTTCACACAGTTTAATCAAAATGAATATTTGTACCATTGACTCTTGTCTCATAATGGTCCGCAAACTCTGGCTGCCCCTGCTTAAAAAAGTAAATAATGCAACAAAGCTAACAAACTATGATAGCTTCCACTATTTTTGAATCTACAGCCTTCCATCCCCTCAAGGGAGAGCTTGAAATTTCTCTACGGCCAAACCTAGAACACATGTTAAAAAACAAATCATTTCAAGAGAGTTGAATACATATATGAGCTTTAAAATGACTAGACAAATTAGTAAATATTCAGTTAGCTAATAACCTCCTCACTCATGGGCAGCACTATTGCTCTAAACGCCTGAAACATTTCCTGTACATAGCATAATTAATCTTTTGTATAACACTATAATTCAGTATTCATAATTTTATCGGGATTCACATTATCATACTTACAAATGTATCATTCATTCCCAAATCAATGGGTTGCACTTCAAAACTACTGTAAATAACTTGTGTGGGGATGCATTATTTTTTGAAGATTACATTTGCTACATTTAGAACCTGAATTAAGAGGGATTAGGGAGCTACCGTATGAAATATGCAAGGTTTTCGTAAGAGCCCATCTTAAGTGCTAAGGGGCTTCCTGGCGTCTGCTCTGTCCCAGACTGCCTCAGATACAGTACTTGGGTCGGAATAGTTGTCACTGGGATAAATAGTTAGGGGAAGATGGCTAATTGGAGAGGTTGCTCTGGGTAGTCCCGAGGCAGATGAGATAACACAAGCGCTCCACAGGAGCCTTATCAATGAGTGATGACCTTGGCTGTCTTCCTGCACGCATGCACACGGACACATGGCAGTCCAAAAGCTCCCTGGATAGAGAGTGACATCATCTCGAGGGTAACCAAATGGATAAGTGGGTGTAAGTTTGTTGGTAAGCGGATTGGTTCCATTTTTAAGGTGCATTGGGAGGCCAAGGAGAGTGGTGGTTAAATTGTCCATTAGTACAGTTTGAAGATGGACTCCCGGGCATTAGGAAGCTTGCTTCACCATAGAGAGTCAGATGGGTTGCTATCTGTTGAAGCAGGGGGGGGGGAGACTTTTTTTCCTAAAAGCTTTTTGGATTTCTTCCCCTCTGCTCAGTCTATCCAAATAGGTCACGGGTGGTTGGGTTCGCGTGGTCACAGCTGAAGTGCTTATTGCAAGAAATGTAAGTTTGAAATAAACAATTAATCAGTGAATAAAGAGAAGCGTTATAATGAAAAATAATGTGGGACCCCCATAAATTTCATGAATCAATGCAACCCTCGTTGCAATCTTGTTTCATCTGCATACAAATGACAGAATGTGATAATGACTTCCATTGGAGACACATGATCAGTGCTGTTTGTTCCATTTTCTCTGTGATTAACAGTACGGTGCAGCAACTGCATGAGCAACCTCAACAGATGTGAGAATTTGTCAAGAGAAACAAAGTGCTGTCTGTTAATTTGCTGTTTTTTCTGCCATCAGCAATGTGAAACATTCAATGAGAACATCGTGTTCGTTTTGAACTATTAAAAGCATGCAGGTTGGTTAACATTAAAACAAGGAAATGAGCATTATTTTATCTGGTTGACTTGTTCAGTAACTTACTTGAGAGGTAATTTATTTCTGCCACAATTGAAAACCCACTTACAAATAATTTACACTTGAAGTGATATCTTGTAAAAGTATAGGCCTTTGCTATGTAATACCAATAAATGGAGACACTACAGAGCTACTGTGAGATCATGAGGCCAAATAAGAGTTTTGGCCTTTGCACCATTGTCACCATTGCACCGTCTTGTCTCATATTCAAACACCATTGAATTCATATAGATATTGCACATTTCTATGACAGTCAATAGACAAGAAAAATGATTGTAAATTTGTAGCAGACTGCTAGTAAATGTAGTCTAGTTAACATTCACTAGCACACTGGGAAATGGCAACATTGTTAGATGAATTTCTGGGCTTTCATGATATTAGTCAGAAATGTATAGGGTACTTTTTTTCCTTTACATTGTATCCTACTTCACCTTGTTGAGCTTCAGAGAAGTACAATATACTATTACCAGCCTGGTCTCACAGAAATCTGTGAAATGATAACAAACTGTTAACCCAGCATTACATGGTGGTGGCACAAAATGTGTGAAAAGTCTATGTGGCCACTACGGAAAACAATGCTAATGTAGAGTCAATGAGAAGATGACGTAGCGCTAGGAGTGACAATTCTAGCAAGTAGTATGAAAGCCCGAAAGCCCGTGTAAGGAGGTTGGTTGGGTTGATGATTTGGTCAAATACAGGACTTTAACCTGTGTGTCCCGCATGTAAAATTTCTTTAAGTCGCTACCTTCTTTTCCTGAACCCATCCGTACCTTTCTTCAAGTGTGTCACAGAACCGGAAGCCCACCCACCACCTTTTTCGCAACTTAATGGGCCGTGTTTATTCTATGGAATTCTTCTGTGGGCCCATCACAGAATTGTTTCTGTAAAACTGTCACAGATTTTTAGTTGAGGGGCCGTGTTCATTTTACAGAACTCTGTAAGATCAGCTTGACTGTTACAATTGAAATCATGATTATAAGAAGTACTTATCAAAGTAGATTTTGAATCAACAAGCCATTTTTTTTCAAAATTCTATGTTCATTTTAAAATGACACTTTCAAACTTTTAACTTTAGAATCACAACATTACCAACTACACTCAGAATTATCCTGCTAGCTGCTGCTGTTGACATTGCCTCTTCATGCTGCCAACCAAGCTTGTTAGCTTGCTAGGTAAGTAGCATGTGTAGCCGTCTTAAGTTAAATTAAAGAAGAGGTTATTCCTTTTGTTTTATATAAATTGACATTCATGTTTGCCTTACTACCAACACAGGAATAGAATTAGCTAGAGTCAGCACTAACCTTGGTGAATACAACAGGTAGGTTTTTAGCCGCTAGCGCTAGATATCTACAGGAGGGAGAGGTGAGCTAGCCTCCGTTTTGTTTGACAATACTTTGAAAGTGACGTCATCCAACATCGCTTAGAGAGAAATATGTTAATCTCATAGAAGCTGAATGTGTCAAAGTTGAGCCGATTTAGATAGCTGGAAGGTAGAACTGCAAAGTAAAAAAACAACAACATTTGATAGCAATGTTGTTCAGTTGAAACCATAAACCAAGAGAATACATGTTTTTCACATGTTTAATGCAATCACTGGCAAAGCTGAATCCCACACAGAAACACTAACTGATTGTCAAACCACAACACAGCACAGATCACGATTAATAATGTATCATTTAAAAGCATAGCTAACTTACTCCAGCCAAATAAAGAAGATAGGAGTTGGGGGAAGAGCTGTGGGTGCTTATACCTCCAGTATTGTTGAAAGGCCGCCTTGGCAGTTTTTACTCCTAACCCAGTTTCCAACAGAGTGTGTTTCACCTTGGAGCGAGCAGAGAGGCACTATTCAAATGGGGATAAAGTAGGCTGACAGTCGCTTTCCCCTGCAGATATGTCCTGCTTCAAAACCTAAACATCTCTCCTTCCTCCCAGAGAATAAATAAAGAAATAAATCGACGACAAGCAGAAGAAGAAGAAGAAATACTAGCGCTGCTGCATTCTCCGGAGGATAACAAGAATAATGCTTTCATTTGCTGCAGGGCCTCCACTCTGCACCAAGTATAGACATGGCTTTTATGGCTGTAGTATTTCTGATTGGCATCCTAGGACAGCCATTTGAATTATTTAATAGAGCTCCCATTCCCTTAGTGAAGGGAGAAAAAGAAATATGTTTATGTTTGCATGTGTGTGTGTGTGTGTGTGTGTGTATGTGTTTGTGTTATTGGGAGTTTCTACAATGCCTCACTCTTTATTGTCTTTGCTTTGGCATTCTCTCAGGCTTAACTTAAGTCAAGCGAGGCTACTGTTTTAGCAAACAACACAAATGTCACTTTTACTCGTAACAACAGTGAAAAGAGAGCACCATGAACAGCTCAAGAAAAACAAGGCAACAACTGTGCAAAGCATTTAAAACCCTGTTTTTAATATTTTTTAAGATAAAAGAGAAAGTAAAAGAGAAAGTAAACATTGATCAGAAATTTAAAAATCAAAAGGCTCTCTTGTTTCTCCCCACAAATGCCCAGGGGTGAATCAGTCAATCCAAGATCACAAAGTAGTACACAGACACGATATTGAGGAGATCTGGGCCTTGGGCTTTTAGAAACGTGATCCATTTCCTGTTGCGGAAGTGACAGAAACAGAGAAAGAGAGAGATGAGTTAGTCTGTGTGGCGTAGGTATCTCTCCCCAGAGTCTTGTGTGGGAATGTGCAGGTGTTACAAGATCTCCTGCTCTACCCCCCCCCCCACCCCCCAACATGCTTCAACTCACTTGCTCCCTTACTTTCTCTTTCCCTGACAGCGTGTATCAAAGATTTTTGAAAAGACTTGAAACAAAATTAGATAAACCACAGCAAAGTCAACAAATCATATCTCCTGATAAATGGTATACATTGTGACCCGGCAAGATAACACGATAATCTCTTTTTGGGGATATTCAGTGCACGAGGGAGGTAAAGCCTGAATGTGACGCAAATAAAAAAGTACCTTGCTATCTGGGGGACTGTTTAGATATGACCATCAACAGCTGGACACAAACTGTTTGACC
The DNA here is from genome assembly GCF_013103735.1 of Etheostoma cragini. NCBI lineage: Eukaryota > Metazoa > Chordata > Actinopteri > Perciformes > Percidae > Etheostoma > Etheostoma cragini. The sequence goes on from NC_048425.1 coordinate 6,833,565, forward strand.
AGGCCTCCTCTCAACCCTGTCACTGCC
>NC_048425.1:6833616-6931181 GCF_013103735.1 Etheostoma cragini
CCCCCCCCCCCACAATCTCTATGGCCTGTCTTTATCAAGACTGATCGCCTCAAGCCTGTCTGACCTTGGCAAGCAGATAAAAAAGCAGACAGATAAGGAAAAAAGGGCCAGGGAAAGAACAGGAAGGAAAGGAAGAGCCAACAGGAGTGGCTTGCTATGAGATGCATTTTTCCTAAACTCCGGCTGTTTGAGAACCCAAATTTACATGGCCAGGGAAATCCTCTGGGAAGCTTTATGATAGATGAATAGGAGCGCTCTACTAGGGATGACCCGCTTTTGCAAATTTGGCCCGAGGGAGAAGGGAAGAGGAACTGGGAAACTTAAGCTTTTGCAGAGAGGAAATTGCTCAGCCCCTCAAGCGACATTAGAGTGCTAAATTTATCATTGTGTCATATTTGGGATTATGAATTAGGCTTTATAGATGCATTATGCCCCGTCAGCGTGTTAGTCTTTGAGTTCATTTTAACCAGTATTTTTTTATGCACTACCCAAGATATTCCAAAGAAATTAATTACTATTGGTACGTAAGCCATTATAAATGTATGTACAAGTTCTTAAATTTGTGTCGGGTTTGCGATTTCTTTGACTGCACCGCATTACTTTCGTCAACGACAATGACAAATGCTACGAAAAGTATTTGTTGAAAGATGGGCGAATGTGTGTATACACATATATGTGTCTAGTAATTGATTTACTTACTTATTTGTATGTCTTATTACTGTTTAACTGGCTACCGGGGTGGGTCGGTGGTTGGGATGAAACCACAAAAGGACTATTTTTTTAAAGAATTGTTCATTCAGAAAACACAAAATGGAGACCTATTGTACTATGTTGTAAATATACATTTTAATATATAATTAACGCTGTATCCAATAAAACTGAAAAAAATAATGAGGTGTAAATCCAGCATATTCATAGCAGTTAAATGTTTCATAAAATGTGTTTTTCAGGCTTTAACTACTTACACTTTTGTATAACTTAAAACAAATGGCCGTGGTGAGTTTGACCACTGTGGGTGAACGGACGGCCCGGCAGAGACTGGTTAGAAAGCCGGGGTTTAAGACAGGAGCGGTGACTACTGGATCGGCTTCAGGTGTGCAGGCAGCCACAGGTGTCCTGACGAGAAGAGAGAGTCAGGAGCGACACACACACTCAGCACAAGAAAGAAGGCAAAACCAAACAAAAAACACAGAAGAGAGGGAAACAGACAGGAGAGGCAGCAAGCCAAACCATGACACACACTCTTACAAAGTGATAGGTCGGCGCAAAATCAAACTTTTTTTAAATAAAAAATTTCTTTTCATGTGAATGTGTAATGTTTTACAAAAGGCTCAAATACAACTCAATTGATTTTAGTCCTGTCTAGATTGGTGTGATGTCAGAGACACTTCTAATTCTAACACCAGATCGACAAACTAAAAGCAGTTGCGACAAAAACAATCAAAACCTTTATGTATAACCATGGATTATCAGTGACAGCACAGGGACAGTTTGTTCAGGGCTGTTGTTTGTCCAGACGCTAATAACCAAACTGTGTGTGTCTCCATGTCCCCTCTTGGACACAGACTAATGAGAAGTGACCTTTAATTGTGTTGCTCTGTTAAGGTGGCACGCTGTCAGCAAAGACTGACAGAGTAAAGGAGAGACTTCGCTGTTTATTCACAAAAACAATCAAAACCGACTGATTGAAAAAGAAATCTGTCATTAGAATGCATGAATGCAGTGATCTCAGCGTTGAAACTGCATGGTGTTGTTTACCGTTACATCAGTACTATCATGTGTGGAAAAACGATGATCAAGTTGGCTTACATGTACAATGTATATAAAAAAAACGTATCAAGACTTAGGCTCAAAGTTCAACTGTCACAGACGAGAGAACGTCTTCGTACACTACCACAAAAGGTTAGCAGCATCGGCCCGTGTTGTCCAGGGGGCTGAATTAGTTTAACTGTGTTGTTGCTGTAATTGCGCCGCTCTCGGAAGTGTTGCCCCATGGCTATACCATTCCACGCCTCCATTTTCCTCCCATCATGACAACTGTATCTCATCTCTGATTGGACGTTTGCTGTGAGGAGTTCCTGACCTTTCAGATGGAGCCCGATTCGGTTGGTTGGTTTACATTCTGTCAAACATGAGTCTGTGAGGCACAGGAAACGACATCCCTTCCAGAAAATGTCAAACAGCAGTGGCAGGTCTTTGCTGGCACTGTACTGTGATATTGTTTTGAAGAATCTCGACAGAGGTTGACACATGTCTTGCGGTTGACCGGAAGAACTCTGATTTGCATTCAAAGTGCTTGTTCAAATAGGCAACATTGGATGTGGTTTACACAGATCAGACATTTTGAAGGAGTTAGGAAACAAAAGTTAGATAAGTCGCAGCAAAAGTTAGATAAGAACATCAGGGCCAGAAAGAGCATGCATCCTGGAAAGCGACGCTAATTCTCGACAGAAGCAGGGATGTTGCAATGCCAGCAAAAGCTTCAATTAGTGAGTTAATTAGTCATGTATTAATACTTTATTTGTAATTCATGGCACTGATTCCAAGCTTGACACTTGCATGTCATTACTTTTGGTTTGTGGAGATGAGACTAAGACTGCCACTGATGTGGCAGAAACCAGCCTAGTAGAAAAGATCTTAGAATATGCATCAATTACATAAACTGAGATTGTTGAGATTGTGCTTTGCTTAAGATAAATATTTGTAACTCTCTATGTAAGAGGGGGCTATCCATGTGTGCATTTCCTATTATAGAGGTCCTCAAAGATATGATGTGACTCTTCATCCTGGTCAAAAAAAGTAGTTTTTGCCACACTAGTGGCATGGCTGTATTGATGGTAATATCGGTTAGTCGGTCTCGATCCTCACTTTGGTCCAGATTGAAATATCTACACAACAAGTGAATGAATTGTGGTGAACTATTGAACAGATCATCATGGTGCTCAGATGATAGAGCCTGAATTGTCTACAGTAAGTGGGCATGCTTATCTCTGCATTTACCTACATTCGCATAGTCTATTTCCTTGATGTTACACTTCCGTTGCTGACGGAAATTCCGTCGATTTCACTCAGAAGGTCGGTCATTCGTTACCTTGGGCTTTCTTTGTGTCGGCAGTTTAAACTCCTGTAGATTTCTGAGGACTATAGTGAACCGCTGCTCAGATCTCTGCAGGGTGAATCCAGACAGCTAGCTAGACTATCTGTCGAATAGGAGTTTTCTGTTGCACGACTAAAACAACTTTTGAACATACACACGTTCCACCAAAATAAGTTCCTTCGTAAGGCTATTTTGCAGCGGCACTGCAGCATTTCCTGGTGCTTAACACCACCCAAGACGATTGTGATTGGCTTAAAGAAATGGCAATAAAGCAGAGCATGTTTTCCTACCAACCTGGAATAAAAAAACACCTGTGTGTGGTACAACCTCACAGAGCTGCCAGCGGGGCTGTAGACTCTTAGTCTTGTTTCAGTGTATATGCAGCAGGTTAACTTTTGTATTTTCCATGGGGGCTCTGCTTTCTCTGGGGGTGGGTTAATACAAAATGTTTGACACTGTACTTTAAAAACACACATTTATTGCACAATGGCATGAACTCTATAGGACAGTAACTACGTGCATGAACAGTATTTGTTTTTATAAAAAATAGTTAAACAAAGTATGTGAAAGATACAGCTTGGATTGCATCCCAGTTTCATACCACTGCAGAAATGGAATCCTCCCTCTCCACACGACCTGTGTACTCGCATCCCAAACACCATGTTGTGTGTGTGTGCCTGAATGTGTGCGATTGTCATCTATTAACCACCAATGCTCACCTGTGCAGGTATTTTACATCCCATCAACACACACACACACAAACAAACAAACCTACATGCACAATGTACAATGGATTAAAGCACTGGGGGTGGCATTCCAAACCGCATGAGGATCCTTGTTACGTGTCCTGCTGGCTGGCATCCAAAAAATGTTAAGTAACGAAAACCCATTCATTAAGTCACATAATCACCATGCTGTGTGCTAAAGTGACATTTGCCATCCCTACCTGCAGCGATAGGGTCTGGGCTATATCTTCCACCAGAAGTGTCATGGTGATCCCTCCCCCGCTTACGCTAATGTCAGCATTAATAACTCAACATGATGTCATCTCTTCAGCTTATGTCCAGCAGGAGGTGCTGGGAACCGCCTGTGCCTGTTGTTCTAACGATTAGTCTGCCCTGAGATGTAATGCCGACGGTAAGCCCAGCCTGAATGAGTGGGGTCCTGTCTGAGAAGAGACAAGGTGATAATTGCCTTTGTGTTGCGGAGGAGAAAGGGCAGGGGGCGTCAAGGGCACCGCCACAGCCAACTATGGTAAATCTGTCACTGCACGCGTTGCAAGGCAAAGCCCAGGGCTGCAAACACAGACTGTGTTTGGCTTCTGTGTTTGGTAAGCGGGTCTTTAATGGGGTGGGCAATGTGGTTTTAGTTTGTGTCTGTGTGTGTCTGCAGCTACCTTCCTGTGTCTGCATGCACGGACAGCTTGGCTTGTTCGTGTTTATATTTGACTTGTCCATGTTATCTTGTCTACAGGATAAACTAAGTGTGTTTCTCTTGTAAACACCATTTCAGCTTTTCTTATTACAGATGTGCATCAGTAGACTCAGGGCTGTCAGATGGACATAAATTGTCTGTTGGCCATCACACTTTGGCTTTGATAACCCTAATCCTTTCGAAATGTTAGTCAAACGTTTGACCAATTTTATTCTTAAGGTCCCATGACATGGTGCTCCCTGGATGCTTTTATATAGACTTTAATGGTCCCTGAATCCTGAATTTGATGCCTCTTTCTCAAAATTCAGCCTTGTTGCAGAATTACAACCACTAGAGCCAGTCAACAATCACTTTTCCTTTGGACGTGCGGTTTCTGAGTCTGTAACGACTGAGGGGGGGGGGGGGCGCATGGTGAAGGCTAGGGGTGTGGCCTTGACCAACTGCTTTGCTCTATTGAAACCCATGATGTCTCACTCTCATGAGTGGGCCAAATAATTGGGGCGAGCAGAGCAGAGAAAGGGGAGGTAACGTTGCCGCTTATGACTTCATAAGGGGCAAGATTCCAGCTTAGCCCGTCTGAGCTTTCATGTTCTTTAAGGTAGAACAGCATACCCAGGGCTCGGTTTACACCTATGACCATATTAGGAACTGGGGGATCAGGCCGGCTGGCGGAACGCATATTGTTAATGTTAAAAAACATCATCAAGTAAAATTTTCATGCCATGGGTCCTACTACTACAGTAGGTGGTAATATATTTAAACGTGCTTATCTATCTATCTATCTATCTATCATAAACCAAAACTTACTGAAAAACAAAACAAAAATACACTTTTATCGGCAATGACAGTTGAAGATTACACCTTTTATGTGAAATTGCACACTGACTCACATGGCTGTGTCTGTGTATGCAGACACAGCCTAAAGAAGATGCTTGTTATTTTACCTAACGAACTTTGTCATTTATGCTTCCGCCCACTGTGATGGTTTTGAAGCTACTCTTATACAATATTTGCTCTCCAAACATTTTAACATGCGCATATTTGGACCTTGGTATTGCTAAAATCCTGTTTAAAAATTCTGCAAAATAATCATATACAGTGAAGGGAGATGATTTGATAGAAAATGGCAAAAGGCAGGTTGTAATCTGACAAGGTTGTGTATTCTCTCATGTTTGTTGATTGATTGATTAAACCACGGACCTGACCCCCATTGTACCTGCTTGAACCTGTCTAGAACAAGTTGAATTTTAATGAGCATTTCCATGGAAGGGCATCGTAATACCGTACAAGCAGCCATGACAGCTTTTGTGTTTGGGGGGGTTTTATTAGGTCTAAACACAAGAGGCAAATCTGAATATGTCATGTATTAACCTGCCAAGGGATCGAGCCAGTGTGTCAGCCAATAGAAAAAAAGCATTGCAGTGTTTAATGTGTTCCTGACTGTCCCCAGTCAAACAAGCCTTTTCTGACATTTACCTTTGTCCAATTATTTGCATCTGTGGCAGTGAATTCCTAAAAGCAAGATATAGAAGCAGAGGAATGATGGCCTTTGCTTTCTGTCGTTTTACATCCTTTGTTTCCCAGTAAGTATCATGGGCTGCAAAAATACATTTTGTGCAGCAGCATATTTTCTCCCTGATTTGCATCAGGAAAAAAAAAAAACACTGACAACTTTGGGACACATTAAGGTTGTCTATTTTACCGAGCCGCAGTTATTCTGTTATTGTAGTACCTTCATTAGACACTTCGGGATCTAATTTACTAATCAAATCATTATGATGCAACAGGGACCCCTTTAATTCATCTTTCTGTAAGCCCCCTTTTCCCCATCCAGGCAAGTAATGCAACATCATATTGGTTCTGATCAAACTACTAATCCCTAAACGAGATGTGTGTTTGCACAACTTGTATGAATGTGCTTGTTTGTATATATTAAAGACAGCCAGTTTGTTTTTGTGTGTGTCGGTGTGTAAAAGAGATGAGTGGCTTTGCATGTAGTCTGTGCTAGTCAGGAATTGATCGGCTGCATGCATTAGCAGATTGCCTATTGATGAGGGGGGACGATTTATAGTACTCTGATTGATGGTAGCAATCTAGGAGTATAAATAAATGAATATGTGCCTGCCCTGGTTGGTGATGGCAGTAAAACCTGGATTTGCAAGCTCATCTGCAATCGCAAATGTCATTTAGTATACCCTCATCACCAGGCACCGCTGTCGGATAATGTAAACAGGGATATCAGATGTCAGGCACACTGAAAGGACAACAAGTCTTAGTGCTCTTCCATTCAAATTGACACCACAATATGAGAGCGTTTACAAATGTAGCTGAGAGAAAAACATGATTACATTTTTGTTGTGGTATAAGGTTGGGAGTCAACATCAAGTGGGTCTGTTTAACATTGATCTTTTAACAAAAGAAATCCACATTTTCCCCCAACTCAGTTACATTTTTTATGTGACATTAAATATGTGTTAAATGTATATGTTCTACTCATATCCACACTTTTTTGGTTCTCATGGCAAAATCTATTTAAAGCTAGAGTGTATAGTTTATGCCTAGTATGCCTAGATAGACGCCGCTCCCTCAGGCTTGTTTATTCTTGGTAATTTAACTTTTTCCTCACAAAAACGTCGATCATTTTGTTGATGTTCATACTAAGTTCAAGTTCAATAGTTACAGTTATACATAGCAACGCATTTTATCACATCTCCACCAGATTTAGTTTTTATACGGGTTTTTTTTGTAGTAATTGTAAATTTGTTTAGTGTGTAATCTGTATGTAAATTGTTCACATACAGTTGTACATTGTATGTAAATTTCATTCTGCATTACAATTATAGCTTTGGCATACAATGGAATCTGTATATGCCCTCATTAACCCCTGTAGCCAGCCATTTCAGTGAAAAAAGCTCTGATAACCCTGCAATATATATAGAAACCGCTATTTTCTAACTAAAATAACCTTTTCACATCAATTAAATGAAAAAGAGAGCACATCACAATCACATTGTGAAAGAAAATAATAGGGGAGGGATGTTTTGGTGATGAATCATTCTCTTTCAGCCAGTCACATTACTTTTTCAGTTAAGTAATTCATAATGTTGCCTTCAACCTGAGGCATGGGACAGATTTCAGAAAACCTCTCTAAAACAAATAACTTACAAACAAATAATGTTGCTTTTTTACAGTACATCCCGCTAATATTCGACACAGGTGTGGCTGGATTAGAATATGGAAATAGTAGGAGGTCCTCATGACAACTAGTGGTGTGCGGAAAACAAACAATTGATGATTCTTCATAAAACGGTGTCCAATATGTCACCAGTCACCTATGGAACACACAACGCTGTATAGAATACATGGTTATACTGTAAGTTGATGTTGGTTTGTGTAATGGCACAGTCTTGTGTGGTAACTATATATATATATATATATATACACATACATTGAGGGTGCAATTTGTGAAGAAAGCCGAGGAGGGATGTTTTATTGCACACAGCAAAACATGCAAGAATGAAATCCCCCTTCCATTACCATGGACACACTAGCACCCGGTCAGCCATGCTGAAACACTTATGCACTTCAATATCCAATGGAAAATAATCTCAAAATGAAATAGCACAAAGTGATGTTAACATAAAAATAGCGCTTTTAGTCGGAGAGCGGAGTTCACCATGTGTGGCGAAAACAAAATACTTTTACCCAGGAAACACTTGTTCAGCTCCCGGGAGTGTTTAATTCCAAATCGGATTTTTTTTCTCCTTGTTTTGGTGCCTAAATTTAACTTTCTGGCTGAACTCAACTACCATGGCCCCTGAATGGACTGTTATCTGGTGCTGCTTGTAGCTAGATCCCATTAATGTTTCTGGTAGCTGGCATCCCAGAGCTCAGGAGCGCCTAAATGCAACCAGTAACTAACTAAAGTGATTTGATTGTTCTATAGCACCACAGACTGTTCACTTTAAAGTGCTTTAATTAGCTGAAAATACTTATATTTTAGGTTTATAAAATATGGTCTATTGGTGAAGTAGCATTCATCACTGGGGGGGATACATCATAATTCAACATATATAATAAAAGAAATAATTCAGCAGAAGCAGGGACATGTGGACCAGAAAGGGAGGAAGCCCCACACATTCCCACAGGCAAATCCCACCCTGTACATATACTGTAGATATACTATGGTATATTGTTCATACCAAGTGCTCAACATATTGCATCACAAACATTAAATAGGAGATTCCGACAAATGATAGAAACCATAAACCAAGGAATAATTTTAGTTTTAGCTTATGTGAAGTGCTTCTTAAGAAAAACCCTCATTGGACATGTATATGGAATAACATATTTTAATTGTCACAATGGGCTGACCTTTTTAAATAGCATTTAGAGGAAGGGGACTTGGTTTGACCCGAGCAGCGATCATGAGATGAGTACAGTATATCAGGACCAAGTTGTCTGACTTTGCTATCTGAGTCACAGAGACACTCCATTTACTAAGGGGGGGGGGGGGGGGGGGGAGTCCTGTGACAGCGTGGCTTGTCCGACCTCCCCCCCCCTTCTGTCCCCACCGGCTCCTTCCAACCTCTGACCTCCACCCCTCCTAGAATCTAATCTCACGTATTCCAGATTGTAGAACCTGATACGAACTTCCTCCTGCAACCGGAATACAAGTGATGGGATTTTATCCACTGGCTGCGTGCCATGAATTCAAAGCGTTGCCTGAGTACATTATTTATCTGCTTAGAAGAACCCCTTTGCCCTAGGTGATTTTCACCCATCTCCAATTTTCCTTTTTGGTTTAGATGGGGAGATAGTTACCCGGGGTTAAGTGATGGTTAAGTAGCCTGTCCTCTATCCCAAGGGAAAGCTATTGTCTTTGCTTGTGGAATTGCCCTGTTATCAAGACAACAGATTAACTCAAGCTGGAGCAGGTTTCATTTTTATAAATCCTTTATGATTTAACAGTTAACACTTCCGATTATGTACCTGAAAAATGAATGTAGTGGCCACTGGGACAAACTCTTTGGCAATGATAACATTAATTCCAACACTTTATACACCTTACGTACTTCTGGACCTCTTTTTTGAATCTTTTTTCTATTTTAACAACTTCAATCTTTTAGTGAATTGGTAACTTTTCTGCTCCACAAGTTTAAAATATTTTGGCAATACGTTTTAAGAGGGTCTAAAAAGTGGGGAATGTCAGAAGAAAGAAGGCACGTAAATAATCTCTCTATTCATGACTGAAAATAGTGACTTAGATCAGGTTCCATTACATTCAAAGCAAAAGCAGGATACCTACAAAACTTTGAATGATACCTAATGCAGGAGACATAAAAGACAATTTTCTCTGCTTGTGATGCGCTTGCTAATGATACCCTTGAGAGAGTGTGCAAAAATAATAATTGCGTTATTTGTGTTTGTATGGAGTGAGAAAGTAATCTGTGTAAAACAAACTGCAACCATATCTACAGTTTTAATACTCCAACACACACAAGGCTACACACACAAACTCCCACACATTACTGAAATGTGCGTACCACACAACTCTGCGCCTCCTCCTGGGATTAAGCCTCCTCCTGGACAGAATAAATACATGTTTCTCCACAGCCAGTGGCCTGCATGCTGAGTAGTCCGTCAAGCTCTCCTTCCTGCTTCTGTGAAGTAAACAAATGCTTGCGCTGATTCACCTGCCACTGTTGCATATTCCCAGTGCACCGCGGGCTTAGTAAAGTATAGAGGAGAAACATGAGGAGATGTGATCAAAACCATGTCAGTCATGTCTGAACAAGCACTCCCTGCCCTGCTCTTTTTCATAAACCAGCCCCTGGGTTTACCACGCTTCATCCCTCTGGTGAACTTCTCTTCACCGGGGAGTCATCGGAGTAAAACTATGCACATCCATTGTTTGGACTTTTGAAATGAGACAGAAAGTATTGCTCCTCCGCAAGATTGTTCCTTGTTTATCCTGCTTTTAATTGGGTTGGTGATAATTATCAGTGTCCACTTCTATGAATCAATTACAGACACTTAGCATTGTAATCAATCCTATTTTAGTGTTTTGCATGGAGCTAGGCTTGATTAATTACACAATTAAGCACTTTACTTGATTTATGTGGTATCTCCATCTTTCCTTTGCATTATTTATTCATATTTGCCTGCTTTAAGTACCACGGGTCAACATTAGTTGGAGTCTGTGGCTGGGCAATTTCTAGGAAATTACCTAAAGAGTGGTTCAAATAAAACACAGCTGTTATGATTGCATTGTGTTAGAAAATATTTACCACAGTCTACCGAGGTTTGCTTTTTGCTGCCATTCAAAAAACAGAATATGACAGGTAGGAAACAGGTGGAACCGTGAAGCCATATTATTTTAATATTGCAGTCATATTATTTTATATGTCACATATGTCCTCCAAAGCGCGCTGAAGAAGGGTCTGGCTACTCCACATAGCTTTCAGGGATGGGAGGTGAACATGCTCTGGTTTATTGGCATTTCTTTAAACCAATCAGAATCGTCATGTGCGGTGCTAAACTCTTCACACATCCGTTGCAAAATAGTCATGGGGGGAAAACTCAGATTGGACAGAGAGTCTAGCTAGCTGTCTCAATTTACCATGCAGAGATCTAAAGAGCAGTTGACCATAGTTTAAATAAAAAATACATGCATCCAGCAGAATTTCTTGCAGCACCGGCGCAATCCCAGAAGTGGAAACGCAAACGACCTCAGAGACGAGACTGGTGGACTCAAATGCTCACTTTGACACTCAGACAAAAGTAGGTGTATTTACTGGGTGGCGTTCAAACATAACCAAATAACACTCACAATGAGGATCACAAAATTACAAACATAAACCTGATATCATGAAACCTTACAAAGGACTATTTATACATGAGGTAAGGGAAAACAAAGGGGGGAAGTCAGGGTGTGCAACAAGAGGGAAGCGGGGAATGCAAAATAAAACAGGAATTGCACGAGATTAGACATGAGTGACTTACCTTCTCATACTTGAAAAGATATAACAATAAGAAAGATTGCAAACAAGATGCCTGCCTAATTATAAAGCAGTACAAGGATAAGTAACTGTAATGTCAGTACTAAATATGGCGACCAGTCGTCCCGAAAAATTTGGGACAGCCCTGAAATCCAAGCAGTTGTCTCAAATCCCGAATCCTGCCCAATTGTCTTGAAAATTAGAGCAAAGTCTCAAGAGCAGACTCATGAGTAGTGGTGGGCGGCTGGGCGTGAATTTTAATAACACACATTGCTATTTTTTGTCCATTCATTGTTGAAATGGAGGCTCAGGCGGGTGTCCCGGGACCCGATGACCACGTAGCTTAAAAGCAAAATTGTCTCTTCAACTACAAGGAGGACTGGGAAGGGAATACCTCTTGATTCTGCAGTTTTACATGATGTAGCTAGCAGCAATCTACAAATAACTAACAGCATAACTGTACGGGCCAACACTTTGTGTTTGTTTTATTTTTTTCATATTGACACTTGAGTTCATGATTTTAATGATGTTTTATTTGTATTTTTGGGTTTACATGACAGATGAATAAAAATAATAAATCCATTTGGTGCTGAGTTTTGAAATTCATGTTAGCCCCCTCCCCCCCACACCACCTCGTCTCATCCCGAATTTTACCCATTGTCATCCAGTCACCCTAGTGCTAAAATTTAAATTGTTTATTATTTACTATGTGTTGACATATTTGTTTAGGTGTGTGTTTTTTTATTCATATTTTATTTTATCTTCATTGTACAGTTATTTAAAATACAGACGTTTTATCATATAAGGAAGTGCCCTAAAAAAATCCTCCATGTATGATATGTACATAAGTCTTTCTCATGACTTAAAAATCCCAAATACTTTCAGAAACAATACTGAGGACATGATCAGTGGCACTCAAAAGTAGCTACACCTTTCTTTACACTTGACTCTCACATAAAGACATTGATTGATTTGATTTTAAAAGGTGAAAAAAAAGAAAAAAAAAAGATCATTGCTATGATGATACCACTTTCTGATCATTCTTATTCTTATTAACATGCACTGCCTGACATCAATACACATTTTAGGGAGCGGGTGACTTCCTGTTGCAGAGCCTCCAACACTTCTAATTGTACACTGATTAAAGCAAGTTACCGATCGTACTCAATATGACATGGTTCACTGTTCTTACACAGTTTGGGAAGGAGGAACGGATGATCTTAAATTGCCTTTAATCTCAAAATACGGCTCGGAATCTAAAAAAGGAATATTTGCTGTGAGTGTTGTTGACGGCGTTACGGTGTGTGTTATGTGGATCAGTGGGAGGATGAAGCAAGGGTTAAGGTAATTTTGAAACTCTGTACAGTACTCATGTCAGGCACATGAAGTGCAACTTAAGAGAAAAAGAAACAACTATAAAGAGACCGGGATGCTAAGAGGGCATGACAGAAATCGGAGAAAAAGGTAAAAAAACTAAAATCAATGCATGACTGTAATTTGGCTGCCGGGCTAAATTCACAAGTTGCTGCTGCCTGCGTTTCAGAACTTTTTGCCTCACTTAGCTTTCAGCATCTTCTCCCTTGGCTGCTTTCCCAGGTAGTCCAGTCCCTCGTTTAAAGCTCCAATCCTCTTTAGATATTGACACATTCATCCATCCATGCTCATGCCCAAATGATCCTATGCACCAATCAGATGCAGGAGTGACGGAAAAAAGACAGGGAAAGATGAAGAGGAGGAAGAGGAGGAGAGAGAAAATGAAGGAAGCCGTCCAACAAACGGGAAAATAAGTATACAAAAACAGGAGCAAAGTAGGAGCCAATGCCTAACTGTACAGTTACTCGATTTCATGATTCATCACATTCTGCCATTCCAGGAAGCGTATAAATGGCCATCTGACCCTCGCTTCCTCTTTATATTTTAGGAGCTGCAGGCGTCAAGGCACTACCCATCTATTGATTGAGTTAAACTCAGTGATTATTGACCGGGATTCCAAGTTAAAGAGATGAGATGGACAAGAGCGGAAGAGAGTTGGAGGAACTATGTTGAGGCAGGGGCGATTCCAGGATTTTTTAAGTCAGAATACAACATAGCAAATCAGCTTAGAAATACAGGAAATGTTTGATAGGATAACACATCACACAGTATAATACTGCTAAACAAACATCACATTCGTTATTTGTTTCACTTGTTTCCAATTTAAACTAATTATTCATCCGAATACAATTCACATTTCCTATAGGCTAAGTTTGACACTTTAAATAAAAAAAAAACACACACACACACACTCTGTACTGTTCCAATGGAAATCCCAATTGTCAGATTGACAGCTCTCTAGCTTAATGGATGGGGGTGAGGGGGGGGGCATCCTGTGCCCCCTTTATAGCCCCACCCATCTCCTGAGGGTGGCTCACTGGCTTGTTTTTGCAGTCATTGTGCCATTTGAGGGAGAGGATCGATATCACAGAGACAGAAAACAGACAACTCTACTCCAACGTGCTGAGGAAGACATTGATTGGCTAACAAATGCAGATAATGTTAAAGTTGTTCATGTTGTCTGAAATGTTTTCTGGGGTTGTATAGGCTTGTTCTCCATTTTTGTTATCTTCCCAATTTCTATCATTAGAGATTACATTTGTTGACTACTGCTACTGCTAAACTAAGCCTAAAGTGCAGCAAGCAGGGAATAACATAAACTTAACTTACAATGTAACCTATTTTCAACTATTAGAGTATGACCTTCATCTTTGTTCTACAGCATTTTCCAAATAGCATATTTAGAAATGCTTGCAAAAGGGACATCACACGTTTGGAGGTTCCTAGTGATGCATGTCAGGTGCAAAAAAGAAGAGCCAGTGGCTAACAGCAATTTAACCAGCACATTAGCCATTGACAAGCCAGTGGCGGGAAAATATCCAAATCACCAAATCCACCGACAAGATGAGATTGATTTTCAGCATTATTACTTAGATAAGACACTTGAGAGCCTCAGTTTTTAGTTTAGTTCAGTATTCCATTTTTGTATTATTTTTCAGCCAATTAAACATCCGCCCACACATCTGTGTGTTATAACATATGTGAGACAGGAATGAAAATTGCCTTGAGACTAATTTCAATAATTTTATAACACCAATATGCAAATCAAAATCCTTATTAACCGCATGTGTAGGCTGTGAGGTGATGTTTCCAGTGAGAATTACCAATTATTTGCATTAACTAAGGTGAAAAAAATATGTCCAGCATTCACTACATCTCCCAAGCTGAGTGGAGTTTGAGATTTCTGCACACCGGTGAAGGCAGCAGTACTGAGCTCATATTAACCAGGGAACAATGACACTATCCACACTTCTGAAATTAAGCTGCACTTTGTCACAGTTACTCAAACAGTAGGCTATATATTCATACAGTATGTTTGGCCAAATTAAACTAAAGATACAATGTTTTAATCACTTGCAGCCATGACAACCAGAAACCTGACAGCATTGGGTGTATAAAGCAACTTATATTTACATTTCTCTGACAAGTAAGCTTGCTCAGTTTTGCAAATAATGACAAATATTCTCAGCAGCAACGGCAAAAGGTAACATAATGTTGTTAAAGCCAACCACTGCAAAGGTTATAAAGCAGGTTGATACTGCTGGTTGGGTGTAAGTGACTTATTGTCACTGCGGTTTGAAGAGTCACTAGCTATTTTTCCATCCAAATTAAGTGATATTGAATGAAAAATGCCTTATGGTAACAGTAGAATTCAATGGAATTTCATGAGTATCAACTCAAAGGAAATACGTTTGATCTTATCAGATTTGATCTTGATTGATGTACGGCTTTTGCTATAAACGCTGATGGAAACGTTATTTGCCGGATAAATAATGAATTTGGATTAAGTTTAAAGTCAGATTATGGTTGCAACCCGCCACAAAAAAGAAGAAGAAGTTTAGTTCATTCCCGCCAAGTATTTCCGCTCTGGTTGCACACATGGTGAGCGTCAACAAAGACATATTTAAGTGGATGACTGGGGAGACGAGAGACTTTTTTTAGTTTAATTCATCAGGAACTCTGGAAAGAAATGGCCAACAAAGTTTTCAACAAGTCTTGGGACATCCTCCGGAGTAAATGGAAGGCACTCAAACAGCAAGTCTCAAAAAAGAGTTGTCTGGCGGCGGTGCCGGAGGGAAGATAAAAGGCAAATTGCATCTGCATCATCATAGCAATGCGTTGATAGCGTTGTTGTTTTCTTATTATAGCTTGATATGTCACTATCATTACAACTTGTGCAATATTGATCATGTGTTGGTACACGCCGAAATCCGTTTTTTCCAGCAAAACTTTGTTTGCAAATGCTTGCCTGAATGTTGTGCAATTCGGTGGGAACATGATTGGAAACATCTTAAAATTACTAAAATCAACTGGATATACCAATTTGATCGCAAAAGAGCATGGTACGTCATTACGCACAGGTTTTTATTTGCTTTAAAGACGTTGGATGGAAACACACTTTCACCAGCTTTATTCGCATAGAGTTTTTTTTTACCAAAACTTCAGATAATTCGACTTGGCTAGTGTTAAAGATCTTTACTGTACACAAGACTTTGATGCTTCGCATACCTTGACCCTTAGACTGACGGTAATGAGGTTAAAAATAGACTCAAATTAGATTTATTATCTTTGTTAAAAATCAACATTTTTTGAAAATTATTATTTGAATTCCACGCCACAATTATTTAAAGTGTGTAATGTTGACTTGTCATTTTTCTCATAATACCAGAGTCAAGTTGTGCTACTTGAGCGGCTTGGTTATGGCAACAGTTAATTTATAATATTAGCTAATGCTAGCTATAAAGCAGGGTAATTTGAATATAACCACCAATTTAGCAACCGGTCTGTTTTTCTGAC
This sequence comes from Etheostoma cragini, assembly GCF_013103735.1. Lineage (NCBI taxonomy): Eukaryota > Metazoa > Chordata > Actinopteri > Perciformes > Percidae > Etheostoma > Etheostoma cragini. The sequence continues at coordinate 6,850,039 of NC_048425.1, forward strand.
ATAAATAAAATAAAGATGGGGTAAATCAAATTTCAAATGGACTTGCTGTGGATAATAATGCTGATGAGTGTTGATGCATTCGTGGTCCACAGTAAATATTGTATATACCTAACAAATGAGGAAATGATCACCATAAGCTTCCATAAGAAATACATACAGGTCACTTCGACCCCCTATAATAACACAAAGACATAACTTTAAAAAAAAAATCGCAATGGGAGAAAATCTGCTTCGAGAGGTTAAACCTCTATAAAAAGCAATGAATACTGTACCACATGACCTCCGTCTATTACTACAGTCGTTAGGTTTCATAACCTAATAACATCATAATGCAGGTAGGCTACACATAAGTGCACCACTTTAACAATGCCCAAGTTAAAAGAAAGTTAAAACTCCATCGCAAAGGACAACCTGCAGGGCTTTAATGTGATAAAATGCATTTGTCCGAGCAGAAAATATGATTGTGTCGTTTAAACCTGTGTAATGAGTGGAATTAGTGCCAAAGGTTCGCTCACGTGGTGTTAAAAATCTTTTTCTATATCATTCACAGAAATTGTTCAAGGCTTTTTGTGTGTGCTGAGTCCTCACCTCGGCTCCTCCACAGTAATGTCTGATCCTGCACATCTGACCTTGAACATGACTGGACCATTGTTTAATTAAATTAAATCTCTCTGATACCTCTCCCAGCTCTGGAAAATTAGAGATAACTGCACAGAAAAAAAAAATCTTTTCTCATACAGCGTCTGTCAGATCGCTTGGGTACTTTTCTCTTTTGCCTCTGCTCGTTGTGTTCTGCCTTATTATCTGTTATCTCCTATTACCCTGTGTGACAGAACATCCATACAAGTTTGAAAAGAAAGCTGTCAACGGTAAATGTTATGTAAGTCTGCTGCTGATTTATTGAGCGAATCCATGGAACCTGAGCAAATTCATGGAGCATTTATCCAACGGTTACACTTTTTCACAAAGGATAGAGGTATTGATTTGAGATGATAGCATCCTGCTAAAAATGTGCCCATAACTATTTAAGGTGGTCTGGTGTAACCATTTTGTAGGAGGCAAAAAAGGACACTTGGTTAATAATGGAAGCCACCTCTCCCTCGTGCACAGACAAGGTATGGGGGCACAATGCTACTCACATTTTGAGTGTGTCACTGGCAATTATGGCAGCCAGCGGCAGCTAAACTGTTAATTATTTATGAACTCACATGTAAATCAATAATGCAGACAACCACAGAAGTATGGCAAACAAACACATAGACAAACGGACCAAAATGTACACAGACACGCGTTTAGTTTGATTTTGCTCTCTGAGCATTCTCTTTTATGAGTCTCCAGTGTGCAGAAACATGCGTATTTGTGCTTTATTTTAATGGTTATCTCAGTGGTTTATGTCTGTGCAACCATAGACAGTAAAAGAAATGGACCAACAGATCCCGTTGTTCTGAATGGAGACCAGTGAAGGATATTAAAAGCACTTTTGCAGTGATAGCTGAGTGTTACTGTGCAGCCTCTAAATGAAGTTGACGACGTAGATGTGACGTGAGCAACCTGTCTGAAAGTTGTAAGTCTTCTGGTAGCTGTGCCAAGAGAAATCTCAACCATTCCCAATTTTGCAGAGACGGAGAGCGTAGGTATATGTAAGGAGATAACGTAGGCACAGGCGAATTACTGCTAACTAAAATGCTAGTTAACATTAGTAATTAAACCTAAACAGCTAATGGAAGTCCAAACTGTGTGCAAGCTTACCCTGTACTATACGGTGACTCCTCTACCGTGCAACAGTAAGTTGCGTCGTTTTGACACAATCGTATTTTTACAAAAACATCTGCTTAGGAGCCATTACTGGAGCTACAAGGTAAAATAGCCTTTTATACATTGTTGTGTTTCTTTAGAAATAAACAACGGACAAACAGAGTCTTTAAACACTTCAGATGTTAAGTCATTCACTGTCAAAGTGGCGCCAAAATGAATGGCAAACAATGGGATGCCAACGGCAGGTGATGGCTTGGTAGCATCAAAAGGCCGCCATAGGGGGCTTTGCTTAGAGAGGAGAGGCGTACCCCCTTGTGCGCAACCCAAGAATGAAGTCATCAATTGTACAATACTAACATTACAACTGAAATCAGTCATTTGAGGCACACACACCAATGCAACAACAGATCGTCACAGTGGTTGAAAAGTGAGCTTGCCTGCCTTCATCCACAATCAAAGCACGGGTACAAGCAGCTCATTTACATCATACAAAGAACAAGGGATGAGCACGTCTACGGGACTCTGCAACCAAGCCACATGCAACTTGACAACTATTTCCACCAGACACACAGGAACAAGCACACTCCACATTTAATGACCCCATCCTTTCAACGAAATGGCACTATCCTCGATTGCATGCTCTGAAAGGGCATCTGTAAATTAAGTAAATTACAAATGATCGCATGCTCTTTCCTGGCATACCACTGCCGGGAGTGCAATCAAGTCAACAATTCTCCAATCTTATCTATGCGCCAAAATCCAGGAAGGTAAAACAAACTTGGGACTCTCATTGCAACACTCTTGATTGTCAGTGTGACTGTGGGTAACAAAACTGAGGGGTGTGTGTGTGTGAGTGTGGGGGGGATAGGCACAATAATGAGTCTTTCACTGTTTATTTACTGCTGTTTACAGTATATATTCCTCCCAGTAGCTTTAGATTTATGCAGCCGGTTAAGCCCCCAATGTCAATCAAAGTCAGTTTAAACAGTCAGCAGGCATTACTGTCGCAGTGGCTTTCATTTTGCAACTGCTCACCATAGTTTTAGGTCTGTGAAGCTTTGCCACTTGGACATACGGTTATTACAGTGTAAAAAAACACACAGGGGACAACACAACCTGACACTTCTTCATGCTTTCATTAGAAACAACAACGCTGTATCAATTCCCCCGCTAAGGCACCGTGTCACTTCCTCCGCAACAGCATTCGCGAGGGGGATCCTGCATGACCACGTTGAAAGCATAAAGCACAAACACATTTTTTTCTCATCTTATCACTAGCCTATTTTACTCGTGCACTGTGCTGTTATTTACAGGCTTCCACATTTATCCCTACATAGTGTGACACATCCCTAGTCCCTCCCCTCCCACCCCCTGCTGATTTTGCTCCTGTCCCTTCTTATCTTCCTTCTATCCAAAGGCATTGGTTGGAGACAGGATTATATTGAGAGTTGTTATTAATTGCGTCTCCTACTTCCCCCTCTTCCACCTCCACTGTGCCTCTTGCACTGAGCGCCTTTCTTGTGAGAAAGGAGGCTTATGGGAAGCAACAGCTAGTGTGAGAGAGATACAAGCTCTAATGATCATTATAAACAGAAACATCGAAAATCTGTGTTTTTGCAAAGCCTGTACGGAAAACTCTCCTGCGCTCACTTCAAAAAAATGTAATCCAATTTTATTTGTCATTTATAGGCTATGTGCTCAAATGGTTCACTAATGACAGTGATGTATGCGAGAAATGTTTTGGGTCCATGGGTCCAAAAGAGGTTGAGATATTTCAGAATATGAATTAAGAAAAAGTTTTCTCTTTTTTATATTTTGGTTTATCAACCCTAATTGAAAGCAAGAATTTCCCCTAACAGTGCAGTAAATGGGCTCAAACCACATAGGCCTACAGAACCACATCAACAGACAGACAGAATAATAGGACAAAAAACTGCATACTTCATAACATCAGGTCTAGCCTTTTTCTTTTTTCATCCGAAAAAATATATCAGCCTAGCTGCTCAATATTGTATTTTGCTAAATTCTTTCCCTGTGTTCTTTATTTTATCTTCCTTGTCCTTGTCCTTAAATACTCAGCCATTTTGAAAAATATGTTTTCTTGCAGAGAATGAGATGAGAAGATTGACGCTACCATCACGTCTGTGCGTTAAATATAAGGAAATGACTGGTTAGCTTAGCTTAGTGCAAAGACGGAAAACAGTGGAAAACAGCTAATCTGGCTCCGGTAAATTCCAAAAAAGAGAGGTTAGCAAAACTTGAAGGTGCTGATGTGATCCCATCATTTGAAGTAGTCGGTAGGGAAATTAAAACATGTTCACAAAAGGTAATGCAATTGGTTGGAGTGTCAAACAAAGGAAATGGACCATTGAAGGATAATGGAAAATGCTAACATAAAGTGCTATAGTTGGCCTAGCACAAGATTCATAAAGTCAGCAAACTAACTGATCTTTGAAAGTTACACAGCAATATCTAGTTTGCTATCATTAACTAACAATAGCCACCAAAGACTACATGTCCAGGCCAGACCAATTAGGCTACAGCTGCAGCAGGCTAACGTTAGCAATATCTATCTAACGTTTGCTAAAATTAGCCAACTTGCCACTCAAGGCTACTGCTCATAGCCTTGTCACTACCGGATGTGATTCGAGTGCAGATGTGAGTTGCGCACGCTCAGATTCAAACGGTTTACGGCATAACGCGTCATAATGAAATTTGTGAAGTCCACCAATAATAACGTTTTCTCATTACAAACAATAACAGAAAATGGAAACAATTTCAAAAACGTTTTAGCTAACCATGATTGTTTGATTGCTAAAGTTAGCTCAAAACACTGTTCAAGTCAGAGCCTTTGTTGTGTTTGATGCTAACTTGTAGCCAGCCGTGAACAAACTTTGTAGATCAATTTTTACCGTATTGACATTACAGAAGTCTCTTGTTATCATCTTGTAGGCTACTTGTCGCAAAGTGACACATGGGCAACTCACATCTTCACTTGTCGCAAAGTGACGCACTTGCGACTCACATCTGGAATCAGTTGGTGACAGCCTACCAGCTCAAGGATGACTGCAACAGGAAATCCTTGGGTGTGTTGAATCAAGCAAGCGTGTATTTTAATTATTTAAATGTATTATTTCCACTTTAAAATATGTTGTTTTAATGAATTAACTGTATTTTGTAATTTCTCATTACAGCCAGTCAGACCACCTACAACATATGAAGCACTGTTACCCAGCATTGCATACACATCCATATTACCTATAATAAAGAATGTAATGTACAGATAGACTGAACTGATCTTTCTTACCCTGTACTGTAACATCATTTCATCATGGCAAACCAATAAACTTTTATATATTTATTTAAAGATCAATCAGTCAATTTTTGACAACAACAGTGAGGAAGTGTATTTGTAGGTAATATTGCTTGGTGAAGATAGCGGAAATGAAAGGCAGAAGTTAATAAATATAATCAAAAAGCAATAACCTGACCCGCTAATGGAGCCTAAGAGGGACCCAAAATAAATACAGACATATGTGTGTTTCCACTGACAGCTAGACAAATTAATAACACATGATACCGACACCTCTGGTTAACCCCTTTAGTGCGGGTCGCACCGCATCAGGTGAGTGGAACTATATGGAGTTTAGGAAAGGCAGATTTGTATAGTATTCTATTTATCAGCTACATATGTTATTTTATGGCTTTTGAATTCGTGAGAGACTTGACAGACAAAAAATAGATACAGTGGCTCTGGAAAACTGATTTTACATTTGTTTATTAGATTCAAATTTCACGTTTATCCTATTTTTATGCATTTTTCTTCCATGGTTTGTTTCACATAGCTGCGTGTTGCAGGGGAAAATTGAGAAAAAGAGGAAATAAATGTGAGAAATAAGTGACAAAAGAGATGTTTTTTTTTTTTTTTACAGCCATGCTAGAATCTATTCTCATCGTGAACCACCACCACCACTGCCTTTTTACTTGCAACTTGTGTGTGTGTCACAGTCTGGAAGCTTTGTCCTACCAGATGGAAAGAGAGAGTGTGAAAGAGAGAGACAGACAGAAAGAGTAGCAGGGAGGGAAGGGAGAGAGGCCTGCTGGGTTAATTCTCCTCAACCGATCCTGTTCCTGTTCTGTCAGGGAGCGCTTCGTCTATCCAAACCCCTCTCCCTGGACCCCGCACCTGCTCCTAGGCATGGCAATGAGCCTACGTACGCACACACACACACACACACACACACACACACACACACACACACACACACACACACACACACACACACACAGGATGACAGAGACAGGTCCATGAAAAGAAGAAAAGAGTAGACGGAGGTGTGGTGGATATAGAGCAGGGCAGACAGAGATGCAGAGAGGGAACAAGAGAAAAGAGTGAGCTGGGGAATGCGGGATGGAAAAGTTGCGAGAGACGGCAGATTGCGTCAAGAGTGGAGTGATGTCAAAGACGAGGGAACATGGGGAGAAAGACGGAGGTGATCTGGGGACGAAAATGAGTGATGCCAAAGTTGGCGGGGGGTTAGAAGAGGGAAAAACTCAAACAGAAAAGGGAAGTGATAAACAAGAGAGGGTGTCACGGAGTATGCGTGAACGTGAGGATGGATTGAAAGAGAGAAAATACCAGAAAGAGATTAGGACAGGCTACACAATACTATACAGGAATTTTTATGAAGAAATTTTTTCTAAATGTGGATGATGAAGCAGTCGCACAGACACAGAAGCTATTCTAAGAGTGTTGCAGTTTCACCTTGTAGCTACATGTAATGGGTTAAAAGAATGTACTGTGTTTTAAGTAGTCCCCAAATAATCCATCTACTTAACACCAGGATGTTAACTTGCCGCTTGAAGTGTTGGCCTACCAGTCAGCCCTGTATCACTCTGTGCTTTATGTAATGCTAGGCCATATCTGTTGATGCTGTGATTTGAACGAACGCCCCTTGCTTTGGCATACAGAAAGGTCACAAGCTGTTGATATAGAGATGTGCTATCTCAGTGATACCCAGCGGTTCATCTGAAGCACAGGTGTCAATCCCAAAAACAAGCTCTAATGTTCCCGCTGAGCACATTGTTTCAAGTCTTATCTCCAAACTTGTTGCCGGCTGTCAAAGGTGTTGCCTCAGAGGAACAAATAAATAATGTCTTCAAACGGCACTGACACTGCACCTCTCATTGATGGATTACATAGCTGCAGGTTCAAAATGACAATGTCTGGCAACACCATGGTTAATGGCGCTTAAAGGCTAGATGGAATTCAATAGACAGCAGTCCAGGTTGATTGTAAATGACACAAAACTAAAAAAGTATCAGCAGTGTAGCAACAGTGCCAGTTTGTTCATTGATTTCTATGCACATCTGCAAACACACACATTTTGATATTCGTTGTCTCTTTCGACAGACAAAATCTAAGATAACACAGACCGCTCTACAGGCGTTTAGAGACATGAAACTATATTATATTTTGTTAAGTTTGTTTTAATGGAATAAAAACAATATAAAATGAGATTGTCATCACCAAATGTTACTCACCAGGTTCCACTTTGCGTCCTCTGGTTTGCAGTAATTTAATTAATTGCTTAAGTAATACATTTTATTTGTATAATAAGCACCACTATAGCACAATATCACTGAAATGCATAATTCAGTTTTAGGCACTTAGACTTTTAGGTGACATTGCCATTACATTACAGTGCACATTCTCTAATAATTGGAGTAAATGTTTTTTTAATTTCGGTTACCATAACTAAACAAACTGATTGTTTTTAGAAGAAATATGATCTTGTCGTGAGGAATCTGTAGTGTGCACATGCTCAACTGATTGAGATCAGGAGAAACAGAGGCCAGGAAGGGGGGGGGGGGGGCAGGACCCCATAGTGGGTTAATCTAGCCATCCCTACCACATTTCCAATCTGATGGCCTTTCCATGTGGAGTGTGCATGTTCTCCCCATGTCTGCTTGGCTCTCCTCCAGGCACTACTGTTTCCTCCCTCAGTCCAAAGACATGCAGGTGAGGAGAGAGACAAAACTCTCACCATTAATGTGAATGTGGGGTTTACGAATGGTTGTCTGCCTGTACATGTTAGCCCTGGGATAGACCAGGGTGTACTGTACCTCTCACCCAATGCATGCTGGGATGCAGTCCAGCCTTCTGTGACCCTGGGCAGGATAAGCGGTTTAGAAGATGTGTGGATGGGTCGATAATTTGTGTGAGACGCTCTTTGAATAACTTGTTTGTGCAAGAGTGGGGCAATGAGAATCCCTGTACCTACCAAAACAACAACTACAGAGTCAGGGTAAACACTAATATGAATTTTGAATCAATAGTGAGACCTAATACAACAGTAATTAATCAGACATTAATTACTTCCATGTTTACTGTGCGCTCACATGGCCGTCCCGCGGATCAAAGATTCTGTTCTCATGGTCAGAATTACTTTGAATGTTTCCCGCTGGCCTTTACCCAAACTGTACTTCTCTTTGAAAAACAAAATCCATCCATCTTCCCAATTAATTTATTTGCTGCAATGCTCATCCCGTTATCCCGCAGCGGTGTTGAATTTGTCAAATAATAGCTCTATTTAAAGATTTGACTGCTGAAAAGCAGCCAGCTGCAAACACAATAACGGCAGGGCTTCAAATAGAATAAACAGATCAAAGTAATTCCAAAATCCAACTTGTGTCATCTAAGTGAACTACAATTGCTGGCGGTTAAGCACTAAGAATAACTAAGTATAGTAAACTAATGCAAAAACAGCCTGGATTTGAATTACAACAGATACCTACTGTCTGTAATAAATATAATAATCTAATGTTTCCATGGTAATTTTGTTGTAAAAACAGAAGTTTTAAGAAAATACAGCTTGACATTTCCCCCCACTTATGTTGCCAGCATGCTACACTGTATTTCCCGCAGCCCATTAGCTGTAGCCTATGCATGCCACTGCTTTCCAGCTGTGACAGGAAATATTGAATTCGCACAGATAATTGGGAAGGTATGAACAAACAGTAATGAGTGTAAGGGACAACCCAGAGAGCCGGGCTGTGACTCATAGCAGAGCGCTGAAAAACTCAGTGTCAGGCATTATATTATACTGATAAACACACCCAAAAAGCAAAACCACCTGTTCATCATCCCCAATGATTCTCTGCACACTAGGCATACAACAGTGACTGTCCCGGGGGGTGTAAAGTAACAAGGCATGTTGACTCAAGGAGACTTTCTACTGTTGATCCACACTGAATATTTGACGATTACTGTAGGCTGCAGCATCAGATGAAAAAAATAAAAAAAATACTTAAATTATGATGCAGGGTTAAAATGTTAAGCCAGACAGCTACAAGCTAACTGTCCCTAACTTGTGAGCATCGTCTGGCTGCCATGCAACTGTTAAATAGCATTTAATACACACTAAAAACTGACGTTTTGATTGGTCGAACACAGGTGTAACAAATGACAATAACGATGGTTGCATCAGCTGTGGAGATGTGAGCGAGCAATGTTATAATTCAAAACATCACCGTTGATATTTTCATCTCACAGAAGGTACAAAACTCAAGTCACATAAATCATGTGCCAGGGGTTATCAAATGTATTATTAATGTTTTCCATGTAAGATAAAGAAGAAAAATATTAGAAATAGATAGAGGATTGCCCCACAGCCTCCAAGCGTCTGCAAACATTGGGCATTATGCATGTTTGATCGACAGGTGAGCCAGCAGGGGGACGGTTCAAGGCAAGATGTGTGCGTCTGGTGATTTCTAGTTTAACCTGTAAATTCAGGCATAAATGCTCATCTTCCCACTTTAATTCTATTTTCTTCCACTAGCTGACATATAATCAATGCAACCAATAGAGAGTCAAAATGAATGAGGGATTCCTGCCAGTCATCTATCAAGATTAATAGTAGTCTGTACTAAAGGCCTTTGCTTTTCCGTACAAGGCAGCATGTAGCGGGTCCATCTGCAGTCTCTAAACGGAGTGATTTTGCACTCTGTCAAGGCACAATTACACACGGCAGATCTGCTGTTAAAATGTGTGCAATGTGCACCAGACTGTTGCAAAAACAACCACAAAAAGCATGTGTTATAATAAATTATTCTCCATGGTCATAACTACAAATCAACAGGCGCTATGTCCTTACCTGCCACTCCCTCCATCTGTGTCTCTATTCAGAACACCAGGTTTGGTGTATATAAATAAGTAATATTTTATCCACAAAATCAAAACAGTGTTATTCTAAAAATCCAAATTTAACTGCAGCTTGTTCATTGGATCCCCTTTTTCCATGTTTGTTTTATACTTAACTGCGTAAAAAAAAAAAAGAATTAGCAGGATCTTCAACATATCCACAAACGTGGATTCAACTATGTATTCAGATATTCATGTTAGAAACACATTCCAGAAAACAATAGTTTCCTCTGAAAAAAAAAATAAATAAAAAAAGTACACTAAATGTGATATAAATTAATTAAAATATCTAAAAAGAGTTGGTCTACGTCACCCAGGGAGAAGAATTTTGGAGTGGCACACGCTCCCCCATCTGTACTTCAGATTTATGAACTTGTCAGTGGTTTGTGATATTCATTTCTCTTCCTAACCCCCTTCCTTTGGCTGATTAATCTCTCTCTTTGCACCCGTGTTGGGCTAGTTTAGGAAAGTTATTTTTCCTCCTCCTTGACGGCAGCCATGAGGAATATGGTTTGATATTGCCATGCTTGTCACTCAGATAGTCAGAAAGGTGTGCATGTGTGCATGTGCTAAGAACTGTGACAGATTAAATAGGCAAGAGTTTGCCATTTAGACAGCCATTGTGTGCATCTGTGCCTGTCTGTGTGCATGTGTGTGTCCGTGTCTGTGCGCGTGTGTAAGTGTGTGTGTGTGTGTAAGTGTGTGTGCATCAGGTGGTGGCATGCAGCAGGAGGGAGGAGAGTGAAGCTACAGTATCTGTGACAGATGAAGTTGAAGAGTGGAAAGGAGGGAATGTGTTTGCCTGGGGAGCTGTTGCACTTCCTTGGGTAGGTGGGACCAAGGGAGAAGGTAGGTAGTCGTGACAGATGATATTAATTCACTTAGGTACCCGTGCATGGTGACAGTGGCACACACTGTGACACAATTTGACATATAAGCAGCACGAGTGCTATAGATTCAGTAAATCCAGATGTTTTATGTTTTTTTCTTTTTCTTTTGAGTGTGTTTGTGTGTGTGTGTGTGTGTGTGTGTGTGTGTGTGTGTGTGAGTTTGCATGTATGATGTTAGTTTAACAGTAGGAAAGTAAGTTGTAAAGTAGTAGTAAGTTACAATTTTTAGAGTCTAGACATTGGTGTAAATATCCACATGGTACAATGCTGTAACTTTAGGGCACACTTAGAATTACATAAAGAATTTACAGTAAATCCATTTTGCTGGTGGATGCTGCTGATAAACGGAGCAATACTCATTTTTATCTAAATACCGTCACACGTATTTATAATGTGTTCTTAATTTAACTATTTTACCATTTGCTATTATTTGTTGTGCTATTTCATAGGAAGCTTTCATGTTTTCATACATTATCATAAAACTATGTATTTACCCCAAATAAAGTAATGTTCCATATTTTATAATTATTAAATGGGCTATGCGTAAACAAATGTGTATTTATTTTGTTTGTGACGTTGGTTATATTTGGGGTTAACGAGACGTTGGAGAGGTTACTCCCTTATGAGCAAAAGACAGCAGAAATCCAAATTAGTTGGGATTGAATAGTTAGTGCTGCATATAAGTAACACAAATTACATGTACAGTACGCTGAGCGTGAGATAAGCAATTGTATTTAGCCAGTTTCTACAGTGGGTGTCTCTGAGAACAGAAACAAAAGTGTCATTTTCTGAATTAAATATCAAGCTATAAGTTTCTAAAAGCTGTTAACGCAACATATTGTTTCCAGGACTCCTAATAGAACACCTGTCTCAAAATAAATCTGACTTATTTTTTTGGATACAAATTCTTAAACTTTCTTTGGCAACATTGTAGACTATAAACTGTACTGTGAGTTAGACTTAACAGCTTTTTATTTGACCTTTTGTAATTTTTGATGATTGCTTCATGTTACACATATGCACATGTACATTCCTATAGGGTTAGGGAACACATTTACTAAAATTGGGGGTTTGCATTGTGCTGACAAAGGCTGCAAACTTGTTTTTGCTATGAGCAAAAGTCTCACTTTCAACCACAAATACATTTCACTGAACTCGAATGACTAAACCTGAGCTGGAGAACGTACACTCTGTCCTGCCTTTCAAGATGACAGTTAGAGAGGAATGGTTCACCTCTGAGCCTGAAAGCAGGTAATTTGCATTCAGAAATGACAGCAACAATGTCTACAAGTGCTCATTAGGAATAAGGTGAATATTGGGCTGTGACAGTGCAGAGATCTGTTCTGTGTAATTTGACACATCACAGATGTGAACAAAGCAATGTATATAACTAGGAGGGGAGAAATCTGTCTTTTTTAAACAAATCAACATAACAAACTATTTCCTGAAAATGAAACATTAGATTTAGCTTATATCATCACCAAAAATACAAACTGAGAATATTTCCTGTGCTTATTCAGTATCACGCGGCTCAGATCTCATCTACCAGCATTTGTCTCGGATGTTGTATACACACTGTAACATCCGCCCCGGTTCTGGTTGACGCCCCCGCCGCCTCAGCAGCACCTCGATCGCAATCACTAACGAGAGGCCTTTCACCCACGGGTCAACCTTGCAGTGCTCATTCGTCCTAATGAACCGGGACACCAACACACTCTTGCTTAAAATGAGGAAAAAGACTCATGGAATGATGTATCTCCTTCTCCCTCCTGCATTAAATTCCATCAGCGCTGAAGCACCACCTAAACACACCATTCTATTTTTATTTACATCACATACTATTGTTCCAAAGAGTTATATGCAGGTATCACATTTTCATTTAATCCATTTCCTGTGTTATGTCACTGAAAAGTTGATTTTCTTTTGGGATGCCTGCTGTTTTTGACAGTACAATGGAGAAAAAGATAGTAATACGAGAGATTTGAAAAGGCAGACCCGGAGACATTTGAAAACATTGGACAGTAGAACGATACAAGAAACTTGACTCAAATCAGTCAATATTAAGCCAAGTACAAGAAAAGCATTTTGTCCTGCTGACCAAAATCCCTGCCAAGCTGCTCACTTCTGCAATCATTTCAGCTCATGTGATATGTTTGAAAAAGAGGCGATGGCTTTGCATCTCTCCGTCTCCTGAGCCTGACATGTTTCTCTCTGACATCCTCGTAGTCATGACGCCAGATCTCATAGCCAAGCTCGTTCTCTTATTGCTGACCCAGTGCCGCACATGTCTATTTAAAGTCCCTCAAGACACTGGAGACGCAATCAAATACGATCCTCGGATTAAAAAGTGAGACGTTCCGTGTCCGCGGCCGTCAGATGAGTCATGCCTTCCCTTTGTGCATTTCCATTTACGCTGCCGCTGCCTTTGTGATCCTTGCAGACAAGGTCCCCCCACATGCACATCTGCATATCTTTTCATTCCCTGTTTCTTTTTCTTCTCATGGCTGAGGGTGATGTGTCACAAGCATTTAGTGTGAGAAATGAGCAGGGTGGCACAAACAGATTGGCAAAATATGAAAATTGGGTGACAATTAATGGCTATGTGATTTTAAGTGCAGAGGATAATGATTGTGTGCGCACCTAGGCCTCGCTCTCACTGCCATTAATATTCAGTGTTGAATAGGCACCTGCCACCGTATTCTCACCATTCTGCAGGCTTTATTTTTTTTTTATGTCCTCTGCAAAATTGTTAAATAGAGAAGCTGATGAGGTGGAATGTCGAAGTAGATTGCGTACGACAGGCCCCCGACTTGAGGAGGGAAGAAATCATCATTTTCATTGCTTATCTTCCCTCTTTTTCCCTTGACCAGCGGAAACTGATGTGACAATCGGATTTGGAATTGCTGCACGTTTGCAAGGAACGAGGACGAGGAGGAAGAGGAGGAGGAGGGGGAGAGCTGTACAGCAGCAGAAGAAGAAGAAGAAGAAGAGGGAAAGGAGAGTCTATGTTCAAGTCAGTGTGTCTGTCAGTTTTGGGTTTCGGTGTCATTTGAGCGCATGTGAAATGATTGTTGCTGTGATTCATCTCCTGAGTAGCGGATAAAAGGAATGAAGAGATACAGTGCCTTGCAAACCGGGTGGAGAACATGAGCGGAGATTGGAGCGTGACGGATGGGGTGAAGCACATCGGGCACAACATCTTGAAATCATCTTCAAGGTTGCCGCGCCGCCTTCACGATGTACAAAAAGTTGCTCGTGGATTCGTAAACAGTACATGTAAATTCCTCTTGACAATGTTGCTCCGAGTAGTCAACAAAGTGTCACATTTCAGCCACTGTTTCACATCTGTTGAAGAGCCATGAAGGAGACGGATAAGGTTTTTTTTTTTATTTTATCCTTGTTTTCTTCACATTATTGTCCCAGATGCTACCATCCCCATTGCCTATTCTTTAACTTAATTCATTGGAAATACATCCACTTTTCCCCCCTCCTCTCTCTACATCCTCTCTCTTTAATACATCCGTAATGACAGCAACTCTCTGATGTGAGACTGTGTCCATATAGCTGAGCTAAGTCCCATTGTCATTTGCTCTGCTTCCCTTTTCACCTTTCCGTTCTTAAATAATAGGTCTCTGCCCTTTATTGCCGGTCACGGACATTGTGAGGCCCACAAGACAAGACGGTAACCAAAATTAATGGGGCCCCTGGCCTGGACTTTCTCCTGGCTGACCGCTTAACGGTCTAGAGAACATGGACACACAGTGAAAGACTGCTAATGGGAATTGGACGAGGTAAAGCACACACCTAACCGTTCATTTGTGGACAGTAAGATGGTATTGACAGATCACTGTGGATAGAGAATTACGTAGAACGCTACTGAATGATATATTGCATCGGGAATCGCTTTAGTCATTATAAACTTGTGGTTGTGTCAGTGGAATTCCTCTAATAAAACTTGCCTGATTGTTATCAACGACATTTCGGTTCTTGTGCTCAGTGTCTTTTCTACTTTCTCAACCTCGGGGTGAAAAGTGGCAAACAATTTTTCCCTTTGTCTTATCAGCAGCTAGCAATAAAGCTTTCTAGGGGGCACCTATATCAGATCCTTCACGCTTGTCATGATCAAGCCTCTCATCAAGCTTTGGGTTCGGCTCTGCCTTTTCCTTTCCTTCCCGACAGCATTTTGTTTTCCTGACGAGAAACACAAAGAGGAACATATTGAGTAGTGTGGGGGGGGCAGAGACATCTGAGACGTCGGTGTACACACATCTCCTGGCTAATAATCCGGCAGAGGAGACAACAGTCATTCATCTGCGTGCCGGTACTGGCAGGTTGACTTTTCTGACTGAAGAGGGGGAATAATTGCGAGGCTCTTGTAACTGATGAATGCAGCCGAGCCTGTAGTGTAGAGAGCGCCCCGACTCCCCTTTCTTTTCTTTTTTTAAAGAGCGGGTGGAGATGAAAAAAGGAAATACACACAAAGAAGCATTTACACAACAACACAAGCACCAAAGCCAGACGAGAGGAATCAATAGGCACCAGCAATTTTGCCCTCTTAAGGAAGAAACTATGAGCAAACAAATACATGAGCTACAAATTTACACGTCCTTCTTGACAAAATTTGCCATTCACTGCAGGAAAGATTTATTTATTTATTTAGTTTCTCCTCGCGCACGACTCCAACTGAAGCTGAAGGATTAGTGGAACTAATCAAAAACTTGTACAGAACAAAGAGTCAAACTCTGGCATCAATATTCGCCGGGTGCATGATTCTTCAGTTTGATCATGCAGCTCCAACAGAAGTTAAAGAGTATGGAAGCACGCTTCTTGTCTTTCTTTTCTCTACGATGCTGTCTCCCATCTCTCCTGTCCTCAAAGCCTCCTCTTCCTCTCGCAACCTTCACTCTCTTCTTCTCTGCTCTCCCCCTGTTTTTCCTTTCTCTTGTCATCCTCATTCACTCTCTCCCCCTCTCAAACTTGCGCCGGCGCTTCATTTACAACACTATCCTCAGGTCAGCGGGGTGGGTGTGGTACAGAATGTGAAGTAATCTCACTTGCTTGATTCTATCAATCCTCTTTTTCACCCGGGTTTTGAAAACCTCAATCAAACCTCCCCTCAAGGTCGCCTTTGTAGCATGCTCTGCAGATTAAGTCGCCGTCCGTGTGCAGTGGGCGCTTTGAACTGAAGACATCACCCAGAGAAAGATAAAGAAGAGAGGGAGAGGAGAGAGAGAGAGGCAGTAAGAAAGGAAGGCGACTGCTGAGATGGGAGAGTTTTTTTGCTTTATCCTTTATGGGGATATTCGGCTTTTAGTTCAGCACAAGAAAGCAGTTGAAATAAAAAGCCATCAGGGTCAATACTCATATAGAATTTCTTTATTTTCAATTGTAAATGCACACAAGCCACCCTTTCCATGACCTAAATCTACTGCACATGGTCAAATGTGGACAATGTTGGCAGATCCATTCAAAGTTGTGCAACATGGTTTTCATCACCGCTCTAGCATTGGTTTAACCCCCCCCCCCCCCCAGTCCTGTGCACCATAGTCAACACTTGTGCGTTTCAAACTGTTCCATTAAAGCCCAGCCTGTCAGCGGCAGATTACTCCATATGATGTTGATGATTGCAGCGGGGAAGGGACGGCATCGTGAATGGTCTGCTGGACGCAATGTTCAATTTACAGCAGTCTGAGATTTCCATCTAGCATCGGCACAACAACGGAGAGCCACAGAGAATGAGGGAGCGGGAAGAGCGAGAGGAGTGAAGTCTTCCCTCCTGTCCTTCCTCATGAACTGAATACCAACCGGAACGCCGCATGGAGAGGGTAGAGGCTGTGTGCGAGTGTGTGCATAGCTCACACTGTTATCAGAGGCGTGAATGTTTTCCACATCTTTTTTTTTTCATTGCGGCGGTGTAGAATCCTGTATTCCCATGCGCTCTCTCTGCTTCACATCAATGGGGAGGTACAGTATCTCCCAACTGCACCCTCATTTCCTTTGCCCTTCCTCCTCTCTGGCTCCAACTCAGTTCGAGTGCACCTTGCAAACATACATCATCGAGTATCAGCGCTATGCTTGGGGCCCACCGGCATTCATCCTAATATCTGCATGCTATCCAATTTGCAAGAAGAATGAAATAATCTCACCAAGACAAACCAAACATTTATCAAACTGCTCGGCCACGCCAGAGTCATTCCGTCGCCCCCGCCACCCTCTCTGAGCCTTTTGTTGTCAACCACACCGAGGTAAAAAGAGTCCAGGCATGCCACTTCCTAACAGCCAGTGTCTATCATCATAAAAGATGTAGTTATGCTCACATACCACGACATTAATACATTCCACATTTTACAGGTCCTGTGGTGCCAGCTCAGTCCATCCTTAGAATTTTATTCTTGCTACACGCTTAAATAAATCTTAATTTAGTGGTGCTATAGCTCCCGTTTCAGCACTCCCCCCTCTCTTACATCCATCAGCAGGACATATCAGCAATATATTAAATGGATAATTCTGCCAGGACCCCCACCCCACCCTGTCTAATTACATGCACTGAAGATCTGTTGCCTAGAAAAGAGTTTGCCTTAAGCCACTATCCCCATGAGGTGGATCCCCTAACCCCCCAACTCTCATCTCCTCCTCCATCCATGTTCCTGCGATTTTCCATTCTTCTCCATGAGGCCTAATTCCCTCCCTCTGTAGCCTCTGGCTCTACCCATGTTATCACCATGATTCAATTAATTAGTGGGTGGCTCTTCCTGAGATTTAACGCAAAGGACACATTAGTGGGAATATCTTATATCGGTCAAATCCCAACCTGCCTCGCGGGTTCCCTCTTGTTCCTTGCCAAAGGGTCACGGTACTGGAGAGCAGTAAGTTGTGTGAAGGTGAAGAAAGTGATGCAGAATACGTGTTGGACTTGTGGGACACAGGGAATGTGAGAATCAATGAAAGCAATCACCATGTACAACTGAATGTGTTGTTGACTGCACTGCACAAAGGATGGAAAACAGATCTATGGATTGTACAGAGGTCAGGTAATCATATACCCATTGTGAGTAATGAAAAGAAAAATCATACATTGAGTGGAGTAGTACAATAAACTAGGATATGGAGCCAAACACTATAGATTCCAGGCTAACTACAATGCAAAAATCTGCTCCCTCTGTACAGAGACATCAATGCTGTCAGTTATTATTCAAAAGTATGCATGCCTTTGATGTCTTACAAGACCCTCACTTCTAGCATAATCTGTGGGTGACACAATGCGGGATGGGGGGAATAAGAAGGGATAAAAAAAAGAAAAGACACGTAAACCACGTGCCAATGTTAATGAAACGTTTGTTTAACCCTGGTTTTGTCTTACCGGCGACCATGCACCTTTTACTTTTTCCGGGTCAAAATTTTAAATTAAAACCTACTTGTACGGAACCATGCATGCTATTTTTTCTTTTACAGTTTGGTAGTCTATATCTTTGATGTTCCACTTCCGGGATTGCTCCGGTGCCGCAGAGAATTCTGGTGGATTCAATTATTTTCGTCAATGTCTGTTTCCTTCTGCTTTCTTTGTGTTGAATTTTAAACTCCTCCTTTTTTTAAACTATCCTATCCTATCTAAGTTTTTTTCTCGCATGACTATTTGGCAGCGGCTCCATGCGGAGCTCAGGGCTTCCCATGCTGTGTGGACCACCACATTTTATAAAATGGGTTAATGTGGCCTATGTTATTGTTAAAACACACGCTTGATCGTCTCCTCTGGCATCATATAACACAGGCTTGGTTGGGACTATTGGTGTCCCTTTTGATGCTGCTGGGTTAAGGAAAAGTGCTCACGGTTCCTTGACTCGTGGAAACGGGACGGTTGGGATAAGGAAAAGGTCGTTGGATAGGCTTACGGTTCCGTGACTTGCGGGAATAGTGGTTTGGTTAAAGAAGAAAGCGGCTTCCCTGACACGCAGCAATAACGGGACGGCTAAGGACACAAAAGGAACCCCGGTGAAAGTCCTATGTTTGACATACAACCACTCCGCCCACCCTCCCCCCCCACGCAGAATTTTCCCTTTACATGCCACTCATTAAACCCCGTCTTCATGCTGCTCTCGCCAGTACACTCGAAACACATGCCGAAAGATGCCTTTTTCGTTGCATCTCATGCGGACAGCCAATGCCTAACCATCCGTGGTTTGGAGGGGCACAGGGTTAAGGGAAAGGAGGATGGTATAGCTGTGATTGCTCGCCGTCGGAGACTGGCAGGTTGTAACCAACTCAATAGCTAGCATGGATAGCCATAAGCTTTTCTTTCTGTTATCTTCCAGAGACATTAGTAAATGTTCCTGCGGATCACTTTACATACTGTAGGGCAAATATACCCACACTATCTTCTAATATCATTTTGTTTTAACATTTCAGCTATTTTTTGAGCTACTGTTAGCACACACACATCTAAACTAATTCTGATTGGTGCACTAAATGTGACTAAACTGCTACAACTATGGGAGAACATGTGTTCCCAAAAAATAAAAATGGAAAATGAGAGCTAAAGGCCACGTCCTCACCAACATGCTGGTATACTGATTTTAACTGAGTTTTTTCCCTCCACTAATGACATACTTCTAATGCACACAATAATCTCAAAATAAACACCTTTCTGTGGTTTTATGTACTATTACATTATTTGATGTGAATATGTCTGCCAGCACATGATAAGTATTTCTTTATTCCATTCTCTGAAGTGTAATACAGTAAATAAATGTTTTTTTGGGGGGGAGTAGGACACTCTACGCCTGCCAGGTTGGGAGATTTTGAAAGGATTGCTTGGCTCATTGATGGGCTCTCTGAGCACTTATTGATCAGATAGTCCCGTTTTTAACATGTCTTTTACAGCCCCACTAGTATTGGTCTCTTGACATTCAAGTATCAGCTAACTGCCTGACCTGTCATGTTTTGCTCCAACGTCCCACATACCTCTGAAACATCACTCACGCCATCCATCATTTAGTCAAAAGAAATTCTTTGTGTAATGAATGACCAAGGCTAATCAATCGATCATACTCATCTCAATGGGAGCTCAAGGTTAATTTTGCATGTCTATTAACAGTTTAAGGAAATGATTGAGCACTTTGACACGGCCACAAAGAATATATTAAAGGCTACATACTACCTTATGAGGATGCTTGTAGTTGGCATGTTGACAGAAATAGTGAGCCCATGCACTGATAGTGTATTTGGTGCATTTAGTGAACACATACTGTGCAAATTCTAAATATACAACACCAGCTGCTAAATCCAGGTATAACAAAAGACATTCCTGTAATAAATGCCATCATATGTGCATCTGAACAAATTGGACAAAAAAAAATCTAAACTGATAAATTGTACCATGAACATCCTTTTGTTGCCCCTCTTTGCGGACTTCCCCCTCCTCTCAGAAGCACAGCTATAAGCAGGCCATCCCACGGCTGGTTCTGATGGCTTCTGCCAACAGAAGGTAGCGATCACTTTCCTGCGATTAGTTTCATTTACGGTGTTTTTCTTTGCGTGGTAAATTGATGCCGGCGAATATGGGCAGAAAGATGCCCGGTTGGCGGAAGCTAATTTTCCACTTGAGGAAACTGTCTGCAAAATAATAATCTACGGTTTGTTATGTGAAAATGATGATCTCCCTCAACTCTGCCGGGAGCTGGGTAATGGCACAGCACTGGGGGGGCCTTCACGCCATAACTGCACTTTCCACAACTAGCTTGTTAGCTGGAGAGCCAAAGCCTGTCAACATGCAGGCAGGCAGGCTGAGACTGGAGCATCTGCCACGGGCTGGCAGGATAGGTTTTGAGGGTGGCACTGCATGCTGAGCAACACAATTTATCAGTGGAAAACATTTTGCCAATAACACTTTTCATTGTAATCGCGTTTTTTTCTAGTTTTGATAAAAGGTGCAAAATGATATATGATATGATATATTCTTGCATGGTCACTACTGTTGACGTTTCAAGTAAATTTCAAACAAAACAGAGCAAGCTCGCCCCTCCCCCCATGTTTCCGTAACCGTCATGACTGACTTAGTATCTGTCACGATCCCCAACCCCTCCCCCAACCATCGTGTCGGTGATTGGCTGGAGTGGTTTCTTGTGTTTTGGTGCACGGCCTGTGCCTCTAGTGTTTGTTTGACATTTCCTCCCCCTGTGTTGTCTCCTGAGACCGGGCTTTTTTATAGTGTATTGAGGGGGCGGGCAGCTAGCAGATCAAGGAGAGACGCTCACGATTTGAGACAAAAATGGAATCGCGCTGAAACCATGCAGGAAGTCATAGTGCAGTGTCAAGTAAATACGTCTTCCACCACTGTCTGTGTCCAACCAAAACCAAACATTAAAACTTTTTTTTACATGCTTTAAAAGGGGAACAAAAGATATTTGAAAGTGTCAAATGTGCATCATATTCCCAAAACAAGACAGAATCATGGTTTCCCATAAAAAAACTGTGAGCTATAAAACTTATTATTGTGTTCAGTCTTTTGCTGTGGCTCAGTGTTGTACCAGTAAAAAATAAAAGGTCATTCTCCACTGAAGAGTTATGCAAGTGGCCTTCAGAGGAGCTTCATTTGGTATGGGGTGTGTGTGTTCCTATACGGGAGGTCTAGTAAAAACAGCACAGGGCTGCCCAGCGTAACCAGGGCTTCTTGTATTCAGCTCAAGTGTTGCGAGGGCAACAATCGACTAATCCTCTTTCTTCCCCTGAGGTTTGTCTGTTGATTCAAATCCGCTGAGCTGAACTTTAAGCATCCAAGAAGAGATAAGATGTTGCGATACTGCAGTGTGACATGAGTGAGACAACTTATAGAATCTTGCTCTGTTCATTTCTTTGTTTTGTAGCATATTTCAACTTTTCTACTTTGACATAAAAAGCACTCGATTTAGCTATGAAACAATCGACTTTGAGTTATGATCTGGTCACATTTAAATATGAACTGCCAATGTCTCTCCCTCGATGCTTGTCTCCTGCTTTATTTTCTCCCATGACTTTAGATTATGGTCAATAAATCTATCAGGGTGATGAACAGTGTGTTAGTGTGGCACACAGATGTATAAAGATACCCAAACTTGACACACAAGCCATCAAAAGGATGAATTAAATAACCACAACATAAATAGTTTATTATGGGATATGTTTTCATCCCCAGAAAAATACACTTACACTTATTAGCTGGGGCATCTAGCTATTCAGAGGGCAGCACATTATCCGGCGTATCATTTTTCCTCATTTAGTATTGAGTCCATGAGTGCCTTCCTTCTGTTGGAAATTAATTACTTGAGCTGACTTAATGTGGAGCTATAGAATAAGACAAAAGAGCAGAGCTTTTTTCACTCACTCCAATTTTGACATTTCTGCAAATCTACAACTGACTTACTACTAAAACAGAGAGGAAAAAGAAGGAAGAAAATATTGTGATTATCTAATTGGGGATTTAATTACATCATATTAGCGTAATTTTGATTTCACAGAGTATTGAGACTCACTCAAGACTCCCAGCGATTTTGCTCTGTATTTGCCTTTTACCAGCTTTGCGTTTTGTTTGCCTGTTTAGCTATTTAAAAGCAGGTTAAAGGGTCGTGGCTTATAAACCTCAGCCTATTACGTATGCCCCTATAAACAATCTCATGCACTTTCGCATGCGCGCACATTCACACATGCTTATCGACTTCAAGAGCCCGGCCTGGTTTTTAGGGGAGCATGGGCCAACTTTATCATTTCCCTGTTCAATAATCCATCAACATTTACATTCCATTAATCATCCCGCTGTCTGAGTTGGAGTAGCGCTCCTGGAAGGGGCCCCTGGGCAGTTCACCAGACCCTCCCTTCCCTCCCTCCATCACACACACACACACACACACACACACACACACACACACACACACACACACACACACACACACACACACACACGCACGCACGCATTCACACTCACACACACGGCTCAGTACAATATTTACTTCAACAACTCGATCAATTTGCTTAAATGCAACAAATGATAGGCAATAGTGTATTTGTCAGCAACCACGACATGCACTCTTGAACATGCACACATTGCACTGTTCCATGTTTTCACACAGTGTCACTGATTCAGATGATGGAATGCAAAAATTGTTGAAAATATTGAGGTGAGATGGTGCTCACGGGCTTGAATTGAAAACTGTTTACATCCGACGAGCAGCTCTGCAACCATGTGTGCACCACCGCGGGCTCCCAGACTCCCATCTATCCACCTGGACAACATGCAGGCACACATGCACAAAACCTGCATCCAAATAGGCCTGAAGAGCTGTGAAATCGGCCTGTCACCAGGCTGCAGAGGCGTAGCAGTAGGGGGTGCTAGTGAGCTGGTGAGGCATAATACAACCCTCACTGGGCTCTGTGTGAGACTTCGGGAGGTTGTACTGTGGCACACACACACACAAAACATACTGTATGTAACAACAGACACTCACAAATGGATTAGAAACATCCAAATCACACATGATCTGTATCATCAAAACTGTCTGGACCCCACATGTATACTAAACTCCCGGTTTTTGGACCCCACGAATATAGTTAAACAAGGAACACACACACATGCAGACACACATACACACAAACACACACTTTTGCTAATCTCCTACATTTATTATCCTATAGAATACGATTTCTGTGAGATTAAGTCTGTGCTGTCGAATACATGACACAAGTTGATGTTCTGAGTGTACAGTACGTGACAGAACTGTGTGTTCAGTAAAATAGACGACAGATCATAAATGCATGACTTTCGCTGTCACCACAGACTCCCCAGTGATGACGGTGTACGGGGAGTCATGAAAAATGTTCAGTAGCATAAGAAATAAATCCACTTGCAGATATTTGTTGTTCTCTAAAGCTGTAATCTATTCTTTTGTGAATTTCTTCTTCTTGACATTTTTTAAAAAAAAATGTGGAAATAGGAAGAAAATAGCTTCCTTTCAGATGCTAACTTTAATCAATAGTGGCAAATTTTATACGGGTAACTTCAAATCAAAGCAGGCAGCAACGAAAATATAATTTCTGCTGGAACTGATTGTTCTGTATTTTATATGTGCTTGTGATTTTGTTTTCAAAACAAGATGTCTTTGTAAAACTCTCCCTTTTCTTATCTTATCACCAAGCCCGTTTTTGTAAGTAAATAAAAAAAGAAAGAAATTACATTTAAAAAAAGGGCGCATTAAAGAAATCATGTTTCAAAGTCAGTATAAAAGCCACATAATGGGAAATGGCTCTACAAAGTATGTGTCATTAAATCTTAAAGGCAGAGTTAAAAACAACATTTTCTGATCAGTTTATGCACTGTATAACGCAGGCTTATTTCTGCAGAGGCAGATTAAATATATTATTAAAGAATACATCAAATTATTCATCAACTTGTTAAAGTGTCCACAAGCCATTATAATTACCTTTATAAATTGTAAAGCACTTTTTTTAGTTCATCCATGCCCCCATCCCTATTTCTATCAAGTTAGAGAATAAAAATGTGTGGAGGGTCACACTGGCTACAATGCCTGCAGAGAATCTCAGAAAAGGTAGTCATCGTATCAAATATGTTATAATAGATGACTATTGACAGACCTCCCACTTGGTTATTCTACACTTTACACATTAAGGAAAGAAATATGCTAATGTGTGCATGTGAATATCACATTGTGGAGATTAAATTCATTATGGTTTAGCACCTTGGAAAGCTTTTAATACAGTATTTAAAAACTGTTAAGGGCCTGTGATTCTTGATTATACAAAACCCAATTAAATAAAATGGGAAGTATGATTGCAAACTAGTTGGAAGTTTGTGATTCTCAAAGGGCTTCAATGATGAATGCGGTGTGAAAATTAGTTAACAAACATACAGTAGAGAAAGCCACACCGCTAAAAGTAAAGAATACATTGTTCAAATAAGTCAAACATTACGTGTTGCTCAAACAATTCAACTAATAATACATAAGGAGCTGTATGAATAGCAATGGAAATAAGTTGATGTAACAGATAAAAGTTTGAAATCCTCAAAATTGACAGAGACATTTTGACACGGCTAGTTTTAGAATTACAGTTGAGTAAGCCTAACGTATGGTTTAAATAGCTAACAGTAATGGATAGGCTAAATGTTAAGATAGTTCACTAAAATTGTGGATACATGGTTGACAGAGTTAGGTACTTACATGGTTAAAATGATTGGATAAATGGTTAGCTAAAAGTAATTGATGGATGATTAACATGGTATTGCATAACTTGTTGAATTAGGCAGATAAATGTAATTGATAAATGGTCCACTCCAAGTGTACTGCAAATGCAAACTTGAGCCAACCAACTTAAACAATGACATAATTGTATTACATCTAGTCAAGCAGCTCACTGACACATTTGAAAAATGATAGATGGTGTCATCAAAAGCGTACTTGAGTTCATCTAAAAGGGCTGTGGGGTAAATTAGACCAAACAGGTTTGGATTGGGAACCACTGTATTACATGGAGACAGGTGTTTTGTCCAGGTTCACATTCTGTGAATTATAATTCTGTAAATTATATGATCATATTCCAGGGAACAAACAGGTTACCACTGTGCAAATAAGCCATTTAGTAACTGTAAAAGCATGTGTGATAAAGTTCTTGTGATTTCTTTGGTTTGTGGGTTGGGTTTTTTCACTGACATATACCATCATTAACAACAAAGCCGTACTCAAACGTTCAAACATCACAAGACAGCGTCCTTATCACAGAACTGATCAGAAGTTTTGGATGGTAATGAGAGGTATGGTATGCATGGCAGCATTTTGAACATGGTTCTATATCTCTTTCAGGTCAGATGCAAACTATAAAAATGTCCCCTCTTCGCACCTTTGCAACTATCAAAGCACCGCTTGATATAGCTGCTTAAAATACAGCCGGCTGGGAGGAGATATGAAAACGGAAGGAAGACAAAACTGAGATTGAACATTTGTTAACTATGGTGTGAACCAGTTGTTTGCAGTCCCCAAAAAGTCCTTAAGCACTTAATGTGACCAAAAAAAGGGTAATGGCTTTGGAATGTAATATTAAATTTGAATTTTGGCTAAATAATACAAGTGTGGAAGAAACAGGGCTTGAAACACAGTTTGACACGTCAAGGAGACCAGGTTACATGCAGAACATTTATTTTATTAATTTAGAAAATTTTAATTTGCCAATTTTGCATTCCATAAAAGGACACCTACCAAGCCTGCAGACCTGTGAAACAATAGGCTTGGCAACGGGTCGCCAGACCTAATTCAATTATTTCCGTATTTGCACGCCACAATAGGGAAGAGTAATTAATTTTTTGCTCAAGTGCAATTCATTACCAAAGGCAATATCAAGTTTATTAAATGTGTCACAAACTAGTTAGATTAATTATATTGGCTGGAAGTTGGGAAATTAAAACTTCATCCGACTATAGGCCTAATTATACCTAATGGAGATATTTTGATATTACAAAGTGAAAATGAAAAGGTGTTGGCCATTAGACGTATTGAATCACTTTGCATGCAACTTTCCAGAAACTGGAAATAAACTACAGAGAAAAGGCTGCGGATGAGAGTGAAAGCAGTCCACACACAACTGACATCTCACATTCGCAATATGTGACAAGAGGGATAGCAGGAATCCAGCCATCACTCCTTAACGTTTTACTGTTATCAAGAATTATTCATACTATGTTAACACTCCGCCCTCACATCACCTTAAACCCCAGTAATTAAACAACACCTGTTCTATTCTCGTCTAAGACTCTAATGGCTACCATCCCTGCTTGAGATCCCCTATGGAGCAATGTTTTTAGCTTGTGTTGCTTCTCTTACTTGCTGAATCTATGCTACCGCCTTTATGTGAGCACTAACAAAATGTTTTTTTGACAATAAGCAGAAATAAATGGTTGTAATGTTTAAATGTCACTCCCCATGTGCTTTCATGATATAGGCTACTCATGTTTTTTTCTGTAATAGAAACACAGGTCTAAAGGCCTGTCACAATAGCATTTAAAATGGCAAAAATATCACAGCCAAATCAATTCAATCCAAGGGAAACGTTGTTATTACGGGTTCTCTAGCTAATCTGTGTGAACTTCGAACCACAGAAGACCGTAGGAAAGGCTGAAGTGTCCAAAATGGAGAAAGCTATCATAACTCGAGCTGTAGTATCACCATCCACAATTATTTAACCTCCTCTGTTGAAGTTTGAACTGTTTTACAAACGAAAAATGGTTTGTGGACAGAAACCGACAGCGACCAAGCAAGCTAGCTAGCTAACTGACAGCTAGCAAGCACTTGTTAGCAAGTTCCTGTCTTACTAAATGACAGTTAACAGGCAGGTAGCAAGGTTGTTCGCGCAAATAACTTTTATCTTCTTCATAGAAGAATGGATACAATAATGAACAATCCTGAGCACAAAATGCTGGGGAGTAGTAAAGGGTAGCCTACAGTACAGAGAAAATGCAAAGATAATCGCGGAGCGGTGACTCGCACTAACATGTTTTCCGATTGGCTGTGTTAGAGGTTAGCTCACCAGCTACACCAGTTCACTGAAACAAGTCTTGCTGGTATCCAATGTGTCCCCACGTATTAGGACTAACATTTCACGAAGACATATTCATTTTGCTTTGCCAGTTACTGGTGCGACTAGGCCTTAGGTATCAGGAAACTGTTGTTTTACCAGCTTGGAATTTATAACTTGAGTGCATTATTGTGGCCTGCATTTCAGAATCTACTCATCATCATTTATTTAATACAAACAATATAGGCACATTATCAGGTCTGGAAGGCTTCAGCATCATCATCTTCCTCTATAACTTATTTCCCTTCACTATTATAAGGTGAATCAAAGAAGTTAGGATGAAGGAGGGGGGGGGGGGAAGCCTGTGTATTCATCTTCACTATCTTCTATCTCTCAGAAGCTTTTTGCTCTCTCCGGTAATCACGCAGCACACCTCTCATTTCAATACAGGGCTGAGTGCGCTGAGTGAACGCCGCAATCTGGTCCTTGTAATGAAAATGTATATTCCAGCTCCTCTTCCTGAAAGGAGGCCCCATTAGAGGACTCAGTCTCATTGATTGAAATGCTTTTAAACTTGCACGTGTCCATTAATGCAGGAGGAGAGGTTTTTGAGAGGCACAAGACAATGGTACCATACATAAGCCATTCAAAATGAAATCATTTTGAAGCCACAAAGCCAATGAATTTGTTTTAGTTCCAACCATATTAAGTCCACATTCTGATACCAATCAGTAATGCAAACATTTTATTTTCTAATGGAGGGATGTTTAATTAGAAAACCTGACCGCTCACACACCTTGAAACAAACTCCACTTGATAAACATCGAGTTACTCACTGATGCATCCTAGAACAAGGATGCCAGAGGTAGGCTAGAGCGCTGACTTGAATTGGTAATGGGCGTTCCAATCCAATTCAGTGGGTTTATAAAGAGCACAGGGTTATGAAAAGACTTTGCCCACCCTGTGGCCAAGATGATCCTGGTGCCCCCCTGATCCTGTCTGTGATAATGGCATAAAGTGAACGATAAGGTCACATCCTGGACTTTAAATGAATAAGATTAGTACATAGGCATGTCTGGTAATAGGCTTCTGCTTTAATGAAGTGAGAGAAATTGAATTGACATGCTTCATCCTGGCAACACCATTAAGAATCCTGATTCCCATCTAGCCAGAAGCTGTGACATTAAGTTAAGGATTTTTTTTTTTACATTAGGCTATGCATACTATCTATTGCATCTAACATAGTCTTCTCCCTATACAAGCAAAATACAACCTAAACGCGTATAGTAAATGGCCCCCTCTCCAAACCTGCTAGATTTAATCTTTCCTGCTCATGCCGGAGTTTGCCTCCGCATTCCTCTCACTTCTTTCTCAGGAGGTTATGGTAGCTGTGGAGGGGAAGATCCGAGCGTTTGATCTGACCTCTCAAATTCAATTACTGCACAATCAGATCCCCCCCCCACCACCCCCCGTGCCAGTCAAAGTGATCTTGTCTCATCTGGAAAAGAGAGGCATAGATCCAGTTATGCGTTTAGAAAAAGAAGTCTATGAGGTCTTGAAGGGGGTGTTCGAGTTGATTATCTAATCTAAGGGTAAAGAGGGAGATAAACGGTAGAAAAAAAGAGGCAAATAGATGGGGAGAAAGACGAACTGCGAATGACAACAATGACAAATCTCTCGATTCCATAAACTAACACACATCCACTCTAGTTGCCCTGCCGTTCTTAAACACACGCCATCTATGTCTCAATCCAGATTCATGAACTGCTTCTGTAGCAAGCAGGTTGCCCCAGATGCTCTGAGATGTGTGGGAGCAAGTATCTAGCACAGCCTTCTTTGGTTAAATTTCCCTGAGTGGAAAAAAAAGAATAAAGTGTGCATTTACTCTAAAAGTGCTGCAGGATGCAGATGGATCAATTTTGTTGTTGGTGTGGAGAATGCTGTCAGAGAAAAAAAGCCTTACTGTGCCCTGACATGGCATGATAGAAAAGATAGCCTTGGCATGAATAAAGTGTTATCTCTGATGCCACATTTTTGGTTGGTCTTAATAATTTCTATATAAATAAGACATGTCGGTTTTTCAAATGGTTGTTTTGCTTGAGGAATTTAACATTTTGACAGTATGCCGTTATGTGGACCATCCACTGACTGTCACCAGTCATCCATGAATTATTCAAAAAACATTCCAAATATCACACAATATCATTCTAGCAAACACAGGAGAGATCTATTCATATTTCTCATTTGACTCCTGACCTTTTCACAGGCCTGTTTCTCATTCATTCCCATCGCATCGGTATAAACCAATAAAATCTGACGGACAAAGCCCTGATCAAATATCAGCACCGGCAAGAAAAGGAAAACTGGAGATGAGACTGTCTCGCGGTGGCAAGCATTTGGCAAGTAAAAATAGCTGTAATAGCCTCAGGTACGTTAACTGCCTGAAACTCCCCAAACTGAATTTAGGTACAGCATCAAGTGTGGGTGTGAAAATGGCCCCGAGAGTCGTTAAGCTGCTTTAAGAAAGGCAGCGGAGAGGATGAAGTGAAAAAATAGGAAACAGCATGAAAGCTTAACCAAACATTTTCACCTATTACCACAGTTTTTATGATTTTTATAAGCTTTTATTTTGACAACAAGAATACAAATTTGCTTTACTGGACTTTAGGTGAATACCTAAGCAGTTAAAGTAAATACAACAAAAGTGAAAGGTACTTCAAGGGATGATTACATGAATTATTGAGCTACTATAGAAAAGTGCTTTAAAATATTTGAGAATGTCATTCAGTTTTACATTTGTTTTTATTTGTCAAATATTCATACCCACTATGCTTTAGAAGTGTCCATTAACATCATGACTAAAACACAATGTCCCCTGAGTGGATGGAATGGATGACACCTTTCTACTAATTAACTGGTCCTGTTGTGCTGACCATCTTGAACCCCTCACGGCATGTTTCAAGTATTTTTTTTCCAAAGTAGAAATGATATTCAATTACAAAAATGAACAGCTCATATGTTAATGGATGTTACCTCTGTGTCTTTCATGCTGCAGAATTATCACACCCTCATGCCTAAATGACAGAATAGGTTGAGTTCTCCCAAAAAAACATATGTTAATCCTATCATTGATGTGAAACAGAACTAGTTAAGTTAAGGCAGCAAAAACAAACTAGTTAGGTTCAGCAAATCATCAAGGATTGGCTTCTAATGACTTATGTGAAACTACTAAAATGAAACATAAATATGGTTTTCTAGGAGCTGCTTGCATAATCAACCTAAATGGTCATTTTCTGGGTGAGGACAGTCTGTGCAGAAAACAACAATGTAAATTTGTATCCTTTACATATACAGTACACGCAATTTTAAATTTTAAAATGAGTTATTTTTGGCTTTTCTTTCTCAACCTTATGCTGTACTGTGCCTGTCGAGGGAGGGCCAGCATCTCACACTGTGATGGTCAGCTTCACTCAGTATTGTCTGGCAGGGCACTGCCAGGCCTGGACTCCTCACAGGGGGTCAGGATGTGTGAGGCCTTGCATGATGAGTGTGAGAGCTTGCATGATGAGAGCAGTGGGAACCCACAATTTTTCAACCTATCATGATCCTTTCACACTGTGCCTCTGCATGCATTTGGATGTGGATGGGTGAGTAAGTGAATGAGTGAGTGACTGAGAGAAAGGCTCTGTTGAAATGTTACCAAGTAAACAGTGAACCAAATTTCTAGCAGCCACATAACTTGACAATAATCCCAAATGCCATGGAACAAGTTGGAAAGAGCTGCCGAATGCAAGTCAAACAGGATGGAGCTTGCTATTTAATCATTTCTCATTTCCCATGATTATAAACTAGAATAATTCTTGTGAATTCTCG
This sequence comes from Etheostoma cragini, assembly GCF_013103735.1. NCBI lineage: Eukaryota > Metazoa > Chordata > Actinopteri > Perciformes > Percidae > Etheostoma > Etheostoma cragini. Next base: position 6,881,305 of record NC_048425.1, read on the forward strand.
CACTAATGTCACCACCCAAAGAGAGAAACGGAAACTGAAAGAGACACAAGAACATAAATAGTCAAGTTTGTACCTTATTCCTCTCCTTTTTATCACTTCCCCCACCCCTATGTACTGGAGGAGCCAGGGGATGCAGGATAAAAATAATTAGTCCAAAAATGATTAGGAAACTTTATGCAATTAGGTGAAGGTAATACATGAAAAGCTGCTAAATCCACTTTTACTTGAGCACTACTATTGGTACTATTATTGTCAAAATGTCTATAGGAAAATCAATAAAAAATAAAATAAAAGTCAATAAAATATATTAAAGTCAGACAGCCTTGGAAAAGAATGAGGCACATTGTTAATGTTATTTTTGTTCCCAGAATGCATTGCAGTATGAGTCCATGCATTTAATGGTAAAGGGTAATGAACCCTGGCAGTGTTACGGCCACATTCTACCAGAAGTGATAAACATCAGTCTTGCAGTCCAGACATATCTCTTTTAGGTTGATTACACCGTGAATCACGCCTGGTACTGTTCACCGATAGCAGCATGGGAATACTGTAAGTACACAGCCCAGTCAGCTTTTGTTTGATGTACTATGGCAACAATGGTCGTGTCATTGATTGTCATCATTGTTTTCTGAATCTGATAAACCAAACATGTACTTACAAAAACATGAATGAATTTTCATCTAAGAAGATGTTTTTTTGATCATCTAATACATTGCGCATAAGTGTGATCTATACTTTAAATCTGTGATTGGATTGGATATTGGCGAAGTGTGATTGAGAGCGAGAGGCTAATTCTCATTAAAAAGATCTCATGTAATTTGGTTGGATTTACAACAAAATTACAGTTTAATATAAAACATTGTGTTACCACTAATAGGAGCACAGTGTTGTGAGCTGTTCAATCAAATTGAACGGTTTGACATTTTGGGAAATATGCTTATTTCCTTTCTTGCCGAGGGTTGGATGAGAAGATCAATACTACCCACGTGTATGTCTGTTAAATATATGGCCATATAGCATGGAGACTGGAAGCAGGGGCAAACAGCTAGCCTGTCTTTGTCTGGAAGTAAAAAAAAAAACGTAAACACAATTTGAGACCACTATCTGTTTGTAACTGTGTATATTGAGCCAAAGGGAACATTTGGACAACAGCAGTGTTATCTGTGAACATAAGAACTGTGTTGTTAGATTTCATCTGTGAAATGTAATCAAGACTCATATAACTTGCATGTAAAATTGCTTCCTCTATCTAACAATATTCATGACCAACCCTGGGCCATTCCAGAATCAGCGGGTCAGCGCAGAGTTGCTTTATACCCTTCAGAGAAAAGGGCTCCACCTCATAAAAGCTTTATGTGGTAGCACTGGCAGACATTTGGTATTTACATTTATTGCCAACTTGGGTTAATTAAACTCAACCCATCCAGCATCTTGATTAAACAATGGTAAATAAAGACACAATATATCTTTGTGGAAAAGAATGACGTCATGGCAGATGGGAGGAAGTACACTAAACAATGTGGACTAAGAGCTACATGCAAACACACGTGTGTTCAGGCACGTCAAGGGGTCCTTCTTAACAGCTGAACAAACATAATAGAGACATCTACAAGAGACAGGGAAACTAAGGATGACAAACTATGAGCAAAGTCATTAGTTAAGCAATTAGATTTCTTGTTGCATGCCCTTTGTGTCACATATTCAGTTCCCAGGTCCCAGCCAAGTCAGGCATAGGCAAATGACAATAAAAAGAGAAATTAGTTTGTCTCACTGGACTTTGTTTTTCTGTGCAAGAAACCGTATTTTTTGAAATACACTAATTTCGTAGTCAATTCTAACAGCCTATGAGCAAGTGAAGTGCAGGTAAACAAACCCTCCCCTAACCTCTCATTCCGCATCCCCCCTCTGTGCTAGCCCTCAGCCTTTAAAATTGATCCTAATGACTTATGGCTTGTGCTGTGACTGTTTGTATGAATGTGGGAGTAGCAGTAATTGCTGGGCCATTAGAATGCTTAAGATTGTTTTGTTTGATTCTTCTGTGTGCTAATTCATAGAGCCCTCACTTCCAACGCAGCTTTGAGTGAGCTCATCATCTGAGTTGGGCATCGGGGTTCAGCGCTTAATTCTTGCCTGTTGCCGGGATGCCTTAAAGCTACATTCAGTTATTTTTTTCCACCAGAGAACAGAGTGAATCTAAAACAATTTCAGCAGCAGTGCTTATGGGTAACTTGTTAACAAACAATTGCCTACCTAAATATCAGTGACAGTTGACGAAATGCAGTCAAAGCATTAAATGTAACGTTTTGGTGGTACTTGAGGAGTTATGCCACTTTAAAAGTAGTTCTTTCAGTCTCATTCAATTAACGTTTTTTGGTGCCAATTTTCTGTTGTTACTTTTCATGGATGTTGATATGTAGCTAGCTATTCCTAATTTTACCTTAAAAGCTTTTAGTAGGGTAATTGTCTTTACAACTGGGTTAAAAAACATCTCTATGGGCTAAATGAATCACATCTATATGAATTACTGAACAAATTAGAGATGTGAGTGGTGAGTCAGAGGTCTGGAACTTGGCAAGCTCAAACTGCAAACAGCTGTAAAATTGTGTGTTGGAATATGCTTAGTATATGTGATTAGGTTATAAAAGTACTGTAATGGTGTTATTTGCACACAAATGAGTACAATTTATTAGATTGATGGAAGATCATTAGTGTATACAGAAAATAAAAGTAGTCCCAGGACTGACCCTTGGGGAACACGTCTCTGTAAAGTAACTAATTTAGCCCATTTGCCATTTAATTTGACTCATTGTCTCTAGTTATGAAGATATTAGTTAAGCCAAAGTCAAGCAAATTGAGAGATGAAAAAAATAAATGTTTTCAAGGGGATACAGATCCACTTGTCATATAAAGATTAAGAAAAATTTCTCCTGTCAATCAACCCCTATCATACAGTAGCCTAAATTGAAAATATGCACTGTACAAGGAATGAAAGCTGAAGCTATGAAGAAATTAATTGTAAAACAAGATTTAACTTTAGATGAAAATTTGATGTATTTGATGTTCTTTATAAAACTAATTTCAAATTAGGTACATAAATACAAATGTGCATTTAATATTATATAGGTATGTATCCATGTAGCTCTGTAATTGCTGAGATAAAGGGAGAACCTTTATTTAGGGAGTTTTAAAGAGCACTAAATGTGTTATCATCGTGTATAAACTACTACAGAATTTCCAGTTATTGTTTGAACTTGCATACCACTCAATCACATGCAAACATAGAAGAAGTAGTAAAATCTCTTGCATGACGGGTACACAGTATATGCCTTGGTGCGTGACATAACAACCTCAACAAAATCTTGGTTCACCTACGCAGTAAAGTCAACTCAGTGTTACAGTATTTGTGTTGCCTGCCACTTGTCGTTCTCTCACTGTCATTTACTCGCCTCAGTGTTTTTTCCCTAACAACAAGCACAAAACATTGTCACTGGACCATCACTGACTCAGCTCAAATGACTTCTGAAATTGCTTTGTTTCCCCTTCCTTGCACATACATGTCACAGATGTTGTTTGGCTGAATGGCTGCATGCCAAAATCAAGCGCAATGTGCCATCAGCAATTGAGCTGACTGTGCGTGGTTTGGTCTTTCTTCAGTTATTCATTTTTGTCTGAGGGCGCGGACTAATGCAAATAGAGGAGTATGTGTGCTGCTGTAGCCGGGTGCATTTGCCCTGTTAGGATCCTGGACAGAGCATGATCTGCTGTAGTGATGAGTCATCTTAAGACTGTGTTGTTGGATGCAAACAAAAATAGCCTTTAGGCCTAAATTAAATTGGTGAGATGTATCTATGTGGATTCTTTCTGTTTGTGTAGAGGTATAGAGGTTCAATGAAGCAGATTATTTTTAGTATAACTATAGATTACTATTACCCATTTTTTGGATTACGGTAACCAATCCAAACTTCCACATTAATTCTTCCCTTAAACTAATTTTGGTGAATATCTGTGGCATGACAGATTCATTTCCAGAATTAAAAGAAAGTCTGTCTGTGTTGTTTGTAGGAGGTCTGGCGCAGTGAAGAGTCCGATGTTTCTCTTTCCCCAAGTTGCTTTGAGGTCAACTTCAGATTAACTAACGTGATGTATCCCCGCTGCCACGATGCATTACCACTCACATTGTTCTCCGGGTCCACTCACGAGGCAGGCATTGCTTTCAATTACACCCTCAACTTTTCTTTTTAATTAAATGTACAGGCAGATTAATTACAGGACAACTTAAATGATGAAAAAATTAGAGGTGTCCTGAAACATTGTGTTTGGTGTGAATCTGATAGCCTCCTCTCTGCCCCCCCCCAGCCCTTATGCTGTCACACCCGCTGTTCAATAAGCAATCTGGTAGGGAGGCGTACAAACGAGGGGAGTCGTGCAGGGCAGTTTGTTTCTGTTTGCCAGACAGGTTCAATTCTTTGAGAGACACAAAACCAGACACCCGGGGCTGGAGGCTTGGTAAAAACTAATTATGGTGGTGTTAAAAGGCAAGCTCAATGAGGCACAGCTTCTCAGCATCTCTTGACTTAAGCTCTGCAGGCCAACAGTGGGAGTTGGTTGGCATAAAAAATGATGCTGATGCCTTGGTCTGAGGAACCTTATTCCCAAATGAACTCTGTGTCATCCTGTCTTTGAGGACAGAGTCATATAATATTAGGAAACAAGTGAAAATTGGAAAATACCTATGCCTGCATTCTCTAATCCATTCTAACTGATTTTCATTCACGTGAAAAAAAGGAAAGAGAGTGCAGAAACATAATGGCTCTTTTCATTAAAGACTCTCATATTTCTGTGTGAGACCGAAGTAGACAGATATCCATCACACTGTCCAGATGAACATTGTGATAGAGTTAGTCTATATCTGGAAGACACCAGAGGGCCTTTAAAAAGGGAGAACAACGGATATATGGGTATCAAATGAAAGCATTAGGGAGAGAGTCTGAGTGACACAAACATGTTATGAGAGATGAGCAACATCTGGTGCAATGGATCTTATCCTCTGGTCGACAGTCATTACTTTTGAGTTCCGATGCAGACCCGCTATTTGCTCTACTTGCCGTACTAATCTTGGCCCTAATTCCCATGTATCCCCTGGCTTAATGGGCTCTTTAGAATATTAACACTTTTACTTTCCCTATCTAGTACACTTTAATGTTGGCATTTCTTCCTCACACAGTGCAGAGCAAGATCTTTCCAATTGTTTGCATTGTTTAAGTAGCATTACAAGGGATTTTCAGGAACATCTTGTTTGAATTTAGGTATTAAACTCTAAATGATCAAACTGAGAAAAACAAAGGAATAAAGGGAGATGTTAGCATTATTGCAGTTTAACAGTTTTACTTTAATGCAAATGTTGAATGCCTTGCGGCTGAGGACTGTTTGTTATTCTGCAGGATATCTCCAGGGATTTATAAAGTGCATTATTTTGCTCCCCTTACAAAACTAGTGGAATGTGAGGAAAGAAAGGCAGAGAGCAATACAAGGGGTTAGAGAGGTGGTTGAAACTGCCTCCGACAAAATGAGCATGGCCCCTGAACTAAACCCAGGGGATTGAAAGTGGATTGAATGCATCTCAACATATATAGGCAGCTGCTGGCACAGCAGGGACAGCGATAGGGAGAGGGGAGGCTTGAAGTGAGTCAACGAGCGGGACGCAGATGAAGAAAAGGAGCACCGGGGAGAGAGAAAAAGAGCAGTGGTGTGTTACCAGCTGACCACTGGAGCTTTTCAAAACCCCCTCCAGTCCCATTATACCATTACTGAGACTGAGGGTCCTGTTTTCACTCGGCCATGCAGCATTCTGGTACAGCGCCAAGCCTGTTCGCTGCCCCGCTGAGTGTCCCACTGCCTCACTGCGCCATCAACATCAGGAAATGGACACAATTGGGGGAGCCAGACTAATTCCTGGATGACAAGAGCAAGAGGGCAGTGGGTTCCTAGGGGTTAAAATGCCTTAATCTTTTTATCCTGTGCTGGAGAGGACTATTCACAGATTTGATACACTCACTCTAAATCCCTAAGTGGTATGCAATGGAAAAGCTGAGGGGTATAACACACAAACAGATGAAAGCTGGCAGCCAGCCAAGGATGGTGGAGCTGTATAACATACAATGTTATGTTTACAATGTACATCACACTATTTGTTGTTGTACCATAAAGTCTATATGTTTTCCGATTAATTGGTTTCCACCAATTAATCACAAAACATACAGACTTCTGTGATGAAACTGTTGTCAGCAAAGCAACATAATCTACTATAATCACATGAAACATATCATGTAGACAGTTTATGCATGGTGAGTCTTCTCCCCTGCAAGGGTCTATATTCACTTCTCGGCACTTTCTTGGTTCTCTCCAGCATACTCACGCACATTCTCAGCACATCTCCTAATGAGGCGTGATCACTGTGTTAAACTGCTAATTAAAATTGGACATTAAAGCCCACTACCCATAATCCTTCTTGGCTTGTGCTACAAACACCAGGCTGGCTGTCGCCTGGTATCATGCTCCGACGGCTCCCAGGCAGCAGAGCAACAGTAAAGGTAGCTCGCCTCACCTTCACAGAGCAGCCAGTACATCAATCAGCAGCTAATCTTTATCTGTAATATGTGCCATCACGGGGCAACTTTGATTTCTCCTTTCTTGGTGTGACTCTAACAAGACACAAACAAGGATGTGTGCACAAGCAAACAGATTACAAAAAACATGATTGAGACATATGGTGTGTGTCATCACTGTACATATTTGAACAGTAAGACTCTAATTTGAACATAATGAGGGCGACATGTCAGCGAATACACTGATTCTGTCTATGAGGGATTTGGCTTTCACAGAACAGCTGGCGGGCCATTATGGAGCACACACTAATGATCAGCCATGCAAAATTGATGAGTCATTGATCTTTGACATTATTGGATTTTAGGATATGATATTAGTTACCACACAATACTTTGAGATGGAGGAGGAAATAGTTCCCTTCTCTGGTTGGAGACAAGGAAAGAAAGGTCCAAGCTAACATTTTGTGTTGGATACCGTATATGTGATGTATTGTATGTATGCATGCCATTGGCTTCCCCATCGTACCTCTTAAATCTTTCACAGCCAAAAAAAAATGTTCTCCACCAATTTTCAATTAATATTCTCTGCCGTAGAATGGTCAAGACCTTAGTGATCTCGTATCCCTTCTGCTCAGGGCGATACGGAGCTGAGGGCACGGCTCCAAACAAACTCAGGTCTCCACGGTAGAGAGTAAGGGTGAATTCTGAACCTTACTCTGCTACCTCATTAGCCTGCACACACACCGGCATCTGTTCTATCATGAACCCTAATATAACCGCACGAATACGAGAAAAAAACTCTCTCATTGGGCCGTGTGGGATTAGACCGGCGATGACCGGAGTTCACCGACTGCATGACACCGTTCAGCTTTCGTTCATTTGGAAAATGAAAAAAAAAATAAGTCTATTTCATGGCAAAGAATAACCAAATGAACCTTTTCAGTGGAAGATGTGGCTGTAGTTTTTCTTTTCTGCCTGAAGAGAAGAGACAAAATACAAGGGAAGGCGAGCAGCCAAGAAAGAGGGAGCGGAAATCGACAGTCGAAATGAGAGGGGTCATTGAGCACAACAGGGACACGGGGCCCCGCTCAGCTGGAGGGACTCTGGTGAGGACGAATCCACCCATCTTATGGTGACAAGCGGCAAATAGGGGCCCATTACCGAACGGAATGCTAATGCCAAACTTTGGGCCCTGGGGACCTGCCCCGTTCCCCAAACACAAGGAGAGGAGACCTGCCAGGGTGCATGCATGACAGCTTCCATTCACACCCACAAGTGCAAGAGATAATAACCGCATAAATCACAAGAGACTCTTCCTCCTCACTCCTTCGCTACGTTCAACCTGTGTCTTGACTGCTTCTAACACTTGCTGTTCCTAATTGTCCCCTTGTCTATTTTTTCTTCCTTCCCCTCCCACTCCCATTCTTTATTGTCTCTTAACAAATCCCTCCACACACACACACACACACACACACACACACACACACACACACACACACACAATTCCCTTCAATGTATTCTCTTTCATTGTCAGATTCCTGGGGGAAAAAAAAGCCAAGGACAGCTTGTGAAAACCATTCATATTGATTTAACAATCTCTGTTCATCATATCCAAAAATAGTTTTACCAACATGGATTGAAATGCACATTTCATGCATATCAGTGGGCTGCGATACTAATAAAGAAACAATTGCCAACAATGTTGAGCGCGTACCATGCTGTTTTTTTTGCATTTTTGCAGGAATGAACAACTTATAATATTTGGTGTAAATGTCAATCGTTAAGAGAAAACTGATTCAATTAAAAGCCTCTTTCTAGAAACCTTTTAATCAATAAAATCCCTTGTTACAGGTTTCACAATGCAGGAAAAATGTGAAACACTGTTGTATTCGAAAAAGGGAAAAAGAAGTCAAGGGGAAAGATAAAGAGAAGAGACTGCAGAAAGGCAGACTTGTCTCTCCATTCCCTCAGGCCTGTGGTGTGGGCACTGACTCTATTTGACATCAAGTTGCAGTGCTGAGAAAGACAGAGTAAGGCAGAGACAGAAACACAGAGAGGGAGACATCAGAGCTCTTATGCCTTCAGGGGTTGTGTAAATGTGAGTCATGCCATGATGGGGCGACTTGTTCAGGGTAACATCACCCTTATAACTTTCATTTCGTTTGGGGAGTTCAGACAGTTTTGACTTCCTTGCCTCTACTCTGTTCTGCGTGCAGAGAACTGAGATAAAAATACAAAAGTGGCAAAGCGAGATGAGATATTAGAATGAGAACAAGGTTATGTCTGCGTCTGATCATGAAGTTCACATGCCTTGGAAAAACATATAATAAACCTGAGATGAGGGAAAAGTTTGTACAGTACAGTATATATACTCTGAGTACACTTAAAACATGATGGCGTGTAATCTACAAACTCTCAGTAGAGATGAAAGAGACAATTGTTCTTTTTGAATAAGCAATCATTTAAACCATTATCAAGGAAAACATTCTGGTCCAGCTTTTCAAATGGGAGGATATACTTTTCTGGGATCATGTAAAATAATGTTTCGTTCGACCAAACGATCATTGGAAGAGGTCACATTTGCCATTTTCACAGTTAGCTAAACAAAACAAAAAATTAAAGCAGCTATGATCAATATTTTCATAATGACAATGGATCACAAAACTGCTAGTATTTGAAAGGCGCCACTTCTAGTAAAGAACCCGACTCGCAGGTCTCCTCAGCTCTGCGTTGTTGTGACGTTTAGCTCATTGTTTCGGTTTTCAGGTCCGCAAATTTACTTACATTTTGGTTGATCCACTACGCTCTCATGATTTAGTTTTCAGTGAAAAAGATCAGAAAACTCACTGTATTCCTCCTACCCAACAGCTATTTGGTGAACATAACTGAAAATGTAACAACTGAAGAGCAAGATGTTTTGCTTGAGTTGGTGGAGACCAATCCAGAGCTAAAAGTGAGTGACTATTGACCTTACTTTTAATAGGTAGCCAATTTGCTAGCTTGTCTTCTCCTTTACTGCCTTTTATTGGCATGTTTTATTGATATGTTTTTGCTGCATTACTGCCACAAAACGTTGATTAGTGGAATATTGGGAAAGTGTGTGTTGTTGCTGCCCTCACAAACACATTCTTCCATATCGTTTCTAGTAATCACAAATTCCAAAGGGTACCTTTACTGTTTCCTTTTTGTGTCGAAAGGTAATTGTTTTTCACCCAGCGATCAACTAGGAATCGTTTTATGACAAGAAACAAAAAAATGTAGGCCTACTTTATCTTTAACATCTCTATTTGCCTATATTTGTTTAATGCAACCATCAAGACAACAGTTGGCTGCATTCACAATACAATCTAGAATATCTCTGCAAGGTGATTTTCACACTGAACTGAAACATATGGAAACCAATAGTTGCCTGGTAGGTAGGAAATCAGTCCAATAGCGTGATATGCTTTGAAAAATAGTTGGCAAAAACATAGCATGCATAAATAGTACAGTAGGTAATGAAATATGACATGCACAAGCTTGGTAGCAGTATAGTCTTTTAATTAGTTTTTTGGCACGTACTTTATTTCCGTTTTGTTTTATTAATCATTTTCCAAGAAGGTGCCAATTTACAATAAAAAGGTAGAAGAATAAAACAGGGCTCTTCTACTACAGTGTTCTGAAACAACCTCTTTCAACATATAAAGCCATCTCCTAGCCCTAACCCCTAATGTTTTTGACTGCAACATTGAAAAGTGAGGCCAATATGAGACTAGCCACAAACCACTAGGGAGAGATGGGAGTAAAACCTTTGGGTAATGCACTCCACACAATGGCCCTACTTACTGAGGTACCTGAAAGAGAGCTGCAAAACAGCACATTACTGTGTGGGAGGACGACTGTGTAGAATTTTGGGGCAATCACAAGGTATCCTTCATGTGGCTGGCGATAAACGTGCAGGAGGGAAAGTGGACAGTGGCAATTCTCGGGTGTGCATTATTTTTTTATATAGATCAAACAGTGTGTGTGGATATAGATGCGTGTGTGTGTTTGTGCATGACAGATCCTGCATCTTCCTGTACAGTATTTGGTGTGTATGCAGACCCGTATTAAGACAATGTAGGGCCCCTGGGCACTTTACCTTAAAGGTCTCCACAGTTGTCGACCAACTCAACTCTGACACATGGGGGAGGGGGAGTGATAGAGGTCATGGTATCTTGATTTATTTATAATTTACTATCATTAAAATGAAATTAGCATTCATAGTAATGTAGTAAGTAATACATAAGTAATGTATGGTCTTTCAACAATTTCAACTAAATAATGTAACAATTTATGAATGGTTGTGAATGGTTGCTGCCCCACTTGCCCTTATGGACAATCCGGGTATGTGTGTTTGCCTGTTGCATTGTTACATGATATAAAACAGAGTAAATGCACCCTTAAGGGTGCTTACTTCTAGGATTACTTCATGGGTAGAAAACAAGATATCATGATAAGAGAGTTTTTTGTTTTTTTTAAATGTGACACAAGAAAGAAGAATTTGAATGCAAGCCTGAAAAAAATGTCCTCAACTTTGAACTGTTTGTTTTTGTCTTATCTGCACTTTCCCTTTACACCGCAAATTTGGTAAAGTAATCTAAAAAGGAAGTGGAATTAAAAAATGCATTCCCAAGCAAGATATCTCGCCCTGTGCATGTCCATATATTTTTTGCACAACTGCCTGTCTCCTTTCACTTCGTCTATCATAGTTGTACTGTGGTCCATTTGGCCCCACACAGTAAGAAACGACGCAGTGGTCGACGTTACAAATCCCATCTGAATTCCTCAGGGATTGAGTGCCCACCTTCTGACCGTGCTTTCCAAAAAGCAGCAGGGTGTCCTCTTTGATATCCGCCCGAAGAACAAAACACAGCTCCATTGCCTATAAGATGGCATTTTCTATCAAAGCAAAAGGCCATAATCCAGATTTATACTCTAAATCCTATGTGCACTGACATAATGCCCTCTAAGCTGCCTAATTCCTTCTAGAGCCCTCAATGTTTTCTCCACTGTCTCTTTTTTTCTGTCCATCTTGCTGTTTTTCTCTCTCTCTCTGACTCAAACACTGTAGCTTTCCTTCATGTCTCTTCACCATCCCTTTTCACATGCCTGTCAGTTCACCCACTTCAAAGTATTGCTTTTTATTGCCTTCTCTGTAGTCATCTTCCTTTCTGGCCTTCTCTTTGTCTCCTAGCCCATATTTATACTCGCCTGACTTTTCTCTATTTATGTATTTATTTCCCCCCCATCACAAAAACAACAACAACAACTACATTTTGACTATGCCCAAACAACCATTCGAGCGCTGCGTTGCTAGGAGACTCCACAGCCATCGTGATTGGTTCTCATTATAGCTGGGATTTGCAGTTTAATCCAAGCTATGTAATTGGCCTGCTCTCCAGTGTTCAGGCAGGCTTAACTCCTCAGACGCGCACCCATTTAGCGATGATGCAGTGCTATCATGGCTCAACAAATACAGCGAGCTAATACAGATGGAAACACAATCAATTTCAGCCCTTTGGTAGAGCTCTCTCTCTGATGAGCATATGCAACGAAGAAACAATGCATGCTTTGTTTGCCATTCGGCTGAACAAAAGCCCTCATCAGTACATGTCACATGACACCGAAAAGTCAAGTTATGTGTGACACACGGTCGATTGCGCGAATGTGTGACTTTCTGTGGGTAAGTGTCATGAATGGTCACCGTGCCATCACACCACACACACACACACACACACACACACACACACACACACACACACACACAGGACTTCAAGGCGATGTCACATCGGGATGAGCTGCCGATTCCTGATTGCAGATGTGTCACACTTACAGTACGTGAACAAGACGGGGTGTCACATGTGAGATGTGAGATGACTGTGAGTGAGGCAAAGTGGTGATGAGACATTAAATGGCAGCATACTGCGTGTGTGTGTCTGTGTGTGTGTGTTTGTGTGTGTGTGAAATGGAGACACTGTGTAGATTTAGTAACAAATTGCCAGATCAACCACAGAGATCATTCTGTTTTGTTCCACATATAACTGACACATAGCATGCGTGTAAATGCAGCTAAGAGCCTAATGTATTCACAGTTACCACAATCAAAGCTACATTACATGACAAAAATTAAACAGTTGATTCACCCAAATCACACATTTTTCACATGTTGTATGTGCCTGCATGTGTCTCCTAAAACCTCTGCTTGCTCCCAAAACAATTGAGGAACTTTATTTGGACTCCTCAACACAACAAAAAAACGTAATTTTGATAAACTTAGCAGTAACCTTTTCAGCAACATTGTCCCAGATATTCAAGATAGTCCACATAGCTAGAATTTATTTAGTGGACGTATGTCTTTGTAGTCCTAAAAGTAATATGTTGAGAGTAAGGTCATTGGATGACTAAACTCAACACAGTGGTGGTTAGATTCATTCAAAATTCATTTTTTAAATGTAAACAGACAGGAAAATAAAGAATCAAAAGTTCTAATGTAGAGCCCTTGTGTTGAGTATTCATGTATCTCTTACTACGTAATAAATGTGTGTCAGAGAAATCTTTTCTTTGCATTTTCATGTCAAAATAACTCTTAATAACAAATAACAAATGATTTTTCTGGCACATATTTAATCCACAACTGCAATTTCAAGGGTAGTCATCTTTGCCTGGAGAACATCAACATATTTTAATGACTGACGTTGAAGTTGGGTGATTACGTAGATTTATCTGAGCCATATTTACTAAACCACGCCTACGTCTGAGTGATCTTCAAGCCCTCATTACTACCTGTCACATGACACCAAAAAGTCAAGTTATGTGTGACACACGGTCGATATATATCTATATTTTAACGTTTTTAGCATTGGCTTTGTCCCCATCAATATGTCACTTTTCAGCACCATTCAAGGCAATAACCTTTCCTCTGCAAATTCACAGCAGACAGATGTTATTTAGCCCAAAAACCACTATGCATCAGAATATGAAACTGAAGAATATGAATCATATGCATCTGTATGTATAATTCACATTTCCACTGGTTATCATGATTCTGTGATTTACAGAAACCTTTGAATTTCAAATCAAGCAGAAAATCTCTTCTTTTGCTAAATAAAGCCATTTGAGTGCGTTATTTTTGTTAAGTTGAACTCACCCATGTGCAAAGCAAATTGCTTGGCAGCAACACAAAGAAATAAACAACCAAACAGAGAATGAATTTGTAAAAATGCATAAACATCCAGTTATTACCAATTGTTATTCTGCTTGTGTATCCAGCTGTGCATTTGAGAATGCATGTTTTAAATGCTAATGATTAGTACACAAGACAGTAATGTGTGCGCTCCTTTGCTTGTGCGTGATAAATGCTCCCCTCACAACCTTGATCAATAGCTCTGAGAAAGTATGAGATGATGATGAAGATGATGGTCCCTAAATAAGGATTAGCCCGTGGCCGTATGAAACCTGCTACAGTAGTCAGGCAGAGGAGCACTGGGTCACAGCGCCGACTGTGCCTGCAATTCATCTTCATTCGGCTATTTTCTCTCCATCATCGCTGAAGGTCAAGCTGAGAGATACATGTGAATGAAACGCTCCCCTTTTTCCAGTCAATTATGTGTTCATGTGCCAAAGACATGATGGAGAGGATGTGGTAATGTTGGATTGTGGAAGCCTATGACGTTTTTCAATTTTAAGGTGGGAGCATCACATTGATGCTTTGGAGGTATATCATGTGAGGTGTGCCAGTCGGGAGATACAGGAAAACATATAGGCCCATAAAATGGGCTTATCCCACTCTCTCTCTGTCTTCTCAGTTTTTGTGGACAAGATAATAAGACATAAGAGGATACTGCTTTGTGTGTATGTGGGTGTAAACACACTTTTTTTTTTACAGAATTACTATGGTGTTCGAGAATGTAGCTCAGTAAACCTAATCATGAGGCCGAAAAAAGTGTCCTGAGATAAATTCTGTTATGATTTGACAACGTAAATTAAATTGAATCAATAAATGATATCGCAAACGCTCAGTTCAACCAAATTACAGGTGAATAGACTCCTTCATTTACCCTTTTGAGTTGTCTAGTCATGCAGATAGTGGAGATGGATGAAATTCCATTTGTGTTGATCATAGTATTGAAAAATGACACTCGAGACAACATGGGACCACGCCTAGATATCCTGGATAATCCTCAACCTCAGTCATTCACATTAACATTATTCACAGGGACTATTTTTCCCCCCAAAAAAGTAGTCCCTGTTAAAGATGCTCACAGTGAGGTTTGTCTGTGCATGGTTTCTGGAAAGATGAGCACCACAAACCAAATTCCATTCACCTCCGCTATTCTCGGGTATCACCATTTGAGACCGTCTCATCCACTGTGTGGCAGACAGTTCCGGATGCTTCCCATTTTAAAAACCACCGTTTGAAAGCACATCCAGTAAAGCATCAATCTCTCCCGTGAAGTGGGCAAGACAGGGCATAGACCAATAACTGCACCTTAATAACCATAGACATAATCATAATATTATTAAGTCTGTGGTTTGAGCCAGATTGGGGAACTTTGTTGCATGTTATTCCCAATATCTTTTGTCATTTCCAGTCATCTATTACCATGAAAAACATGCATGTTAAAAGGCATCACAATTCCGCAAAAATAAAAAAAGGTATTTTTTTTTTTTTAATTTAGTGGTGACTTGTCCCTTCACATATGGTTAAATGGCATAAAGGAGACCATCACCTTCACCCATTCATCCGACTTTGTCCTAGAGTGATCATGTAGACACTAGCACGCACGCACACACACACACACACACACACACACACACCTGACCGTGAGAAAAACATAAGAAGACAACACAAGAAAATTAACATCTTTTGTCCCATAGGCACTTTTATTTTTTGTGATGTTACATTTTTGCTGTTGTCTTCTGTCTGGCAACAACTTAAAAATAAAAATAAATAAAAACTACAAATTAATAGATTGCATATGGGAAAGGAGGTGGAAAGCAGTTTTCTGTTACTTTCTTAAAAAAATGCATTTCCTTACTGGAAACTAGCTAGATTCAAACTCATGCTACTGTGTGAAGCGGGATGGCGGCGGAGGACGAAAATGAGGTCAGGTGCTCAGCTAAGCTTCCCTGGATGTGTAACGGTTACATCAACCAGCGCTGCTGTCCATCCAACTCCCCCACCACAGTCTCTTCTCACCACAGCCCGGCCGAGTTGCCGGTTTTGTGTCTGACTTGTGTTGTTGTTGTTTTCTCCTGTGGGCTGAGTTTTACACAGTCTGTCAATCTCCTGAGCGTCACACATTAGAAGGACCAGTGGAGTGAGACACCAAGAGTGATCCCTCTGGGGAACAACTCTTCTCCCGCCTCACACCCCCACCCCTCTCTGTTTGTCTCTCTTCATCTTCCAACCTTCCTCTCCCCTTCTCTCTCTACATACCCCTCTCTCTCTCTCTCTCTCTTTCCTCGTCCTCCTCTCTTCCTCCGACTCCATCAACAACTCCCCAGACTCCTGGCCAAGTTTGAGCGAGTCAAATCCCCTCTGTTTGGAAAGGCTACGCTACATCTGTTGGCGCGCTCAGTGCTCGAGTGGTCGGCCAAGCCCAGCCAACATCCACCCAGCATGCATCACAGCAAGCGTGCAACTAATGAACACGACTGAAGGAATGTGCCAGTGCCAGTGCCCGTCCCTTGCTTTTTTTTGTTTGATAAGTTTCCCTCTCAATAGGGGCATTGTTTACAATGACTCAGTCCGGAACAAAGAGCGGAAACATCAAGTCAGATGACCGTGGAATGTTTGTGGAAACCTCTCAAATGAAACCGAAATCGCAATCTCAACTCCTGTCTTGACTTTTAGGGGAAGAAAGTCAGTGAATCACATGAAGATCCCGAGGGAGCGGCTTCTCAAAGAAGCAGGAGTTTGTAAAAACTTTCAAATGGTGAGAGCATCCTGACCCTGTAAAGGCAAGAATGACTACAGCACAGACATCTGAAAAGTCAAACGAAGAGTCAAACGTGAAACTTTCTTTGCTCTTACACAAGTGACTTTATTTGAAGGATTGTGTCTTTGAATATGAAGATGGGGATATGTGGGCAGGAGAGGGTCTGAATGTTAAGGAAATATAAAAATGCAGAGCTGTTAACTCAAGCCTCTGTATGAATAGCCCGGGCATTCTTCTGGGTTTAATGAAAGCTTCCAAAGTGTGTGGAAGCTTGAAATAGCATTAGTTGGCACACAATGGTAGCCTTAACTGTAGGTATTAAACCTTAACAGCCAGGACCTAATTGGCTGACCAGTGAATAGGCCAATGGGTGGCTGACTCTCAGACTGTAATGTCAGAATGCCTGACCGTCCACCGGCTTGCCCTTGTCTCCTTCTTTCTCCCGCAAATGAGAAAAAGCTCAGACGTCCGTCCTGATTAAACATCCATATCGACCTCACATCTCCCATCATGCTTGTTCTTTTGTTTGTTTGAGGGCTTTTCTTTACTGAGTCGCCTGTTAAATTATTTATTGAACGTGACGGTATCAGCTTCAACTTCTTTAATTTTTTTTGCCTATCAATTCCTTCATCTGTGTATACCTCTGCAGTTAGACTCAAAATCTTTTCTCGGTTCCACATTGCTGCCTGCATTTAACTCGCATGCATGTGACAAAACCAACACAAAAACACTCAGTCAAGTGAAAATAGCATCAGCCTCTCGGATCTTTTACCACAGAGGTGGGGGGGGTCCGGGGCGCATCCAATCACTGACTCCAATGAAGTGAAGTACTCCCTGGCCAATAGAGAAACAAGACAGTGGAATGGCGAGTACAATCTTGCAGTGCAGCCCCCGTTATCCAGCCAAGTGTGCTAATCAAAACCTTGTGTGCCTGATCAATACCAGTGGACAGCAGATTGCACTCCTGGGGAACTGGTGGAGGCTACAGGGGTGTATCAAAGGCCAGGGGAGAGGGGACAGATAAGAGACAGTGTGAGGGCCAGCGGGGTAACCAGGGACAAGTTGAGTGATTTGAGCGGGGATAAAGTGGGACACTGCCTGGCCCAAGGAGGGAGAAAGATCACACACAAACACACAGTGGGAAGTCATTTAAAAAGGCATTGCCTGGTGTTCCTCCAGCAGTAAATTCCTAATGTGCAAACAGCTTGACAAAGGCCTTGTCCTCTGTAATGCAGACAAATGTTAAAAGACATGTTTCTTCCATTTTGGCCACTAAAACTGAAATGTGTGTCGGGATAAACCAATCCGAAACATGGCTGGCGTACCTTTGCTCATCTTTTTTTTGTCAGCAATGTTAAAAAACAACACACCTCATACTGGTGATCACACAATTAAGACGTTTCCACTGACATATCTTTAAACGTTTCAGATGATTGCACGAGTGACACATGTATTATAGACTAAGAAGATGGGCCTATACTGCGATTGCTTCACAACGTTTACAAAACCGTGAGCGCTACATTCTGCAACCGCTAGCGGTGTTGATTTAAAGGTCCCATGACACGGTGCTCTTTGGATGCTTTTATATCGACCTTAGTGGTCCCCTAAGACCATATCTGAAGTCTCTTTCAGAATTACAGCCACTAGAGCTAGTCCCACAATGAGCTTTCCTTGGTATGTTCCATTTCTGAGTCTGTACCTATTGAGGAGGAGAGTGGAGGGGGGGGTCAAGGTGGAGGCTGGGGGTGTGGCCTTGACCAACTGCCGCTTTGCTCGTTTCAAAGCCATTATGTCTCTCTCTCATGGGTGGGCCAAATTCTCTGGACGGGTAAAGCAGAGAAAGGGGAGGTACGACCTCATAAGGGGCAAGATTCCAGATGGGTCCACCTGAGCTCTCATTTTCTCAAAAGGTAGAGCAGGATACCCAGGGCTCAGTTTACATCTATCACCATTTCTAGCCACTGGGGGCCACAGGCAGGCAGGGGGAACGAATTTTAATGTTAAAAAATCTCATGAAGTGACGTTTTCATGCCTTTAAGGAACGCTTCTGTGAGCGTATTGTTATTATGTATTAGAGGAAGTGAATAAATGACCTATATCGTCTTAGACAAAATAAGAGGTCAGATATGGGCAAAAGAACAGAGCTTTGCTCTTTACTAAGAACCAAGGGGAGCAAATTGTCTACCACCACTCTCCTTACCATCTGGTAGCAGGAAACAGTGTCGGGCAGTAAGAGTGAGCGTGACAGAAATGTGATTAACTTTTTCAGTAATGGAAACAATTAGAGTGGTTCAAAGGATTAAAATTAATTGATTAATCCATTAACTAATCCCAGTGACACTCCCTTATTTTGACATTTGAGGGTTGGCTTGTCCGCTGTCTTAGTTAGATGGAGGGGTATTATCAGTCTGGACTGTGCCCTGGGGAGAGAGACTTGCTAGGATGTGCAGGAAAGCCATGTGTTAAATACAAGATAAAGTGAGACGTGGGTAAGGAGAATTTGGAGTTGTTAAGAAGCACCTTTGACTTGTCTGAATTTACTGAAAGCTTCAGCTAACAGACCTTGAAGCGAGATTGTTTTTTTGTCCAATACTGTGACCGAGCTCAAGAGTTAACTTTGACACTCACCATATTGCCGTTGGCCAATTGGTATTAAAAAATAAAACCATTTTTCCTATAGATTTGATGCTTCGGTGTGGGTGGGTAACTGTTAGAGAGTGATCTGTGGAGACAGAAAAGTGTTGACACCGCTAGGATGTGGCCTACCAGTCCCCACACGACCCCACGCTGTCCATTATAGGGTTTCCATTGGAGAACAGCAGGAGAAGAAGGCCAACCAGCTGCAAGGATACAAATGTTGGCCACAATAACAGACTTTTAAGTTTTGCAAAATAATTACTTCTTACATAAACTGTTTTCACACTGTATACTAATTGACAAAAGTCCTGCTCAGTGAAACGAAACTGCATTCCTCAGCTTCAAGCATGAATTTCATGGATTCCAATATCCATAAGTGCACGCAGAATCAGACTTTTTTCTAAATTTCCCTACCAAACACTGAAGAGAGCACACTTTTTTTTTTCTTTCATGCATTGAATACTTTCTCTTGTGCATGTATTAATACTAAACGATTATAATAGCCCTGGATGTAATTAATGCACACAAATCTACAACAAAATTAACAATGTTCTTTAATCCTTCTGTCATCTCTGCGTGCTTTGAAACAAAAGAGATCATGGAGGGGATTTAAAGCATTATACTTTTAATTCTAATCGCATCAGTGAAGACGGAGCCTTTTATCCCTAAAAAGATTCACATTGCTATTTTTGAAAGACAGCGACCTCGCATCAACCAGTGGGCGCCCTATTTCTGATGTTGACCAAGTACTGAATGCTGCGTTGTGTATAAACAGGTGCCAGGTGTGAAGGATTGAGATGAACATGAGTCTAGGAAAAGCACAGTTGATGATCTTTGGGACAGCTTCCAACTGAAACATTAATCTAACATAATCTATCGATCAAAACTGATGATCACATTAATCCTGGCAAATTACTCTCATTGATATAGCCACATAATGGATTACTACCCGCAGAGCTGAATTTGTGCCAATGTGAGTTTTACTGTACCGTTCAGGGGTTTTAAAAGGAGGACAGTCCCGACAGCAGCCCTTATAATAAATAATCTAGGCTGTAGAAATCATGTTATATGGACGATGACAATATTAGGAGATAAATCACTACACTGTAATCAGCTGAGGTTGAATTTGAAAGCAGGTTTTTGCTATTCTTCAGGTTTGAGCATGCACGAATGACACAAACAGGTTGTTGACTAAGAACACTCTCGGAGAATAACTGAAAAATAATTATTCAACCTTTTCCAGAATTTCCTATCCTGCCACGTTGCGGTTGACGGCAGTGTCGTCGGCAAAACATACCAACAATAACAGCGAATTAAGAACATGGCAGCCATTATTATCTGCCAGTTTGAGCCGTGAACTCGACAAAGACTTATCTGCTAATTAGCTGTAATAACGATAACTAACTTGGATGTTGACACACATACGTCTGTTTTATCACGCCTGGAGCAGAGGCACGATAGGCGCTTCTTTGAGGGGGATACAACATTCTATTTTTTTCACTTTCCTGTCAATTGGCTGCATGCTGGTTTGGGGTGTTATTCATTGAAAATCAATATTTTCCATTTCTGAGGATGCAGAATAAATTATGACTGAGATGAGCATTGTGGAGAGAGTGAAGGCTTAGTCTAAGGCATCACTCATCTGAAGACTGACAGGAGGACATTTACTTCGTCTCCCTCGGAGTTAATTTAGCGAACACGGATCTGCCTTTTTCTCACCGCTGTCAGGGCACATAACAGCCTGCGTCCTGAAGACTCTATCTCACAAGGTGCACGTTTGCAGATATTCAAATAAACTTTTGACATTCATATTCTTTTTTGTGGTTCGTCCTCAGGGTTAGGATGATCAGATTTTCTAAAGTTTTCATGTTAGGCCGGTTAGGCGAAACTGCCATTTTTAATGAACGTGTCCAAAGAATGCCAACCGTGTAATTCGACAATGACCTCAAATCCTTTCCGGAAATGATGAGCTAAGCACAGACACACTCTAATTAACGAGCCACTCACAATAGAGACGAACAAATTATGGAGCCAGTTTGAAATGTCAAGATAACCAATTATCAAATAAAAATGGCCATTAGGTGGTTCCTTCTGGCCACAGGTGATGAAGGCACCTGAAATAATGGGGAAAAGCACAGGCAGAATGAGGTTTTTAGACATGGTCATAGGAGAATTATTAGATTAACCATAAATGTAAGATGCCTTGGAGACCAAATTCCGGCAGATAGATTTCTTAAGTGTCCATACCATGGAATGAATGATGATTGGCTTCTTAAGTGATGGATGTGCTACGCGTGTAATGCCGTTATTAATGGCAGTGCAGTGAAACATTCTTCTATTCTTGTTTTTTCATAACATTACAGTGACCATCAGCATTCTCTATTCCCATGGTGTATTATTTGGCCAAAAGTATGTGGCCATCATTTGTGTACTTATGGGGATTGTTTTACTTCTAATTATAGAAAATCTTAATGCTACAGCATATGTATGTATTATATGTACAGTATAAAAAACGTCTCCCACTTTGTATGTAAGTTATTGTTAAGAATTGGACATCCATCCACAAATCCATCCATGTCTTGTATTTTAACATTCATGTCACTCAATGGTCATTTAAAAGTAGCCTTTTAATGATGAATTCAGCTCATAAATGATTGACACATGGTTCTCCCCTACATGTAGAATATCCGGTTGTGATAAGAATTAATATCAGTATCAATAGCAGTGATTATTACCCTGGTATTACTCATCCAAAAATCGTGTGGAAGGCCTTTCCCGGAGATCGGAGGCTATTATTTTCATGTAGTACGATTGCATGCAGTCTGTGTGTCCAGTTGTCTTGGCCAAAAACTTAATAAAACAAACATATATCTCTAATCTGGATAATTTACTACATTAAAATGTCCCATTACTTGACTCAGACTGATGAATTTTATACACTTTGGTTTTGTTTGCAAGTCAGTCCGCAACACAAATCATAATCGTTTCTGAGGAAAAAGGTACCAAGACCTGCACTGTTCTACAGACAGGACCCAGGAGATAGACATCATGTTTAAGTGAAGAAGGACTTCTGAGTGACTGGCAGATACCTCACAGAGACAGAGAGCTTTAGCAGGGCTCCGAAGAGAGAGAGAGAGAGGGAGAGAGAGATAGAGAGAGAGAAAGAGAAAGAGAGAGAGAGCGAGAGAGAGAGAGAGAGAGAGAGAGAGAGAGAGAGAGAGAGAAAGACAGGAGGAGGAGAGTATTTTTCTCAGAGAAAAGGCAGCGTTCAGTGAGAGCTTCAGTGGAGAGAATGAGATGCCCTTTTCTGTGTGCGATGAAGGATGGATAGAATGGGGGAGGAAGAGAGAATCAGGGCTCAAGAGAGAAAAACAATGAGAGTGCGAGAGGGAGAGCGAGAGAGAGAGAGAGAGAGAGAGAGAGAGGGAGAGAAAGGAGGAAACTTTTCAGTCTGTATTTTCCATTGAAAGACGTTTTGACAGGGCAAAGCCCACTCTGTGGCGGGGAGTGGAGCCATTTTGAAGTCTCCTACCGGCAGCTTGAGGGGAGCGGGGAGCCAGAATAGATATATCTCGGGGCTGCCTGGTTTTTTTTTCTTCACTTTTCTTCTTCTTCCACCACACTTTCTTTCCTGTTTTTGACAGCCAGCTCCGAATCACCGAGCAGGTGTCTTCTTATTTTCTGCCGAAACAGTGGGACATTGCACACAAACACTCCAACTCTGTTCATAAACAGATAAACACACCAGCAGACCAGACACACACACACACACACACACACACACAACACAATACAACACAAGTCAAGAAGTAACTATGCATTGGAAATAACTACACCCTTCACACTTAATGTTTTCCTCACGTTTGCTAAAGTTGAGGACGGGCGCGAGAGACGGGGACAATCTGGGACTCTCCACACAAAATGGGTGTCACAAAACAGAGCCTCTATTTTCACTTACATAATGCATGCGAATAACAGACAGTCATTGACACTGGGGCCAGATTTAGTATGCTATGCAATTTTCAGGTCACAGGAAAGGAAAGGGTAATTCATCCTTATTATTCCCACAACGGATCCTAATAACGCAGCTACTGTAGTGTTGCATGCTCCGACTGGATTTTCTTTTTTTTGGAGGATGATGGGTAGGGGGTGAGGAATTAGCAGGGTTATTGTGCCAAACTTCCCTTTTAAGTGTCACATTTCCAAGGCTCTTTCTCCACGACAAGGGCCGGGCTCATTGAGGATCAACGGGTGGAGGGGAGGAGGAGAGAGTGTTGACACTGGAATAATCACAATACAAGTTGCCTCGGACCACATTTACTCCGAATCAATCCATTCATAGCAGACACAACGGCCCTCGTCCCATTGAAAAGAGGAGCCTCTGAATGGATGCTTTGAGAGGTCCCCTTTTGAAGTTTGAGGGCCTTTTGAAAAGCAGGATGTCCCTTGTGTCACTGCTGTCAGTGATTAAGATGTGACTGGGTGACTGACTGTGTCTACGTGTGTCTGTGTGTGTGTCTGTGTGTATGTGTGTGTGTGTGTGTGTGTGTGTGTGTGTGTGTGTGTGTGTGGGGGGGCTCACTAATGCCTACAATGTATATGCCCCTTGTACTGATGGGACCGATATGGGGTTAGTACTTGTAAGTGCTAAGTTCTTTTGAAACCTCTCAATCACAACAACACAATTCGTTAGTATATGTAATAAAATTATAACATTTTTATGAATTTAAACTATCAAAAATAGATTAAATAAGAAAAACTAATTTAAATACTTTGCACGTCATTTCATTGATTATTAAATAATCCATGCAAAATTTATGTAAATTGTTATAACCCTGTATGTAGAGTAACAACATGTAATGCATTCTGTTTAATGTCCAGTTGTTCTTCATATATATAATCGTAATAATAGTATATATTTATCTGATTACCCAATTACGTGGCTGCTGGTTCAATCCCTATTTGTCCACATGTCAACGTGTCTTTGAGTAAGACATTCACTTCTTTTGCTGAACGAGACACACTACTTCCTTTTCGTATTCAAAGCACGGTGCTCTCCATTTTACCCCCTGCGACTACCTTAATGATCTGGGCGGTATTGAAACTTAGTTAACCAATTCTATTGTGTTGTACTGTATTTATTGTGATCTGTTCAACAGTTCTTGTGAAGCCCAGGGGGGAGAAGGCAGAACAAGGCGTTGGGAGTCTCAAAATAGCAACTCGCCAGGGGGAGTTGGAAAGGAACAAAGACTTGCCGAGCTACACCACCACAATACTGGACGCTTCTTCTCCATGCTGTTGAGTCACTCTGTTGTTGATGTCTTTCTCTAGCCGTTCAAAGTGGAGGATGCCGTGACTTATTACTGCAAGGGCAGCACTACAAAGAGTCGCCTAAGAGTGGTGTGGCTGGCTGGCCGGCCGCCATCGGCTGACTTTTTACACATTGTTGACGGATGGTTGTATCTCTCTCCTGAGGGTGTGCAGTCAGAGAATACACAGCAACGGGCTCCATGCACGCTCAACTCGGGACAGTGACTGACACATCCACACAGCAAGGGAAAACCCACACATATGCATCGGAAGTGTGAATCAATGCTTGCACCCACACATGCAAAGATGTGTACGGATCCACAGGAACGCAGTGAGGAAGATAAGGACACACATATACACAGATTGTATGTTAAGGCTTAGACCCATTGCTCTAACATCAGGGGGTGTTGGCAGAATGTTGATAAGAGCCTGTGTGGTTTCTGTACTAACACAGCTCTGACAGGGGACACGGCATTTCACCCACAGGCACTGTCCGAAGCATTTTAACCAGATTTTTCCTGCCTCCATTCCATGCTCATAAATGCACAGTGAAGACAGGAAAAGCTAAATTATTTTCACTTTGCAAATAGCTACAAGAGTGAAGTGTAAATTACAGTCCAATAACAAAATATGTGCTGATGAACTCAGCAAAACCCCCGGTTTGGTTTTAATAGAAACGAATCTTCTAAAAATATGCGAACGTGACTATTTCTTGACTGTTTTGAAATGTAGCCTTGCTCATGCTGCACAGAGCAATGTCATAATTAATTGAGTAGATTCGCCCCCAAGTCCCAAACACCTGGTGGCTCAGCACCAGCGAAAAAAAACACACAGCAATGTGATCCGCCAAGCACCCACTTCAAAGCAACAGAGTCTATTTACTGTGTTATTAACGGTTCAAGCAGCTCTCCCAATAGAGAAATGGGCTAGATTTATTTGTAAATTTTTAGGGATTGAAGATTATAGAATTACAGCTATAGATTACAAAGAAATCCAGAGTTCTCGCATGAGCACAGTTTGAATTTGCTCAGCGAGCTACTCCGGCATTGAGTAATGCTGCTCATTAACTATACCCTTGTAGCCGAGCTGCACCAATCACATCGGTGTATCAGATATGAGCGGAACAGAGGAGAGCTAAACAGATGACGACGGTTTGATCTACCAGTCAGCTCCGCTGGAAGCTGAGCGTATGGGGCTCTGATTGCATGTTGTTGTGATTAATCGTAGTGTTAGCCAATCCAGTGAGATTTTCAAATGCATCATCGGTGCCGCCCCTCGAGATGGACGACTTTCCTTACTCGATTCCAGACCATTCATCTTTTGGGATCTGGGTCTGGATTTCCAGGCTAGCTATAGACGGCAATTAATGTGCATACAAGAAGTTGACAAATGAAATCTAAACTAGGAACTGTATGCATTGTGGATCTGTAGTCCAATTGATGGCATGCACAGCTTTCTTCCAAACTTTTTGTGATTGGCCGAAAATAAAAACTTGATGGAGGATGGCACAAAAATGAACCTTTTTCTGAGTCAAGGCATCCCGTGGATCGTGGACCTGATATAACAGTTATACAGTGTTTTTCTCTCATTTCTCAAGACCAACTTTCACACTTTCAAAGCTGTAAACACGGCAAACAAAATGGACTCTCGCTTTGCTATACAGCCCAACTTTTTGAAAAATCTTCCCCTCCTTAATTTTAAGGTGAGATCTCTATAGAAATCAACATACTGTCCTGGTATACCAATAGAAAAGTCTGTTGATCATAAAATGTTTCTTGTGTTTCTGTATACTAAGCCAAATGTCTGTTTTCAATGTGAAACATGCAGCATTTCAAAGTCTTTCCTAAATCTCTTCACAAAATAGACGTAAACATTGCTAACATTGTGGTAACCCCATCACAGCTGAATGCCAATTAGTAGGCTTGTTCTGTCACAAAGAAGGACTTTGCAATCACACAGTTTCAATGAGAGTTTTCAAAGAACCACGAGACATGGAAAAGAGCTCCGTAGTTGCCAAATCACCTGCATTCAAATTTCAGGAGTGGTATCAGTCAAAAACAAAGAGGAAAACACTTTCGCTCTCCACAGTATTGGTTGGAATCAATGGCCTCAATACATGATATCAGCACAATACTTATGTGACAAATGATATAATTGAGATTTTAAACCTATTGCAATATTCTGCGATATTTTACAATTCATCACCTTTTGTCCAACTTCAAATTTTTCCCAATTTTAAATTACTGGGTCCCTAAAAGGAAACTTTTTCAACATCTGTTTCATCTAAAGGATACATTACTCTGATTGTGTACCTTACTTCAATTGTATTGCTGCCAAATGGGATTGAAAGCAGACAAACTGACCAACATATATATAATAAGATCGATACTTGGCGTCTGTGTATCGCTACAGTATTGCCACGGGAATTATCGCGATACTATGCTGTATCGATTTTCTTCCCCCACCCATACTCTGCATGGATTGCGACTGTGTTGTGGTTTAAAAATACAATCAAGTAAGCCTAAAACTAACATTCCCCTCACCTAAAGCCAATCCCTAATCACCATCCCCTTTATCAATCCACTTAGCCACACCTACAGTGTGCAGCTTCCGGCTTCTGACGCCAACTTCCAACCACCAGCTCCTCCGGCATCGAGATTCCACACAGTCATAGTGATGGCGGCCAAGCTAGAGGCTCATCTCTGAGTTCATCCTTATAATTAAGCATGTATCGACAGTGTTTCACTATGTTCAAAACTAAGTCCCTCTTTTTACAGATTTATGACCAATCTTTGTCAATGTGTTTAAGATGGTAGATATTTCAAGGAAATGTAAAGCATTTGAGTTATTTCGGCAAAGTTTTTGCGTTCACCATGATGTAATATCGACAGGTGAGTAGGATCAAACACATGCTTTTTATTAAAGGTATCTTGTAGAGTTTTTACTAGCACTACAGAGCACGTTTTTGTGAACAGACCAAAGTTTGGTTTTGTGAACACGTGGGTAATCCAATAGACGTTCTCTGCGCCAGTTCCACACTATTCCCTTTAAATGGCAGTTGGTGACGGTACCCTGTATTTAACTTTTGTTGTTTACAAGAAAACTCCACAGAGTACTTTTAACTACCATGATCAGATTTACCTTCTCAACTACGAACCTTTTGAGAAAAAAAACACTGTGTGTACTCCCTGTGAGTGATCAAATGGTACCAACAATTATCCATCTCGGTTGGGAAGTATGTTTTCTAGCAGGTAAAAATAGGGTAGAGTAGTAAACCACTTACAGCACAGCTCTTTCTTCATCTCCTCTTTGTCTGAGTTTCTGTGTTGTTCTCCAATAATGTTCACAGGAGTATCAGACCCTCTGCTCTTGTTTGAAATCTTCTTATTTATCAACTACATGTGAATAGCCCATTCTTGCTCTGAACTCGCCGTCAGATGAGAGGCAAAAAGCACCCTTTAGCATGTGTGTAGACTGCGCCGGGGAGAGCAGCAGCTGCACTTGAAGATGACGAAGTATTAAGTGTGAAAACGTTGTCCCGTTCTTGTTTTCTTAAACCCGACCACCCAGTTGTTATTCCGCATGTCAAGGAAACCTACCTGTTATAAGCCCACCTAGGATCTGTTCCTTGACCTAAGTGCGCGAAGAGGGACGCCAATAATCCCGACCAAGCGCGTTTGGATAAAGCTTGTGTAGATCTGGAGCTACAGGAGACTTTTAGCGTCATTGCAATGGGAGTGAGAATGTGTTGGCATTTTGAATAGCAACATTTGTCCCAAGAACATTTAACTGTTGGTGAGTGTGTTATGAATGTATGTACAGAATGTGTGTTGTTTCCAATTGCAGTAGGACTGGAAAGCAGTAACTATTAACTGAATAAGGAAAGACGGACACTTCTTCAGTTTTTCATTTTCGCTTTTTTGCATTGAGAGCCTGTATATGGGGCAAAGACAAAACAAGCAATAATAAAAGAAGAGTGGAAAATATATTTACCTGAAATTTTGTATTATATCTATCAATCAATCCATCAATAAATATTTATTTTACGGATGAGAAATTGTACAAGTGAAAATGTAAACGCATCAGCTCCTTCAAACTCTACACGATTCATGATAAAGCAGAATGTGGGGTGGAGGGGTGGCAGTCCTGGACAGTGTCCTCATCTAGAATCCTAGTATAGATCCTATATATTTAAAATGCAAAAGTTACAAAAGTTGATGATGCATGATCCCTTATCAGGACAGGCATATTTAACTGTGTGCCATAAGTCTTAGCGTAGGAGTACGACTCACTTTTTTGGAATATCTCGTTCTTGAAACACCTTGTTTCTTTGCCTATGAGGTCTTCAGGGGCGTTGAGTGCTTTCCCTAGCATCATTTTCGATAAGTCATCCACTCAAGAGCAAGGTCGATGCTACACACAGCTGCGATAATGATTTTTAGTGATGATTTTGTAGCCTTGATCTCCGTGGTTCTGATAGTAAACAACATCTCAGAATCGCCTACCAGCTCCGTTCCACATTGTACGTGGTGATTCAGAAAGGCCTGGGGACGCTGAGTTGTTCCTTCTTGTCAGTCTCGGTTGATGCAGTGGATTCATAGCAACTGTTGCATATCAGGCAGTAGACAAAGAAGCAATTAATGTGAGTTTTTTGAAGTTTTAATTTTGTTTTTTTAATTGCCTTTTGGGTTCATTTAAATGTCCAATAAGAGTAGGCTATCCATGTGACTGTGTTCCATTTATTTTAGGACATTTATACACAAAAAACCATTGAGTCAAAGCTGACCAAATTTACCCAAACTGTAGGTTGAAAACGGTTGTAATCTACTCTAGAATTTTTTTAACTTGTATGCCACTATTTGTTATTGTTTTAACGTCATTAGCACATTGTTTTTGACAGTTCACTATACATTTGTGAGAGTTCTAAGGTTGGTCTAAGGTCTAAGCTAACACTGGCTCAGAATTACAATATTAAAGCTTGTGAATAACTTAACAATTACATAAAAATAACACTGACAATCCATCGGCATAGGTGAACCAACATGCATCTACATTGTCCCAAACTGGAAGATTTTTTAATTCAATTGATTTTAATGGGTATTCAACCGTATTCCTCATGAATATATATATATATATATATATATATATATATATATATATATATATATATATTATGAATAGATAACAATGTTGGCTAAAGTACATGACATTAGACATAAGCAAAAGCAGTATGTATCACTATCAGAATATAAAACCAGCTTCCCTATGATGAAAATGTTTTAATCTGTAATCATCAAAACTGCCTGCCTACATTCATATAGGCCTACAACTCTTGAGTCATATTTAAAAACATATGCCCTTAAACCAATCAACCATTACTGTAAGAATGAATCTCAAATACCTTCTACTTCTTTTTTGCTGACTCATATTTTAAAACATGTAGCCTTCCTATAATGAACCATTATAGTGTATGGAAATTGTACTAGACAGAGATTCTTTTGAGCGAAATTTAACTAACGGATTAAAATAACACGTCCACAGAGTAATCATGAGTGGATTTACCCTCTATCTGACTTACTTCCACTCCAGTCTTTTGAGGGGGGTTGATGTAATGTGACGATAGAGGGCGCTAGTAAGCAAGGATTAAGGCACTGCTGGAATTCAGACAACCGTCTGAGAAAGATGCAGCTGCTGAGACTGGCTGCCTCTTTCCCTCCCTTCCCTCCCTCCCTCTGTCCCACTCTGCCCCTCACTGTTCCCCGGTATATGATCAGACACAGTGCCGCACTCTCCTATATTAAAACACCCTCAATTCCAAGTTAAAGGAGGAAATACGCACGCACGCGAATTCAAGCACAAGTTTCTTCCTTTTTTCCCCGCACTTACACAGCAGTGTAAAGCGCATATGTGCTGTAGGAGATATAAATCCACGCACGCACATAAATCTCTCTCTTTTTCCTCCATTACACAGTGCACCCCTGGGAGAATGTAAGCACAATTGTGGCCAATGTCACCGCCAGCATGACATGAATGTTTGTTGAACACTGCATCACAAGTACTACTTGGATGGCAGCTGGTAGGACACACACCGCGCATTCTAATCTTACACAGGGAGTTGGGTTTGCGCAGTGGCCGAATAAGAAACCATTTTTAGGATGGGATTTCTGTCCTTATTCCTCTTTAAGCAACATCAATTCATAACCACTGTCTCAGATGCCTGGATGCTGAGTGGACTGAACAGCGCGCGGGCGAAGACACTGAGCCCGCAGCGCCGGAGATTACAGCCACTGGCGACCACACGCATTCATATGGGTAACCACAGGGAAACCACAGACAGCACTGCGCACACAGACAGCCCCGTCCCGTCTCGCCTGTCCTGCAGCGGCTGTGTCCTGTCGTCCGCTGCTGGACAAAGATTTGGAACTATTTCATATCATATTTAAAACAGAACTTGCGTCAACCAAACAGTGCGTAAAAGTTCTGCTTTAAATTTGCGTTGTTTTTTTTTACAAGGGATCTCTTGCGGCAAAGCCAACATCCCCGCACAACACCACACTGCACAGACAATGAAATAACGTCATTATATACTGCTCATTGTAATGTAGAATACATTATAATCAATGACAATTAACAATATATTTTTTTTAATATCTCGTGATATCGCCCACAGGAGCATATATACAAAGCAACTGGAACGAGCCTCGAATCGAGACAACACCGATAAAAACGACCAAAATTAAGGCATCTCCTTCCTCTGTCCCCTTTTCGTCAAATATTGTCTGCTGGTGTCTGGACCCGGCGATCAAGACCAAGTCCGACCCTGTTTACTTGCGCCCTGCTGGAGGAGGGGGGAGAAAGAAAGAAAGAGAGAGAGAGAGAGGAGAAGAGAGAGAGAGAGAGAGAGACTGCAATATCATTTGTGAATCCCTCTCCCAGTGCTGCAGATAGGGGCTGCCAAACACATGCGGCGCGTCTGCAGGTGAGGGAACAGGCTGAATGTGCCGGACACACTGAGGAATTCAACCAACGTTTCCGAAATACACTGCGTCGGATTTACATTTTTAATTGTTTTTGATTTTTCTTCTTGATCCAACCTTTGGCATCGTAGAGTTGCAGAAGGGAAGAACTATTCTGCCTGCAGGCGGCAAGTGACTTGGAGGAAGAGAGCAGAGTAGTCAGTCGGACAGGTAATTTGTTTCATATTCACATCCTCAAGATCGGAGAGTTGTCAGGCTTCCTGCAGTCAAGCCTCGCTGCCACATGAGTTTGGAAACTGCGCGGGCATTCACACGATCCTCTGACATATGGACATATCGCCGGAGAGAGGAATATTGCTGCCTCACCCCCCAAAAAAAGGAGATTCTAACCTGAAACTGTGAGTAAAACGGCGGTATATGGACTGAATTCACTTTCTAGTGATCCGATGATGTTCGGACCAGCCTATAACATTTTGGCTTTTACGCGCAAGCAATTCCAATATTTGTGGGAGCGCACGGTGCCTCTCTGACGACTTTTTGACATCATTGCGTTTTTTTTTAAATTACTACTACAAGGAAAGAGCAACTAACATTCAGTGCTAGAGGAAGGGGAAGCAGAGAACAGACGAGAGTCCGTGCACTTGCTGCTTTGCACTGCAGCAGGAGCGATGTAGGGAGTCTCGCGCATCCCGCAGTAGAAGGCTTTACTCTTTATGAAAACGATTTTTTTTCTTCCATAGTCAGACTCTCCGGTAGTGATAGAATTCTTTTTTTGAGTCGACATTTTCAAATCTAAGTGGACATTTTTTTTCACGGGAGAACAATGAGGACTACTGGTGCAGTGGACTATTTGTACTATAGCATGCTCATCCTGCAGCTTGTGCATCAGCCCGCTGCCAAGCAAGTGCTCCGGTACCGTTTGGCTGAGGAGGGACCCGCCGATGTCAGAGTAGGGAACGTAGCCGGCGACCTGGGCATTGTTGCCGGGTCCGGCGAGGTGACATTCACGCTAGAGTCAGGCTCTGATTTTTTAAAAATAGACAACATAACAGGTGAGCTCGCCACCAATGAGAGGCGCATAGACCGTGAAAAATTACAGCAGTGCCAAATGATATTTGATGAAAACGAGTGTTTTATAGATTTTGAGGTGTCAGTGATTGGACCAGCCCAAAGCTGGGTTGACCTCTTTGAGGGAAAAGTCATCATATTAGACATAAATGATAACACACCGTCTTTCCCCTCGCCTGTCCTGACACTGTCTGTGGAGGAAAACAGACCCATTGGAACGCTTTATCTGCTGCCCACAGCCACAGACAGAGATTTTGGCAGAAATGGAATAGAGCGATATGAGCTTATCCAGGACAATGGGGAAAACTCAAGGCGCTTGGGCTCTTCTGGGGATTCATTCTCGGGGAAGAGGAGATTTGAGGAAGGAGCAAGCAGGAGCAGCGTCTTTGAACTGCAAGTTGCTGACACTACTGATGGAGAGAAGCAGCCACAACTCATCATTAAAGGAGCCCTTGACAGGGAACAGAGAGACTCCTATGAGCTCACACTCCGCGTTAGGGATGGAGGTGATCCCCCGCGCTCCTCCCAGGCCATTCTTAGGGTGATGATCACAGATGTGAATGACAACAGCCCTCGATTTGAGAAGAGTGTGTATGAAGCTGACCTACCAGAAAACAGCTCCCCTGGTGCCCCCATACTGCAGCTCAAAGCGGCTGATGCAGACGTGGGGGTTAATGGTCAAATAGAGTATGTGTTTGGGGCAGCCACAGAGTCAGTAAGGAGACTGCTGAGGTTGGATGAAAGCACAGGGTGGCTGAGTGTGTTGCACCGCATCGACCGTGAAGAAGTGAGCCAACTTAGGTTCACAGTAATGGCCCGTGACCGGGGCCAACCGCCAAAAATGGACAAGGCCACCGTGGTGTTGAACATTAAGGATGAAAATGACAACGTTCCTGCTATAGAGATAAGGAAAATTGGACGCATTTTCTTAAAAGATGGCATAGCCAACGTGGCCGAGGACGTGGTGGTGGACACACCCATTGCCTTAGTTCAGGTGTCGGACCGTGACCAGGGGGAAAACGGCATTGTGACCTGCACAGTGGTAGGGGATGTTCCCTTTCAGCTCAAACCAGCCAGCGAGATGGAGGGTGAGCAGAATAAAAAGAAATATTTCCTCCACACGTCTGCAACGCTGGACTATGAGGCCACACAGGAGTACAATGTGGTCATAGTGGCTGTGGACTCTGGAAGCCCCAGTCTGGCAAGTAATAACTCTCTTATCGTCAAAGTGGGCGACACTAACGACAACCCTCCTATCTTCAGCCAGAATGTAGTAGAGGTGTCGTTTCCAGAAAGCAATGCCCCTGGTGAACGGGTGACAACAGTGGCAGCCATTGATGCAGATAGTGGGAAGAATGCTGAAATAGCCTATTCCCTGGACTCATCAGTAAATGGGATTTTCTCTATTGACGCAGACAGTGGAGACATCCGAGTAAACACCATTCTGGATAGAGAGCAAACGGAGCGCTACGAATTCAAAGTGATAGCCAAAGATAAGGGCATAAACACTCTACAGGGTTCAGCAACAGTGGTTGTCCTTGTGGCAGACAAAAATGACAATGATCCAAAGTTCATGCAGGATGTGTTCACTTTCTACATTAAAGAAAACCTTGAGCCAAACAGCCCAGTCGGCATGGTCACAGTCATCGATGCAGACAAAGGTCATAATGCAGAGATGAGTCTTTTCATTGAGGAAGAGGAGGACATCTTTTCTATTGAGAATGACACAGGGACTATTTTCTCCAGTCTGTCATTCGATAGAGAGCAAAAAACCACATACACATTCCGTGTCAAGGCTGTGGACGGTGGTGATCCACCCAGATCCGCCACCGCCACAGTTTCACTCTTAATAATGGATGATAATGACAACGCACCAACAGTCACTTTCCCAATAAACAGCTCCTACACTCTTCTTCCTCCCTCTAGTAACATCAGAACAGTAGTCAGGACTGTCATAGCCACTGATGCCGACACCGGCATCAACGCCGACTTGAACTACGGCATCATTGGGGGAAACCCCTTTAAGCTGTTTGAGATTGATGGGGGCACTGGGGTCATTTCACTGGTGGGGAAGTTGGAGCAGAAGCACTATGGCCTCCACAGACTAGTGGTCCAGGTAAACGACAAGGGTCAGCCTTCACAGAGCACCACAACACTGGTTCATGTGTATGTCAATGAGACACTTTCCAATTCCACAGTTGTGGACACCCAGGTGGCTAAGAGTCTGAGCACGTCTCTGAACACCAACATTGCCGGTGACCCCAACTATGATCTAAGCAAACAGCGGCTGAGCATCGTCATTGGAGTAGTTTCCGGCATCATGACGGTTATCCTTATCATTCTAGTCGTCGTCATGGCCCGATACTGCCGTCCCAAGAATAAGAACGGCTACGAGGCCGGCAAGAAGGATCACGAAGACTTCTTCACGCCACAGCAGCATGATAAGTCCAAGAAGCCCAAAAAAGATAGGAAGAAACAGAAGTCCAAACAACCACTCTATAGCAGCATCGTCACCGTAGAGGCCTCCAAACCCAACGGGCAGCGCTACGATGGCGTCAACGAGAAGCTGTCGGACAGTCCTGGTATGGGACGCTACCGGTCAGTCAACGGAGGACCAGGGAGCCCAGATCTGGCTCGCCACTACAAGTCCAGTTCACCGCTCCCTACTGTCCAGCTTCACCCGCAGTCTCCGACAGCTGGAAAAAAGCACCAGGCAGTTCAGGACCTGCCCCCTGCCAACACCTTTGTTGGCACCGGAGATAACATTTCCCTTGGATCTGACCACTGCTCTGAATACAGCAGTCAAACTATCAACAAGTACAACAAACAGGTAAGAAGACACGTTTCTATGCTCTTTTTTTTGTTTTCATTCTTCCCTCCACCACTCTTAAATGTCTTCTGTTTCTTCCTCTTAGTGTTCTCTCTACCATAATGCTTTCTGACAGGGCTAGTCTCAGTAGTCTTGTTGCCTTTATGGTGCTAATGTGTGTCAAGTTAGCGGTATTGATCTGTTTTGGTTTGGAGTGCCATTCACATGTAATATTGAAAGGGAAGAGAAAGGTTTAGATTAGCTTACGAAGGGGGTACCGTTACCACTCTACCGAACACGTCCAACTTCTTCCCTTTCATCACGCCATGTGTTGAGGCTGCCTTTTCCGTCTGCGGTGTCACATCTACTAACCTTAGCAACTATGGGTCGGAGTGTTGCAGACAGCTCACATAAGGGTTTGGTTTGCAGTTATTGTATCCCAGAGGGGAGCGTGCCAGAGGCCGGCTACACTCCCTTTCAGCCATGTCAAGCCCTGCCCTGCCCGTGTGTCTGTGACAAGGCTGCCTTGTCTTCTTGTGAAAGAGGGAGAAAAAGGTAGATGAGGGGTAAATTCAGCACAAACATGTTTTTTTTTTTTTGTGAGTCAGTTTTACGGTCACAACTTCAATAGGAACATCTGGCCAGTAGGTCAAATTAACATTCTTCTGCACTTTGGGGACTGCATCAATTTATTGACCTAGCGGTGAAATTGGACGTTTTTCATACCACCTCCAATATTGTGCCTCTGCTTCTATTACTCCCTTCATCTGTTTCCTTGTATATAAATGTCTGACATCTTCTACCTGTTTTTCTTCCACTCTCTCCCACCCTCCAGCTAGTCTTACCTCCCTTATTTTTTCCTTTTTCCTTCCAGTAACTTCCATTTGCAGTGCTGGGAGAAAAAAGGTGTAGGTGGCATGATGTGAGATTCAAATGTAAGCTTTCATTAGTTCAGTCTTGATATTTTTGGCTATTTTTTCCCCATGTGATGTGCAACAACAGCAGGAAACCAAGTTTATATATAATGAAGTCACCTGATTTGCTTTAGTCAGAAAAAAAGAACACTATTGTTTTATGTGTTTTCTATGGCAGCCTATTGAATAATTGATCTTTCCTTTACCTGGTGTCAGCACTACTCCTTTAGGAATCTGGAGTGCTGTTTTCTCTCAGCTGGAATCTTACTCTTTTTCCCAATATCTGTTTCCCCACTTTCTTTTCCTCTAGATATATGTCGTCGTTCACATTTTTATATTCTATGCCAATAGTTCCTCCTCACACTCTCCTTTGGCCCTGTGCAGTACATCCTTGCATGGCTTGCCTTGTTTCCCCTCTGTTTTCCATTTTTTCAGCCTCTGCTACACCATACCCTTTACAATGGTGCTCTCTGCCTTGCCTTTTATCTTGCAGTGGTTTCTTTTTAAATCTCCACTCTCATCTCTCTATATCCCT
Source organism: Etheostoma cragini (assembly GCF_013103735.1). Taxonomy (NCBI): domain Eukaryota; kingdom Metazoa; phylum Chordata; class Actinopteri; order Perciformes; family Percidae; genus Etheostoma; species Etheostoma cragini. The sequence continues at coordinate 6,918,122 of NC_048425.1, forward strand.
CTCCCCTCCTTCCTGCTATTACTCTTCTGAAATCATTGCATTCCCCTTTTACTTCTATCCCTTCTCCTCCCCTGCTCGGTCTCTAACAGCTTCTAATATGGTGTATTCGCTGAGCTGCTTCCCAGAGTGTGAGGAGTGCTGTTGCTTTTGGATGTCTCCTGCATAATTAAAAGGGCACTCTATTTGCTGCTGCTGCAGCAGCAGCATGTATTGTGTGTCACTATGCTCCACTTATATAATTATTTATTTACTCTCTACATTAATGCTGTGGTAGCTTTTATGGACAGCGCGTTTGTTAGAAGACAGTGTCATGGGAAAATCCATAATGCACAAAGACTATTTTCTAGTGATTTTTGAGCCTTAAGTTTGGATATTTAAATTGTAATTGTGAACAAAGTGTTTACTGGTCTACTGGGCAATATTATCCATGTTTATTGTGTAGTGTGGCCTGTTAGGTATTTAATATACAAAAGCTAGCAGGTATTCAAATGGCCTTTTATATCCCATGGGCTCGGTAAATACTTACTGTAGAGACAATCTGTCGGGGGTGAATCGGGTGTAATTTAATGGCTGCAAAAGAGAGCTAATTGAAGAGAAGGTGTGCGTTCATGTGCTCCAATTATGGCATTAACCAGTCACCCTTGTATTAGATTAAGTAGCGAAGCGGTGCTCTTGATTTTAGAGACGCCGCATCTAGAAATATTCAAGTGCCACTACAGCTTAAAGACATAAAACACTCGAGGACACTTGGATTCCACAGTATTTGTGTCAGGTCTGGATTAATGGTCCAAAATATTACTGTCAATGAATACCAGTGACATTAGGATTTTTATAAAATTTTGTCTTGAGATTTAGAAGTTATGTTTAAATTGTAACGCATTTGTCCACAAACGAGGTTAAACCTGTTTTAGTATGGTTAAGATTAATAAGTGATAAGGGGTTTTCATTGTGTGTGTGCGTACACTCCCTCGCCCACAAACCCCTCTCTTTTACCACTCCCTCTCTTTTTGTCCGTCTGTGGGAAGAGATCGAGAGAGGCACAAGAAAGACGGCCCTGTTAGGGGAATAGAGAATGGGCCCTACTGTTTCACAAGGGACTCGGAGGGTTGGGTGGAAAGATAGAGAGAAAGAAGAGGAGGGGGAGGCAGAGGGAGAGAGAGAATAGTGCTGACCATTGACTGTGATCTCTGAGGTATCGGGTTCCGTCTTTCTCTCTCCTTGTCTACCTGATCTCACAATAACTGCACAGGTAACCAAGCAACTGAGGGAGTTAATCGTTGAGGCGAGTCTTTTTTTTTTCTTCAGTCATTAAGCTGATCTAACTGCGAGGGAAAAGCCAGCATGTCATCCCAGCATCTGATGAGGACTTGAACAGGAGGGTCAACAGACTTGTCATTTCATCTTTTCCTGTAACTCCATTGATCGCAACTTATGTTATTCACAGTTTTATTTTCCTGTTTTTCGCTTCTTGGCTACAACAAACTTGGCTCCTCACACATCTGTGTGCAATCCTAGAATCTAAAGACTGATGAGAAGTAAGTGCACTTAACAGAACACTTAACTTTATTACTTCTGGCAGTAGCTTCTGTTCAATCCAGAGCCAGGAAATAATGCCGTCCAACTGTAATGTAGTGAGGAATGACATTACTTAGCCGTTGAATTAGCACAAGCCATCGGATTTTGTTTTATCATTGCACTTCAAAGCGCCACTGGTGCCCAGGTGGATCACTTTTAATCAATAGTGAGCCACAGCAGCTTGTATTCTGTGCTCTCGCAGCGTAGCGCCTCAGGGCAGGCAAACGCTCGGTCCACACTCACATACCAGGTCATCCTGCCTCGGGTGGGATGCAGCAAGCATAACTGGACATTGTCCTTAACCCAGCCTCCAGTGTTCCCCACCCATGCTCTGGCCAGCTGTTTCTCCCGTGCCTTACTGTAGCCGCAACCTCTCCAGCAGCCGCCGATTACAGCCCAGAAGCATCTGATTTGCATAGGGCAATCCCTCCCTCCGCCACACTGACAGAGGGCCAACAATATCACCATGCAAATGGAGGTCACCTGGATGGTGTTTGTAGCCAAAACATAGGATGTGATTGCCCTTCAGGCTCCAGGCAGATCAGGAAAACAATATGGAAATGCAGTACTTTGCCTCGGGGCCTCATTTGTTTTAACTTATTAAATGTAGCTGCATAAACACCAACGGAAAGCCACAGCTGACCTAATTGAAGCTCACAAAACCCCAGTGAGGCAGAATTTCAGGTGTCTTCGGTTTTATATGAACACCTGTGCATAGGATTAAGCAATCATGCCACCATTGTCCAAACCTTTGTTTATTTTTCTTTGGCAGCCATCACCACTTAACTCCCCTGATGGCTCTCGCATGATTTTATCTTTTGTATTCAGCCACTCAGTGGAGCTCAATGAGGTAATTACTTGTTAAGTGTTTCCACGGGAGCTTTATGGGTCATCCCCCATCATCCATGATTGCTGATACAAGTCAGTTTATCTATTTTTTTTGGAGAGAGAGAGAGCAGAGAAAGTAGAAACTTTTTCTTCATTATCCTTAAATTTGACTTTGGACAATCAGGAGCAAATGCATGTACTGTAAGCAATCTGTTCCTTATCACATTAACAGATCAACATATGCAAACAGTGTTATAGTCACTACACAAATTTCTGGATAAAGTGTCAAAGGTGAGAAAAACACAATCTGGAAATCTTGCATTAAGTAAGAAATGAGATTATGTGCAATGAGCTGGTTTGTTTATTGCCACGTTATTATTAGCGCTTGCCCTTTAGTGTGGTGCTGCGTACCACAGACTGTGGCTAATTTTATCGAAATTGTTTTGGATCTATTACAGCTTAATTCAATCTTAGGCTTCTCGGGCTTTTGTTGTTTATGTTCTGATAGGAAAATGGAAGGAGTAAGAGTGCACGGTAATACTCATGAAATTGCAGCGGGCAGCATTTTCTGGTATAATTCGGTTTGGTGATTTGAATGCGCTCGCTCTAAGGCAATTACTAATCTAAGGATTAGACCTGCCTGATACACCGGCACAAATGGTGTGGACTGAGAGAGGAATATAGAAAAAGAATGCTATAGATGGCTCATACTATATTACTCTGCATAATATGTAAATACTGAGGTTTCCGGTTTCCATAGGGGAAACCATAAGAAGGGTTGCTTCATTTCTATTTCTTTGTCTCCCGTCTCTATATACCAGAGCCAAGTGAGCTCAGTTGTCTTCACATGAGAATAAGTACCCATGATTGAAGAAGCCCCAACTCTTTCGCCAACATTTGTCGTGACAAGATGCCAAAATTCAGAGAAAAGGGGCTGTGAGTGAAGAAAAAGACAAGGAATTTAAGCCGCATGCCACCTTGATTGCTCTCCAGGCTGCTGATTGTAAGTGGCAGCGTCGGGGATGCCACCTTCTTCTCGCCGCTTCAATTTGATGTCATCGAAAATGGAATTTCATTTCATACTCGGCAGCGATCGCATTAGATAGGGCTCACCAGGATAAAGCCGATTCATTTTTGCAGATTTGCCTTTCCTGTGGCACTATCAATCATCGCACACCCGCCGTATTACAGACTTGTTTTTCAAGGCAATTGTTAGGAGGAGTTTGTAAAGTAAATTGACTTTTCACAAGGCTCCCAAGGTCTATGATATGCTATGCTAGCCTTGTTGTTTTCTCTATAGCTGTCCTCTTGTATTGACTGCAGAAGCCAGAAGCAACTACATGAGAACATGGCTTAGCTCTACCTCTGAACAGCCCTGGGGAATGGTTCTCTGGATCTTAACACGGATCAGACGTGAGCCTTGTTGTTTGTGAGGCTAATAGGCAAAACATTAGTGTTTTGTTTACTGTGACACTGTACCTCATCAAAATTGCAAAAAAATGTCTGGCGGAGTCTGAGCCGTAATGATGTTGTTGTTGTTATTGTTGTTGCAGAAAAGGTCACTGGCCATGTGTTCTCTTGATGTGGATTCTAACAGGTGGCAGAGGGCTCTTAGCATTTGGCCTTTTTCTCAGATTCTGTCACGAGCAAAGTTTCTGTTCACGTCTTGGCGTGCGTGCGTGTGTGCCTCCCTCTCGTTCTCCGTCCATCCCTCACTGTGGAGGGAACACAGCGATGAATCAGATGAATCACTCCCTGTCAGTGTTGCTCACATGGGTCCAGGGTGTCAAGGGAACTGCCAGCAGGGTCCGTGGCCCCCCGTCAGGAGGCAGCGATTTAAACCCCATCCAGCATCCAGCCGCGTTGTCACACGCGGCCTTCGCGGAAATGAGAATGCGAGCCATGAAAGCCAGACACGTTGGTCCGTGATTTACCCCTAAGTGCCACTTTTTGCTTAGCCAACTGTAAAGCTCCCGCAAGAGCTCACAGGTGAAGAAGACACTTTAAGTGACATGTTGAAGAAAGACTGGACTGGATAATAATCTCTAATAATTTATACTTAAAACTAAAAAATTATACTAAGTAAGAAGATGTTGCAAGGAAAAGTTAACAAGTTCAAAGGTGTAATCAAAGCGTATTTAATAGGTAAAACCTTCACCCTGGGTTCAGGTTCACATTGATTTTTTTTAAGGCTCTAACAGACCAGCACCGGTTCTGCCTCCCTTCCCACACACTTCCAGCGTTCAACCTTCTTTTTTATTGGGAAAGTGTTAAAATATTAAGATGTGCTGAGATCTCCTGACTGCATAAGACACATTAAGAATGGTCTGGGTTAAATAATGCATCCGAAAGCTTTTGTACAAAGGATTTAGCTTTTTATTAACAGGCTACAGTCATACATATTTGCTAAGCAGCAAAGCATAATGGATATGACTAGAATGGATATACGAGGAAGGAGAGAAATAGGACAGCTTGACTGCTTCTATTAGCCCTGTTTTGGTGCAGCTCCCACTATGTGGCCCCCCAAATGAGATTATATGTGTATGAAACAGGAGGTAGAGCACTCACCGACCATCCATCAAAGCCTGGGGGGACCCGTGTGAAAGTTTGTGCATGTGTACTCAGCAGGTACACTCACTGTGTGGATGCGTGTGTGCATGTGTAAGGGTGTGATAAAGTGTGTGGGTGTACAGTACGAATGTGTGTGTGTGTGTATCCTGTGAGGGCTGTAGAGGCCTCCACAGTTCAGCCTCTCCATCATCTTGCACGCCAGGCACACGCATGGCGACATGCCTGAGAGGGTTTCAATATCCTGTGTGTGTGTGTGTGTTTGAGTGCTGCTGTGTTTACCCAAGGAATGCAGTTCATTATATTTGTATGTGTGTCTGGTTATTACTCTCTACACACATGCCTACAGAGGCAGATGGAGCCTGAAGGCAAGAGCAATACTTTACCTAAAAAAAAAAAGCCCACAACAAGCATGAGTAGTCTGGGCAGATGATGTGACACTCGGTAACCGTGAGTGCCCTTGAGCAAGGCACCTGGAAGTCCTTCGCCCCAATTGAGCTATTTGTTCTACACTGCTCCTGTGACTTATAACGTGTTTTTCAACCACTTGTATTAAGCTACTGTATGTAGATGTGTTCAAGAAAAGCTGAAATATTCATCAGCAGGAGAAGCCCTTTATCGATGGGTCTAACCTGGCAGAGAGCAGGCTGTTAGCCAGGCGCGATAACTCTTGTCAGTGGCTGGAATAGTCTGCCGAAGAATGAAGGTCACGGGGCAGCTGGAGTTACGAGCGGCCTCTCTGGGAAGCTTCCATCATATCAAATGAAAAATGAACACCAGCCAGCTTTCTTTTTTTTTTCTTCTTTTTTTCTTTTTTAAATGCTAATTTTTCAATTTGCCTCTTTCTCGTTGTTCTATCTCTTTTAGCTTGCGGCCTGAATAAGGTGACAGCCTTGGTACAGTTTGTGATCACCGTGAGACAGATGTTGACAGTTGCCAGTACAAATACCTTCTACTGTACATGTTATTTTATTTTCATAAAACATTTTTAAAGTTTTTGTGCATCCTAACCAACGCTCGCTAAATGTTTTAATGTCATTGATAAAAGGAGTACAAAGAATCCTCCGATATCCTTTAAAGGACAAACTGAAGGGAGTGTTACAATCAGGTACGCTGAGATGAATCCACCTTTTTTGATGCTTGAATGACTATATCTTGGGGATATTTAGACCTGAATCTAGATCTAGAACTATTTGCACAGATAACTAGTTGTTTAAGTCATTTATCAAGCAGAAATGCTAAACATGTATTGCTTCAATTTCTGTAAGTGTGGAAATTTGATGCTTAAATATTGTCATATATATAAACTGCATTACAAACAAGTGGCCATAAAGCAGCATATTTAACTCCTTTAAAGGAAAATATGGTTTTAAAGGTCCCATATTACAGTAATTTTTAGATTCATACTTGGACATTGGGCTTTTACTTGGACATTTTTACATGCTTTAATGTTGAACAATCAATTTCTTTTACTCATACTGTCTGTGTGAATATACCTGCATTCACCGTCTGTGTGAAACACTCTGTTTTAACGGCCGTCTCATAAAGTCCACCTAACAGAAAAAGCATTGTCTGCTGTTATTAGTCAGCGTTTTAGGGTTTTACGAATCTGCACTCTTGGAGTCTCTGCACTATCATTGCAGCCGGGAAATGACTGTAACGGAATGTAGCGGCCCTAGTGAGGCCTACCTTGTGTAGCTGTGACATCACAACCATACCTAACTCGTTTAAAGGCATCCTTTTTGAGTTGAAGCTGTGTGCATTTTTCTTTGGACTGAGTTCTGATACTTTCACACTATTTACATAGCACCTCAACATGCTTTATAGTTACAAAAAAAGCTTTAAGCTTTATTTAAAATAACTACTTAAGATCAAAGGTTTGGTTCTATAGCAAAGCTCTGCATATTTCTGCCAGGAGAAACTATATATGCTCTGACACAGTTCTATGGTGTATGATCCCATAGGCCTGCCCGGTTGGAAACAACAAAATAAAGTCTAGATGACTGTAATACTAACTTTAGTCATACAGATTCTACTCTGGATAGAGGAGCTCCAGACATTTAATATGGTTTCAGATATTGATTTGCGGCACCTGGCCCTGTAGCCTTTTTGTTATCTAGCTTTGGTCTCACCTCTTACTCCTTATCTTCTGCAGTATCTCAGTCCTCCGCTTTATTTCGCTCTATCTCTTCTCCAGCAAAAATGTTCTGAGTAACAATCACAAGTAGTCAATCAAACTGAGCACTGGTAAAGAACGGCCATGTTGGTTTTTGAATGAGTGTGTGAACTCAGGTGCTTGAACAATAGTGCCTTGTGAGCTATGGCTTTTGCTCAGTTTGCTTCAATTATAAGGGAGCGAAACAAGGGGATGTAATCAAGACTGAAAGAGGGGTCTTTGACATGGTTCATTTACTCTGAGTTGGTCCAATGCAACACTTGGGACACACAATAGCCAATTGTAAATCACAGAGTGGATTCAGTGGTGAGAAGTGCCTTGAGGGGGAGCTAGTCCACAGTGGCGGGGGTGAAATAGGGAATGTTGTGTGTTGCAGTTCCTTCTTTTTTTCTTCTTTTCAGGTTGATGAGGTCTGGGATTGGGGAGAAAGGTAAGGACATCAATCAAATTGACACGTCTGGTGGCGGTAAAATGATTAGAATAATAGTAAACAAAGCCGCTCGAACACAAAGCCTCAACTTTATTTCAAACCCAGCCTTTTGCTTAATAAGCTTCACTTAATGGCAGATTCATCACATTGAATCTGTCCATGATGATATATTAATAACATACTTCAGCGGAGGGAGGCACACTGCTGGGAATATAAGTGCGTAAAGGAAGCCAACCACACAGTGAAGAGCTCTCATGAACTGGTGACGTGATGGGAGCTAGCGACTTTGACGAGGAGCCACTACAAGTGCCGACATGGGTGACATTTACGAGGGTGTCGTGGGGATCCCCGGCCGGACTTAGAGAGGAAAGGCTGCTACTTTCTGTTTAATCACCATCAGAATTCTGCGGGTGCTGCAGCAAATGTTTGAGTAGCGCAGACTGCTTTGCCCCCGTGAAGCCAATTGCGGGACGATCGTTTGATGTCGACGCAAATGTGCTTAACATGCAAACCGCTCTCGCCTAGCTTCCCTTCCCCTGCACATTTGAAAGATTTACGTCAGGGTGTGTGTGCATGTGTGTCTGCTCTTTTGAATGTCTTTGAATAAGCTTTTCTTTCGCCAAGGCAGGCTCTTCTCTCAGTGAATTGGGCGACATGACATGACAATTGGAGACCTTGTAATTTACGTTTTAAATGCCAGCGTTATCTGTGCCAGCATGATTTTTGTTGAAACAAGGAGGCACACTGGCGGAGGGTCCTCAGTCACTGTTTAAACCGTAAGCCTGTGTTTGCTCCCTAATCCTTGGGGGGCTATCCATTGTTACTATGGCAATATAATTTCGCCCCCACTCACCCCCACCCACTCCCAAGTCAACACGCCTGCAGTTCTTTTAAAAAGGTTTAAACTACTCTCATCTTGCTTGTACCCGGTAATTCAGACGCATCCCTGTCAAAAGCGTAGCTCACGGGCAACATCTTCCCCCCAAAAAAGTCACTGTGTTCTGACAGCGTTGGCCCGGAGTTTGAAGAGGCGTGGAACGTCATGGTCCACTAAGTTCTCTTGATAAAGCCACCTGGGCAAGTGAGGGAGCCCTTCAAACTTGAAGGTCCCTGAACACTAAATTGGCAGCAGTTGCTTCACTACGATGGGCTCATCTCTCTCCTGTGTCACAGCTCCTTAGTCAGCCTGTAATGTACTGCCCTCCCCACTTTGACTTCTTGATTCATGAGATCAAATTAGACAGTGAGGGGAACATCAGTAGCTATACTCTGCTCTTTAACTCTAGTATTTAAACACCATCAAACGTCGTCGCCGGTTACCCATTTCCTGCATCTATTCCGGCCTGAGAAATATGCTGAGCATTGTGAATTTCAAAAATAATTTCTCCATCATTTTACTTTTTGAGCCAGGAGAGAAAGAATGAGCTTGAAGTGGCTTTATAAAAAGCATTTAAAAAAGGATCCGAGTCCCACATTTAACTCTTTAAAAAAAAACAAAAAAAACATGCTTCTCAAGGTCAGTTCTATTATTGATGTGATGCGCCAATCTAATGTTTTCGAACATTCCAGAGTATCACATAGCCATGAATCTTAAAGACAGATGAAACAAGTCCTCTATATTTCATCCTGTATCTTAGGTGCATGACGGCTGAATAACAATGAATTCATTCAGACAGATTAACGGAGCTGGTGTCAAGGATCAAAAAGGAGAAATGTTGAATAAATGCTGTATGTGCGTAGATTGGAAAGTACCGTATTGTCTTTAACCCCCCTGTTGTCCTTGGGTCAAATTTGACCCCTTTAAAAAATGTCTATATCTGAAATATGGGTTTCTTTTTAACCAAATTTGAACAAAAACATGGATTGGATTCTATACAACACTCTTTGCAAATGCAATTGATCATTTTCATTCCTGATGAAACTCATCTGTACGTTCCTCTGATCTTAACAATTCCGATTTTTTAAGTCAAATACGAGCTATTTATTAAATGAGCGTTATTGACCATGAATTCCAAAAAGTACTGCAAATCAGTAATAATAAGGTGGTGTTGAAAATTAAAAAAAAATCGGAAAAAGGGACAAAAATGTCAAATTTGTGTCTGTTTTTGAGCTGGGAGGACAACACAAGGGTTAAAAGGCATGCATGCAACTCATCAGAGCTCAGCTGCCAACCAGTAGCCAGAATGACAAGAACGAGCTCACGAGAAGTGTGTGTTTTGTGTGTGAATCTAGCAGCAGTGCGTCTCGTCTCTGTAATAACTCTTGGCACGCATGTGTCCTAATGAAGCGGGACTTTGGCTACGTGACAACAGGAATGTGACTGATTGTAAATTGCCCCCAGGGACTGCCTGCAGTGTTTCAACATGTCTGATCTGTGTATTTACGCAGCTTAACGATAAACACTCACCTTTTTTCAACCCTTGTAATCACGCAACCATGAGCTAACACCCTCATCTGGTATGAACATGTAGGATTTTTAGCGTCACTCTCAGGAATATCAGATTTTCAGCAAATGCAAATTCCAATCAATATTAACCTTGCATAAATGGACTTTATAAGGCTTAGCCTCAGCAGAAGCTTTAAACACAGTATTATTCACCTTAAAAGCAGGGCCAGGTTGCCTTTAGCTCCTGTTTGATTACTAGCCTCAGCGTCTCTGTAGACTTTCTGTCAAAGCTCATAATGAACACTGTGGGCAGCGAGTGGTGTGCACCTCTGTGTGTGCGATAAAGCGAGGTAGAACAAAGGCGCCATGTGTGTCTTTGCATGTGGCAGACATGTCCTCAGGCGTCACCCGCATACAGCCGCACTAACACTCGCTACTGACTACATTTCACCTGCCCGCCTGCAGTGGCCTGGTGTGTTTTTCACAGCTTTAGCATGCAGCTCACTGTAGAGTAGACAGTGTCCAACTGAGGCTCAGCTGTTTCTTTTATTAACAGCCATGAGGTGTAAAACGGTCTAGACTGAGGAAGACAGAGGTAAAAAAAAAAAAAATTGCGGATTACCCAGCAAACCACTTATAACTGGTACCGTTGAACTGACAAAGCGATGTGTGCAATCTCCACATTCCTCAGGCCATCGCCGCTTATTTACACAAGTCATATTTCCAGCCGAGTTTTCAACACCTACTGAAATATCCTAGACGCATAGTGTGTGTGTGTTGTCAAAACGTGGGTGCAAAAGACAAAAAAACTGTCCCTTCCGCAGTAATGTTACAGTGCGATGTGAGAATGATGTATTGAGGGGTGGTGGTGGTGGTGGAGGGAAATGGACGACCCTGCCCCACGTGTTTACCTCACATCAGCACAGTGACAACAACAACAGCGACGGCACTAGGAGGAGGCCCCTTTGTGCAGCACAAGCTGATACACCGAAAGGGAGTGACAGGTTTGAAAAATTGGCAAACAGTATTTGCTGGAAGGCTTCCTTGGGGCTTGGGTACTTTTGGAATCATGTGTGAATGCAGAGGAGTGTGAATGAAAAATAGCTGTGTGATCCTGCCATGTTGCTTCTGTCAAGAATATGTGATTTTTTTTTTTATTTCTCTCTCTTTCTCCCCCTCTGCTTGCTGTCATCCACATCACCTTCCCCTCAAAGCTCGCTTTCTCGTTCTCTCTCTCTCTCTCTCTCTCTCTCCCACTCCACTTCTCATCATCTCTGTTTTAACACTTCCTTCTCTTACAAACATACCCTCCTCCATCTCTCCTCTCTTTCTCGCTCTCATTCTCACACTGCCATCCTCCCCCTCCTCTGTTCCTACCAGCTTAACGGACGTGTTTATTTGAGGCTTAGAATCCGTAAAACCCGCCTTAGGTGTGTTTGCTTTTGTGACTTTCCCAAAACAGTGCATGGACAGCCACATTGTTAGCTGTTGATCCCTGTTCAGCCACTGCCCGTCAGAGGCGAGTTTCATGTGGTTTTAGTGGCGACTTAAGCCTAGGTGGAGCCCTGCGATTCAATCAGCAGGTTTTAAGTAGTGGAGCTGCCACTTAGCGGGGAAGTCAGGAAGACATTCTCGGGATACCTGCCCCGGCTCTCTTTTACCCCTGAAGGAAAACTGCCAGGGACCCACCCTGCAGAGCTGTGGACAAAAGCAGTTTACTGCAAACAGATTGCCACATGTTCCCTACACAACACGTCTTGGACTTGTTTTGCCTTTGTCCTCTCTCCACTCTGTTTCAATGGGTGCAGCTGTTTTCAACATAAGCTCCTTCAAAATACAACAAGACCACGCTTGCAACTCCAGACCATAGACTGAAAGAAAAAAAAAAAAGAGATGGACAACAACGCGTCTCAACTTTCTCCCACGGTACAAGAGTAAAGCCAACATATCCCGGATACGGGTACCGCCATCTGAGCAGTACTGATCAGGCGGTCGAGCCACGGTGTTCAAGTCCCGCCCATACACCAGCTTGACCAATTGTGAGTCAATCCCAGCTGTCATTCATGACGTTTCATCCTGTTTTTATAGCATCAAATAACTAATAAATAACAAACAGGGACCAGAACTACCTAAAATTACAGAAACCATCTTTGCTCCAGACACGTCATGTGTGTGTTTGTGTGTGTGAGTGTGTGTACAGGAAGTTTTTTGAAACAATGTTATTTTTGTCTTTTCTGGAAAAGCGTGAATTTTTTTTTTTTTTTTTTTTTTTTTTTTATACTGCTACACAAACCAAAAGCAGCCACAGTGTGATCCCCCCTGCACAACATCTGTCCCAGATTACGCTACCCTTCCCAATTAAACCCTGTTTACCTCAACATTCTTAAAGCAGTCTACTGACTAATTATAAGGCATAAGCCCCTCAAAGCCCCATTTAAATCTTGCACACTGATGAGAGTGCTGGTGTTGTAGCTGGTGCGCGAGCGAAAAATTGGACGGGAAAACCTAACAAGAGTGTTTCCCCTTGAGCATTCCCCCTCTTGTTGTCCATGTCAGGCCTTGATGATGCCAAGTCTGCAACAGAATGTATTGGTCTTTCACACCGAGAAAGAAAAACTTTAATGAATGCCCGGGAAGGCTCTGAACAGTGCTTAAACATTGTTTTTGGATATTCAACGGATTGCGGTATAAAAGGAGAAGAAAAAAGGGAATCTGGAACTTGCGGCAATTTCCAATCATACATATTTAATGTTTTTTCCTGCTCTTTCCTAATTGAATCCATGCATCTGAATATAGTGAAAAGCCTGGTATCAGGCGTGGGTTTGGGGGTGGTGAATAGACAAATTTATAATGCAGAATTCCCCAGGGAGTGTCCATAAGGGATTTTCTAAAAGGGATACTCATGACTTTATAGTCATGCATACATATACGGTATATACATATAAATACATACATACATATATATATATATACACACATACATACATACATACATACACACATATATACATATACACATATATATATATACATATATACATATACATATATTTACATATATACATATACATATATATATATATATATACATATACAT
>NC_048425.1:6931281-6961108 GCF_013103735.1 Etheostoma cragini
ACACACACACACACACACACACACACAATTATCCCGGGCAGCAGCCTGATTCAATTAGTAGGAGGTTAGGAGCAGAGAGATGGGGGTCACACTTGCCATTCCAGCCCAAATAGAGATGCTTCCTAGGAGACCCAGCTTGTCTCTAAATTTGGCAACTCCGTGGGTCATTGTTTCATCACAGCCCAGAATGGCTCCCTGGCTCGCTATCACTCTATACGTCTGCCTACCTATACATCTATAAGGTACATTTCAATTTAAAAGCTCCGGCTCCCTTGGCGATGTTGTTTTGCTCTGCACCGCTGCAGTCCCAAACCAGGACCCCCTGCTGCTACAGGAAGATGTGCTGGCTCCTTAGCCTCAGCATATCAATGGGGATGAAATTTACAAGCCATGCATACATGTAGGCTCGCATATTACAGCTCTGATAAATTGTTTCCATCACAGGATTTTGACTGAATGGCTTTAATTTGTATTTATTTTTTAAAGATAGAGGATAAAAATAACAACAGAGTGAAACACTGTTATCACTTACACTGCCTACCCCTGAAGGAATAATGATAGATGCCCAAGCTACGGCTCCTCCGTTATCGAAGTTTTAAAATGAGCATTCATAATTAGAAGGGTATTATGTATAGATTTCCTGTAGTGGCGCCCCCCCACCCCCACATTGAGGTGTAATGGACCGGGAGGATCAATGGTGGATAAACACCAGGCTTTCATATTTGAAAGTAATACAAGTGTAAATACAAGTGCGATAACAAGTGCCAGTTCCCATCTCTAATAGTAGTGTTTATGGAGAGCACCTGGCTGTGCGGCGCCTCCCCGCTGCTCCCCTCCTTCCCCTCCCCTCCCTCCCTCCCTCCTGCTCCACCCTGTCTAGATGGCCGGTCCTGTCGGCGTCTCCTGCTTCATGACAGATCTCGGGTCTAATGGGACTAGTTTTGCTTTGCCAGACCTTCCTCCACACCCCTGTGGGGGGACTTCTGGAGTTTAAATGTTCATTTTGGTTGCAAATATTCATTCAGCCTTCAGTCTGAGAATCTGAGATTGATTTCAGCCCAAGTTCTTCATCCTACGAGGCCAGATGTGTCAAAGCGCGAGTTCTGCACCGCTGCTCTCACTGTTGTCTTGTGTCTTGTGGGATGTTTTATGGCTGCTTTAGGTCTTTCTTCTTCTTGGTCAAAAACTCAAAAGCCCTTAGTGTATCTTTTTCCTTTCCCTTACTTCGTTTGTAATGAAACATTCCTGACGTTTAACGGTACCAACGGTCCAAAAAGGCTTTCCTGTAGCGTTGTTTTCTTTATGTTCCTGAGAGGATCTGGATTAAATAAACAATAACTCAGGCCAGAAACATGTCCCAGGGGGACCATCTGTCAGTTACAGCAGTGTAGCTCAACTCCTGCAAGGCAAAGAGTGAGGGGGGGGGAAAGAAAGCTAAAGATACGTAGTAACAAAGAGCACTAGCAACACGATGATCGACAGGGGTAAAGAAAAAAGGTTTGGAACATTATAAGTTTTTCTTAACCTGGACAGGTGCAACATTTTTTGTTTTGTAAATATGTCGTCCCCTGTGGTTTCATCTGCCTTTATCAAATATTCATATACATGTAGTAGAAAATAAAATGGGAAATTATAGTTGTATGGCCTGAAGCAAAGCGCTTTCTTTTCTAAGCATCTTCAAGACTCCAGCCCTCTGTTGGTATCACCTCTGTAAAGAGCGATATGCATCAAAGCAAAGAGACAAAGGCCTTTTTATAACACTTAAGGAAAGCCACCCGGGTCTTTGTTCTGTCCCCGATGGAAAAAGTACTGAGACATCAACGACACCGGCAAGATTGAGTGTCCCACGGACACGTCTCCTTTTGTTGCTAACCTGCAAATATCACAGGTTGGAAATTTACGGGCGAAGGAGTCGCCGAGCGTTAACATGATCTGAAGTGAAGCGAGTTTGGATTTGGCACTGGGCTCTGAATCCAAATTGCGTGTGAGGCGTCTTCCCCTTAGGGGAGAAGGGGAAGACGGAGAGAAGAAAGGAGCTCAACAAAAACAAGTTTGTCTTGTTTTTTTTAGTTTTTTTGATTCCTCTCAGTGAGCATTAATTACAGACTGCCAATGCTCTTGTTAAAAAGAAGTACAAAAGAAAAAATAAAAAACATGAAAAAAACCCCGTAAATACCCTGTGTAATTGCATTTATTGTGATAATTTGGAACAAACACACTCCTCTCATCCTCCAGGGATTTTTGTGTGTGTGTGTGTGTGTGTGTGTGTGCGTTGTGGATGGAAATGAATCTCTTTCATTTTATTAAACAAACAGATATCAGAGTAAAATGCAATAGGTCTTTGAAGTAATGAATTATGTCAAAGTTAAGAGCGTTGCTGGGAGTTTGCAGTGATTTTCTAACCCCACTAGAAGACGCATTAGCATGCAATTTGGGAACGGCGTGCTGTTAAGTGCGATGGGAATAAACAAGGATGCTTTCATGTTGACAGAAGGTGCTGACGAGGGCGACGGCGCCCTAACTAGGCCAAGGTTATTGCCTGGTTGGAAACAGTTGGGTGTCAAGTGAAATATGCAAAGCATTTTTTCCTTTTTCAAATGAATTGTTTATGAGTTGAAAAGACAGCATTCAGTGGTGCTAATGGTTCTATGTTGTTTTGGGTGTTCAAGAGGGTGCGTCCATCCTGTTTTTGTGAGGCATGTGTGTGTGTGTGTGTTGACACTGTCATTAACGTGCTTTCAGTAATGGAATTTAACAGTTGTTTCTGTTGTGTGGTCTGAATGTACGCACATTTAGCGGTTCAGACATTCTCCCCCTTTCACCCCCTGCAAAGTAGGTGTGCACATCCGTTTGGCAAGCCTCGCTGTCTGTAGCTGTTGCATGCAATCCTAAGAGCGCTCCTTTCATGACTGCAACAAAGTCACAGCGCTCGGCAAAGTTATTCCACTTCAGAGACATGCAGCATTTCTAGTAACTCGTAACAGTGAGGAGTTAGAAGACAAAGAGACTGAACAGGCAGGTTGCTCATATCACTGTGTTTTTTAATCACTGAGATTGCCTTACAATTTTTTAAGGTTGCATGAAAAAAAAGAAAAAGAAGAGTACAGTCATGGAAGGGTCACCTATGGATGTTGGTGCTTCTTCTTTTAGGCAAACGGTATATGATATAAAGTGATTCATCTTCCAAAATAAGAAGAACTAATATCTACTCCTACCAAATGTGTATTATAATGTACTCCTGATGTCATTTTCCAAGTCTAAGCTAAGACTTTATTATCATTTTTATTCAAATAACTACATTTTTGAGTTATGGTGGCCTTGCATTTACTGCTGCTGTTGACTAGAAGGACTTTACCAAACAATGCTCCTTAGAAACTAGAAATGGCTTCTTTGAACTCATGCTGAACTCCTCCACAGCAGACGAATCCTGTCTTTTTTCAGCTTATAAGCTCACATCTTTCAGGCGACCGCAACACTGCTACTTGTCCTTTTCCTCCCCAGATTGATGCGATGCTACAAGGAGATGTTGGCTCCTGTAAACAGTAATAATTCAGTTCGTGTCTGAGGCTTACAGGAGCCCCGTCTGTTGCTCACGTTTCTGGGCCCCCTGGATCATTAAAATGCCTCTGGCAATGCACTCCTCATGTAAGCTGTTTCTTGTCTTACACATAGCTCCAACATCGCATTTTGGCAGAGCACGGCCAGATCAGCTCGGGAAAAAAAAGTCCAAATAAGGTGTTTTCTGCACAAACACCTTTCCCCCCCTGTCTCCAGTCCTGCTCTTGCTGCCCTTCAATTTTTTTCTCCAAATCAGCATGCTCTATGAAAACAAAGCCAAACAAGGAGCTGTAAGCATGGAAACAAACTTAGAAAATACATTAGTCAAGGGTGTTGTTTTCACAAATTAAACATGGACTTTTCTTCCATTTTTTTTCCTGCCTTCCCTCTGCGACTTGCATGAGGCACGTTTTGCCCCGGTGTTTGTAGCGGTTTCTTTCGCCTGGAATAATGAGAAAATTCTGCATATCAATATTAGCCAAAGAAATCTCATATTCATATGAGGAAGAGGTTGGTTAATTTGAAATTATAACAACAGTCTCAAAAAGGAAAGGAAATGGGGGTTTGGTTAACAAATGTTATCAATGGAATCCACATGGTTGACACCGGGGCATTTAGCTCTCTGTCTGCCCATGGTAGGTTTGGTAAATGAATGATGTTAAAGGTGATCTTAGTGATGTTGGGTGACGTTACTTCTTGTTGACGTTCAAAGTATTTTCAAACCAAACGAGACTAGCTTGCCCCTCCCTCCTATTCTAGTGTGCTTCCGCGCACTAACCCCCACCCTCAACTCCTTCTCGTTGGTTATTGACTGGAACGCTGGAAGACTGGGTGCGTATGTTTTTGTGGTGCAGGGTGGCACAGAGCAACCTGGGCTGTCTACAGAGACCGCGTTTTTTTACAGTGTGCTCAGGGGACAGGCAGCTAGCGGATAGTGAGGAGATGTCTGCTGTATGTGACAACAAATGTTGTAAAAAACTTGTGTCCTCGCTTAGAGCACCTTAAAGCTTGTTGGTAGTTTTCGGAGGGGGGGGGGGGGGGGGGGGGGGGGGGGGGGGGGAGAGGGAGCAGGTGCATGCCCAGTCACGGTGTGCTAAACCAGTCTGAAAGAATACAGCATAGAAAATCACATTCATTTTTTATTTCACTTGGTATTTTGTAAAAATTGTATATCCGAATACAGTACACCTTTTCTATGGGCTTTAAGGCAAACATTTGGTGGAAACAGTAATTGGTCATGTGACTAGGGCTGGGAATTTCACAGTACCGTATGAAAATAGTGTGCAACAATTTCAAAGAAAGATGTACACAGTTCTCAGATAATGGGAAACAGAACAGAAATAAAGTGCAATACACAATTTATTTCTTATAGAAACAAGTGCTCTACAGAGTTCAAGATGTTTCTACTTCTAAACTGATTGACAGCACTCTAGCTCAATGGATTGGAGGGGGCAATCATATCTTAGAGGGGGCTACCCTGGACCCTCTCTAGACCCGCCCCTGCTCAGGTCAGCCAGTGTTGCGGCCACCAGGTAGCTATGCTTCTGCCTGTTTTCTACTTGTTTTCATCTGCAGTGGGACTGTGGGTAGGAACCAGTGGTGGAGTAATGCGCATTTAAGTTTAAATGTAATTTTAACAATAATGAAAGTTGACTGGAAGGGAACCAGATCCTGCACCACAGACTAACACCAAACCAAGTAAGCGACGGAATACACAGAAATATCCATTTCAGCACAAACATGTTTTCCTACAGCCATGAATACTACCAGGACGTACTGACCTGTCGATACACTGTATGACCGCTAGTGTTGATTTTTTAAAGCACAAATAAAAGAAGAGCTGGACTATTGATGTCCACGAGGCTGCCATGCATCACCTGGAGAGGCTCGGGGTTGGTTGCCCCGGGGATACCGAGAAAACTGCCAAACACAGTATGATTTATCGATCTGATTGATATTCCTTTAAACATGAATATAGATTCTGCTCTGAGGCGTATTTGAAAGGTTACAGGGCGAACAGCTAGGCATGCAGTAGGTATACTAGAAGGTATACTGACTTGCAGAAACACAAACAAATGCACATGAATCTTCTTAAATCGGGAAATGCACTAAAACCATGTACCTTCAGGCCGAAGTCTGTAGCAAACACATATAAATTGGATAGAATCGGTCAACTCTTATTTCCACTTCATTACTGAAGGTAACCGAATACATTAACTCACCTCCCCATGCGGAAAATGTTTTCACCTCAGCATTTTAATCCATAGAAGGCCCCTTTAATGAGTGGGTTTTTATACGACATTGCATTATTAAATTAGAAGGAAGGAGGGAAGGAAGTTCTGCTGTAAAGGTCCACATCGTGGGACACTCGCCAGGTGGCTGCGGGATCAGAGAAGAAGAAAGAGGGAATGGGAGAATGGTGTGATGGAGATAGAAAAGGCGGTGATGGAAGAGAGAGAGAGAATGAGCATACACGATCCAGCTTGCGTGAATACATTAAATCAATAATTTATTTGTATTTTTATAGAGTAAGATTCAGATTTTATCCCATAAAGTTAAAGAGCATTTTTTGGCGGCCGTTGGAGCATGAATGATGCATAAAAATAAAGTCCGGAACAACGTCGCTTTAAATTTTAACATGTGCAGAGCCGTGGTTGTGTACGGCGCTGGCAGAAGCGCATTAAAAAGCAGGCAGGTGCACAAACGCACTGTAGCGGCATAGGACAACAATTGTCAATGGTTCGTTCCCACTTTGTCACTATGTGAGGCAATGAGCTGAGTTTCTCAGGGTCCCTGAACAAATGAGCCCTGATTGAGCCTGATGTTTTCATAATGCTTCAGTGCTTTTCTCTTTCTCTCTCTGTGTGCACAAACACACATACATACACACACACACACACACACACACACACACACACACACACACACACACACACACGCAGGCACACTGACATGTATACACACAAACAAACAGCCAGTAAGATTGCCAGATTGACGCCCCCGACCTCACAGAGTTTGAAGCAGAGTGGGAATATAATAGCGAAAAGGAGCGAGATTTGCCTCAAAATAGGGAGCTGCCAGTTGGTGTCTGCTCGGCGAGATTCGGTGCGATCTTTCTTCCAAACAATAGCCGGGAATCAGAGAGGCAAAAGCTGGGACACAATCTCGCTCAGCGGCCAAAGCAGGATGAGAATACAAATGCCCGTTTTGTATGTGGGAGAGAAAGCGAGTCGGGCTAGGATTGCACACAAAGTCCTTAAAATCCTCGGAGGCGCTAGGGGCCATCATGTGCCGAGCGGTAAATTGATCATGACATAGCACCGTGGAAAAAAAGAACCCAGAACGTACAAGCGTGTCAAAGGCACAAAAGATGAGGCAGTGGATGCAGGGCCTGAGAGAAAAGGAACACACACAGACCGCATCATTTCAACATCATTGCTGAAAAGGCAGCTGAGCTTATGTGTTGGTGTCTTTATATTGAAACACACACACACACACACACACACACACACACACTGGTGATGTACCCTAAATAGAGAGAAAAATCTACCTTTGCTGTTCCTTGACGGCTGTACCATCATGTGCTTGCCTTGCCTCCTCTCCCTGTTAAACTTGGGTTCATACCCAAACCCTGGCATATGCACACAGAATCAGATACACAGCATAGGAATCCATCAATTTTACTGAATTGCTATATTTTCTAGGTTAAACACACCCTTCCTTTGAAGTGAATATCTCGGTCCCAGAGCATGCAAGTATTATGTTCCCAACCTTGAAATATTAAAGGCAGAGTGCTGCAACGATATCTCGATGAATTCTCTCTTTGCCTTTTTATTGCATTTTTGGACTGTCACATACTGGGTGGCGACCATCTGGATAAACCATGGAGGATTTAGTTATATATCCAAACGGCCAAAGAAAGTAAACCTACCAATGAAGTATGAGGCGGGAGGTCAGACGAGCGACTGCCGTGACCTGAGCAATCTGGCGAATGTGTGGCTTTCCGACTTGCCTGCATTTAACGCTAAAATATTAATCTTGAGTGTTTTGTTTGACGAGCTGCTTTGTTTTGGTTGTGTGTAAGCTGGCCTTGGCTAGACGACAATGGGCTTTTATGTCAACACTCTTTTGTACACAAAGATTTTAATAGTTAATCAGGGGCCCTGTCGCTGAGCTTTGTTTGGACTGGGATGTCAAAGTGATTCCGATGATTATAACATGGGAAGCTCGTTCATTGCTTAGGAGTCTGGCGAGTGTTGCTACATAACTCACGACTGATTTGGATTCTGATCTAAATTGAAACATACAAATGTAAATGTTTCCTTTTCAAGTGGAATGACACTCTTTTAGTTGAACCTAATTACCAGTAGTCTTCCCAGAGGGTGTTGCGAGCCCAGTAAAGTGTCCTCTTTGCTTAGCCATTGTCCGACTTGGTTCGATGCAACTGGGCTTTAAAGTGGCGCTTACCCTCAGTTTGCCCTTTGATCGGCTCGTCTACGCCTCTCTTGAACTCTTAACTCAAAGCATTCCTACACTGCGCGCTGAACGTAACAAGGGAATTAAAGAACAAGCTGAATGAGCAGGGATAAATAGAGGCCGTCACCCTATCATTGTTACTCCGGGAGGTCATGGAGCTCTCTCGAAGCGTTTTAAAGAGTTCTGGAGCGGGTAACGCCTTTGGTAGGATTTTTTTTTCTCCTGCATAAAGTCCTCCTGCTGAAGTTTAAGATGGATGTCTCCAAACAGGTGTCCTTGCAAATGAAAAAAAAAAAATATGCACCATTGAGTTGCGTAAGTTGAGTAAGAGCCTCTATTCTCCAGGCACATTTTGCTTTTGACCACAGAACCATGTTGGAATATTCCTGTCTCTATTCATAAGACACAGTACCCCCGTTCCCAGCAGGTGACTAGGTCAACCATTGAGCGCCAAGTGGTGATTATTTATGACTCACAGCAACATCTTTTTCCCTTCGTCGCAGTTGGGTGTGTGTGTGTGTGTTAGGAGGGGGGGGGCGCTACCATTTTGTCTTTTATACACCCAACAACAGTAGGAAGTGCCATAGAGTTTCATACCCTTTTGACTTCTATACCGTTTTAGAACTATGCTGCCTCAACCGAGCTGGCCATTCTCTGCCTGGGGCTACGAGGACGAGGGCAGCATACCTCAACAGCATTACACAGCTGAAGAACCTTCGCCCGGGTCCCTTCTCGTCTCTAGTCCCCTTCTCCCCTGGCCAATTATCAATTCCCTTTTGAGATCCAAGGACATTGAGTTTTGTTGTCATTGAACTTTTTTTTTTCTCCCTCCCCCTCTTCTTTCTCTTTCACCCTGCCTTTTCTTTCTCTCTGTCTATTGTTGAAGGTCTTTAATCTGGGTTCAAAGACAGGTGGGGTGGTTGAGCTGAGCGCTAAATGAAAGCATGTGGAATTGTAGTTGCATCTTTGACCTCAGGTTCTCCTTCCTCGAGAGCGGGCCTCGTTACTGGCGGCGGGATGTCACCGCTGCGCGAGCCAGATCAAACGCCGTGTGAAGTGCATGCACATCTGTGTGTAGCTGCCAGAATCCTATTAGAACACCTGATAATGTCAAAAACTGACAGGAAAGGAGATAAAAACCCTCGACTCGGACACATTTGAACAAACTTTTCAGGGTTCAAACTTCGTTGACAGACACAGTTTTAGCCCAGGGATCATACCCCCCCCGGTTGTCATTCTATTTCTGCTTGTCTTCCGATAACTGACTAACATCTGCGATTTAGTACCTAAAGGTCAAAGTCTGCAGGAGAAGACTGAAGCTAATCCATCCACTCAGGATAACTCTCTTTTGATGACATGTTGTGATGAGTATGGCGACATCCTGGGTTCGGAGAAGCAACATGCTGTGTCATTGAAAATCAGATTTTCCATCGTGGAAAGAAAAAAGCCTTGGTAGACAATAAAACAAAAGTAGTTATAATATTCTTCCCCTGTAGTTATCTTGTACTTTTGATTCTTGAAGCAATATCGTTCTCGCTCTCCCTCTGTCTTTTGTCTTTCTTCTGTTTATTCAGTTGTCTCTCCCGTCCCCTCGTTCAATATTTTCTCAATCTGGTGTTTCTGTCTACTGGTGCAGGAACGGGTCAAGGGCAGGAAAATGATAACATTCGCTCATTCTCTTGTCAAATTAGGAGAGCAGCAACCTGCGCTCACTAACACACCGTGATGATGGATGAAAGGTCTCAAGCCAAGGGTGTAAATGTGATTCATGGCTCCTCTGTGGGTATTAGTCCAACACATGAGTGTTCTCTCTCCCCCCCCCCCCACACCCCCCCACACACACACACTCACACACACACTCTCAACTGTACCTGTATTTCAGAAATGCACTCTTTTGTCAACACATTTCTTTATAATGCCAGATGGATTCCACCTCTGGCACTTCACTAGCAACAAAACCTACTACACTGTTTGAATGTCAACAACAAGAAAGAAGCAGAAAGCATTCAACACACTGCCTCCAGTCAGTCACGGCAGGTGGAAGCAGGTTCAAGGAGGTGTGTTTATACCAAGACACACCGCCACACACACACACACTCAGACACAGATGTCGAATGCCTCTGATAGTATTAGCTTTGTTTACGCGTGCAGTCACACACACACAGGCAACTCTTTGTTGATTAATGTTCTTTTCCCGTCTCTTCAACAGGCATACATCAGTCTTCACAGAGTTGCAGAAGCGAGTGGTAGGAAGAGAGAGAGAGAGAGAGAGAGAGAGAGAGAGAGAGAGCGAGAGGAAGGCATGAATGGCGAGAGGGATGTACAAAGTAGGGATGACTGAAGAAGGAGGAGGGTGACAAAGGAGAATTAAATGGAGGTAAAGAGACAGAGATAGGTAGGAAAAGATGATAAGATGCCATTTGGACAAATAGCATGTTCCATCTGTTATGTTTATAAAGGGAAGACAAGACACACTGGAAGCAATCGATTAGCAGTACAACACAGGGAAACAACACTGTATACAGCGGTGCTAGAGTCAGCATGCTAATATGCTAACAGGAACAATGCTAACATGCTAAGGTTTAACCGGTTTTGCCATCTTAGTTTAGCCTACTAGTTATATTAGAACCATTAATGGTTGACATTTTATGGCAATCTATTAAATAGTTGTTGAGATATTTTATTGTCACCACACACTCACACACATTTATGAAACACACGTCAGTCTATAAGCTCTGTAAACTCCTTGGTATTCCTCCTCTTTCATGTCCCCTCTTCATCTACTTTCCATTTCTTCAGTCTTATTCTTTTCACCTTATTTTTTCTTCTCTGTATCACTTTTTTTAAGTCACCCTACACACACTCTCTCTCCCCCCCCCCCTACACACACACACATATTTTTTTCTTCTCTTTATCCTTCTCTATTATTCTTTGTGGCTTTTTGTTGACAAAGAACAGAGGACGTCTGCTTTGTCCCCACGCTGGATGCAAAAATATTACTTATTTTTGCTGAAGGACTCCGAGGCAGCTTTTCTTTTAAATGGAGGCGAATCTAGCAAAGCATATTGTATAAAATCTTCACCTCATCATCTGTTGTGAATCCCTCTGCGAGAAGTATTTGCGATACCTGATCATGGTAATATGGATAAATGTTCCAGTCATTACTAAGTGAATCCCACAGCTCGTCTGTGATTTGAGACGACAATGACAACGCAGAGAGCAATCTTTCAAAATAAATTAAATTCATCTATCCTATACTTTTTCATCATTTGTCCCAATAGACATCGGGCTCCCTACACACTTGCTAATTCTCTCGAGCTTCTTTCTCCCAATTACTGTTGTCTGGGACCATGGGAAGGCTCATGGCTCACCCATTGGGTGCTGTCCAACGGATTTGATCCCCTGCTCTGGCCACGGCCATCTGTGTCTGTTGGCATTGTAATGAGGGAAAAACGTCCGCTAGTCTCTCCTCCAATCCCCGGCCTTCAGCCCTTGTGCATGTGCATGAGCTCCGGACCGTAATTTGGTATCAGCCTTTCATTCGATGGACCTCGCAGCCCCGTCTCTGCTCATGCTTGCATAACCTTGTGGATGATGAAAACAGGATAAAAGGATAGATATATATTTGGAAATGGAAAATGAGCCAGGCACAAACAAGTACGATTTCACTGTCTCTCTGATCAGTTAGACTAAAGAGATACGGGAAACATTCTGCTCATCCCTTGAGCTAATCCTTTTAGAAAAACGTTCAGTCCCTCAAAGCATGGTTCTCATTGCAACGCTAGCCAATGCACAGCATTGTCAAATCATGATTGTTTACAGTCCTATGTTTGATTTAAAATCTTTTTTAGGGATTTATTTTTCCATTAGAGGGTTTGACTCTGACTTTTTGGAGAAATACAAAATGTCAGATGCTGTGTTTGATTGATACAAAAGGTCACAGCCTGTACAGGTTTAAACCATTTATAGAGCTATAGCCAATCCACTGACATTGGACACTTAAATCTTCTAAACAAATGCATTCTCACTCCTTTCACGTAAAACACGGAGGCTTGATCAAGATCCTTTTGTGTTGTCATTGACGCTAAAAGTCTTCTTTAGTGCCAGATCTGGGTTGGGACTATTGTCGTTTTAACGCAGTTAAAAGATGGTGGGCGGGCTTATAAAAGGTAAGTTTGTGTACACAAACAAGATTGTTGCTAAGCTAAGCTATTAACTTTGCATTTTTTATATCAGCCATTCCCCTTCAACAGTATTCAAAGTGTAATTATAGTTTGGCAAATACTCATATACTTTATTGTCGAGAATTAGATGAGAAAATCAATAGCACTTAGATCGGTTCCATTAAAGATTCAGCTACAGCCAGTTAGCTTAGCTTAGCCTTGAGCCCTAAAGAGTGGAAGCAGAAGAAAAGAGCTAGCCTAGCTCTGTCCGAAGCTAACAAAAAACTGCTACCACAACCTAAAGCTAAGTAATAACAAGTTATAGGACTATCTTGTTTGTTTAACCTGTACAAAACTCAAAGTGTAAAAACAACAAAGGGTCACGTATTTGACTATTTTGTAGCCAGGAGCAGGGACTTCCAGAGCGAGGTTAGCTGTTTATATCTGCAACCCCCACTATTTATGATAAGCTAAGCTAACAGGCTAACATCTGTATTTATCTGACAAATACAAATTTATCTTTTTATAAAACTCTCTGCATGGTAACGGTAATAGTAGTAAAAGTATTCGCCAAAATATTAAACTATTACTTTGATAACAAAAAACAGTGTCAAATATTCATGATTGTTAGAAAATACCAGAACAGCCATAGGCATCTGCACAATGCACACGTCTTTAAATTGACTTGGCGTTTGAGTGTGTGTGTGTGTGTGTGTGTGTGTGTGTGTGTGTGTGTGTGTGTGTGTGTGTGTGGGGGGGGCTCTAAATCCCATAGTTGGTGCCTCCCCATAATAATGATGCTATTAAATCTCTTGCTTAAGCTGACTTTGCTTTCCTTTTCCCTCCTCTTTTATCCCCCCATCTCTCTCTCTCCCTCTTAACACCCAATGCCCCCCACACACTTCTGAACACCCAGTTGACCCCCCCAACCCCCATCGCCACCCCACACACCCAGTCCCTCAGATACTTTGCAACTGCATTATTACTGCGTATAGCTCTCTCCTGGCTCTGCAGAAGC
The DNA here is from genome assembly GCF_013103735.1 of Etheostoma cragini. Lineage (NCBI taxonomy): Eukaryota > Metazoa > Chordata > Actinopteri > Perciformes > Percidae > Etheostoma > Etheostoma cragini. Next base: position 6,944,497 of record NC_048425.1, read on the forward strand.
CATTAGCTGAGATTAGCAGCGAAGGAGCCAGGCTACCCACCCTCCCTCTTTTTCTCTCACTCACTCACTTTACTCTTTTTTTTCTTAGGCTAGCCATAGCTGCCACGCTCGCTGAATGATTACCATCCATTATAGGGCCTTATTGTGCTGACAGAGGCAACTTCTGGCCCTGGCCCTGGTCATAAAGAAGAAAAAAAATAAGAAAAGAGAGAGACTCATAATCTTAGACACACTCCCTGTGAGTGTATTGTGTGTGTCTGTGTGTATGTGTGTGTCAGGGAGAGGAAAAAAAAGAGGATGTGACTGTAGAAAAGGGAGTGAGGCTGAGAGGATGGTGAGGAGAAGATAAGGCAAAAGGAACATTGGGATGTTAGCATAAGGGATTTGGAAGCAAGTGCAGCCACGAATGCGAAACAACGGAGACATTTGGCAGCAATCGGTGCCGTTATTACTTAGTTGTTGAGGTGTGATGGATGCTATAGCAATGCACCATGGGGAGTGATCTTAACCTTCTCAGCGAGGTATGGGACAAACGCTCTCCCCCCCCCCCCCGCTATGATCCCTCAGTCAGACGCATCCGTGCTCTCACGGGTCACACACAAGCATGCTCACACAGCACACACTCACACTGCAAATACCGCAGAGAGTGGGACAAATCAACTGTCATTTGGTATTTTGAATATATATATATATATATATATATATATATATATATATATATATATATAAATAAAAATAAAAGGAATAAAAAAACTTCCAACAAAACAAAACCGGCTCATTTCCTTGGCTGCTGGCTCAGGTTGTTAGAGACTCAGAGCGAGATAGAAAAACACAGTAAGAAGAATTTTGTCACTTGACTGGAACAAGACGGGGACAGAATATCAATCATTTCTCTCATTTCCTACCCCCTTCTCTCTTTTTGTTACAACTTCCCTTTATGAATAAAAGCAGAGGCTCCTGCCTGTTGACTGCTGCTTCGGCCCAGAAAGGCCTGTGGTGAATAATGTACAGCACAAATTCCACATCATAAAACATATTTTACAATGTGTCATTGAGAAAAAGGTTGGAGAGAGGGGGAGGGGGGGGTTAAACAGTACAAATCTGGGTGATTTCACACAACTCGTGAAGGGATTTCTTTCAAGCATTAACAACGCTCTACTCCCCTCCCTTTCTCCCTCTATCTCGCTGCGTCTCTCTCAGCTTCTTCTCCGGCGGTTTGCTGAGCTGCATTTCAATGAGTTGGTCCCCAAAATGCCCCGTCAATATTCTCGAAAGATCTTTAACGCTGGATACTGTAAAACTGCGGAAGAAACGACGAGCGGTGGTGGAGTTTCACTTGACTTTGAATCTGTATTGTGAGAACGAGAGAGAAGAGTGTGTGTGTGTCTGTGTGTGTAGACAATTTGCTTCTGCCATCCGTCAGCTCAGGGTCTTGACCATGTCAGTGGCCCAGCCCTGTTCCCTCTTTATGAGGTCTGGATTATTATACCGCCTAACATGCTCCACCCCTTTCACCTTACTGGTGATCACCAAAACCTCTGCTTTTCAACAGTGTGTGTGTGTGTGTGTGTGTGTGTGTGTGTGTGAGCAAACGCGTGTTCATATATAAAGGTGACAGGTTGTCACTTGCACACGCGCCGCCTCCAGCATTGGTAAACATGAACTTGCTATATATTTGAACCCATAGATTAGCATCTTCTATGATTGCATCGCTCCACTCTCCATCTCCCCCTCCACCCTCCCTCCCTCCCTCTCCAGACGCATCACCCTCAATCACACAGCTATCTCTTTGGAGCTCTCCTCCCGTCTCCCTGTTTCTCAACTTTTTTTTTTTTTTTTTTTTTTTTTTTTTTAACCAACACCCTGCTATCTCTTCCACTTCTCCCTTCTTTACTACTTTCAATCTCTTCTCCCCTGCTCAGCCATTCTATTCTCTTTTTGTTTTCCATCTCGTCTCACTTACTCCCCCCCCCCCCTTTCTCTCTCTGTCTCTCTGCCTGTGTTTCTCACCAGTCAATAATGAAAATTGCTTGCTACCTTGAATGGATTATGGGTGTACGCAGGGGCCCTAGGTAGTTTGTTTGAAGGCGCAGCGGTGTCAAATGAAAAGGCCCGGGCCATTTTCTACCTGCCACAGGCCCTCTGCCTCCATCACACCATGCACACAAACAAACACACGGGTGCAGAGATTCACCAATAGCCACATGATGGAAGCAAACAGACATGAACACAGTCCGTACGTACACACATCTGATCAATGACAGCGGATCAAGCATTAGCACTCCTGCCTGCACACTCAAATGCTCTACCTTTCTTCTCTCTCGTTCCCTCTTCCCCTCCCTTCCTCCCCTCTCTCCCTCCGGTCATGTATTATGAATGTTGCCTAATTACACAGCCCAGAATTCTTCATACGGGCTGGCACATTTATTTGTTTGCTTTGTATCTCTTTGCCTTTCTCTTGTATGCAAAATCCTTCTGTGATAGAGTTGTTTATTCTTTGGCTTTGCCTAGCTGAGATCAAACAACGTGCAGATTGAACAGGGACGGTGTGCGATTGATGGTCAATCCTCGGGTTGATTGTTGTTGTTACACACCGAGAGGCGGGGGAAGAAGTGCTAAAACATGCTAGCGGGGATACGTGCCTCTCTACTTCTTGTGGAATCCAAAACAGTCCAAAGCACATATGCTTGAGACTGTGAAACAGATCTAAAAATATGTTTAGTTTTTCCTGCCATCTCAATTATGCTGCCCAGTTTGCTGCGAAAACGCGATGTGCACGTGCACATCTGAGAGGCCTCAGTTTAATCATATAGGATAAGTTATTTTTCCTCATTTGTTTTTTCTATTATCACATTAACTGCTTGTAGCGGTGACTCATGACGACTATTGAGTGGACTCGAGAGCGGGCGTGTGCTTTGAAATTCGGTCAAGCTCTGACTGACAGCTGCCACGCATCATTACTGAAAACAGAATCCCACACAGCTCTGCATATTGCATCTTCCTCCAGCAAGTGTAAAGGAGATGCATCTGTTTGACAAATATGTTAAGACATCGTTATTCCAACATTGATGTGGAGAGCGAGGGAGACGGAGGGAGTGTGTTTATGAAACCAGCAGCACTCAGAACGGGGCTGTCTGTTTTAATGTCACATCCATTTAAACGCCACGTCCTGTCGGCTGTGAGTGCGCAGATGTGAGCTGGAGTTGTACTTGTGTGTACGGGGCCGTGCGTGGTTGTATGCTTTTTTAAATGTGTGAGTTATTTCCTCGGGTTTGCTTGCTTCTGAGCTGTCCGATGACGAAGGCTTAAATTGAGATAGTGTTACCACCTTGTGGGGGTTGAACTTTTTATTCTTTTTTTTTTTTTGCTGACTTTTACAGTCAATTTAAATGTGCAGTAAATGTTCTCAGTCGACGGCCAAAGTCTACATCGCCAATCAGCGTTCCGCCAGTGCACTGAGTAAATTTGCGTGGGATAAAGAGAAGCCTCCTAATCTCTGGGAACATACTATGTTAAACAACTTCTTTTCTCATGCTTACAGTAGCAGTCGGAGTTAGTGGGAGATTTCCGTGTGCCTACAACATCACGTTTTGGACATTATAGCAGCTTCTCTACCTCGACTGACCGTGCCTTCACTGCTTGTGCTCAACATAAAAAAAAAATATAAAAAGAAAAGGAACGGTGCTTTCTGACTGAAGCCTATAAATGCAGGAGAAGCTTTGAGGCTAAGATTTCACAGCCACTAATAAGCATTCAGCCTCATCTCCTCCTCTGTCTTATGGGGACTTGGCTGCTAATGTGTGACTGACAAGCCTCGGCTTCCGTGTTGATTGGGGCACTTTTTTTTTTTTGCCAGGTTGGCCAAACACCTGGCTGATGGACAGATCTGGGCTGCGTGTGGGATGGGCGTGTCTCACCTGGCGCAACCCAGCTCACACGCACTCATATCAAAAGTTTCATCTCGTGTCGGCAGCACCTCTACAAAAAAAGGGTGCACGGTGTGTTCCCTCGTTTTAATACGAGGGAGCGCTCGCTGGCTTGCATTGCAAGGTTTTGTTGAGACTGTAACTCTGAGACAGATTCAGTGGATTTTAGCCATTTCTCTGCGTGATGGCCTTGGTTGGCTGGCTGCAGCGGGGAGCTTTGGTTTTTATTTTGCCAGATTACTGGGCTGCCTCTCTTGTTTGCCTGCTTAAATTAGCCCAGCAGGGACCTGTAGTTGCCAGAGTTTTTTTTTTCTTTTCTTTTTTTTGAATTTTAGTATTCATTTTGTCCATATCTTTTTCTCTGACTCCCCACACTGCCTTTCCACAACAACAGATCAATACATATTAGCTCTAATCAGGCAGGCAAACAGGAAGGTCACAAGGCCATGTATTAGAGTGCATTGCAGGTCACTGCTCTGACTGGTCATTGCTAATAATCACTAGTACCGGATCAGCAACACAGACGCACTCCGGACCCACAACAGCGCCTGTCAGAAGTATTAAATAGGCCTCGAATGTGAACACTGGTATCATTTAGTGTTCTATAAAAGCGTAATGAGCCCTTCTCTGTTTTTATGTAAACTCTACTCAGTATTGTAATCAGATAAAGGCCCAGTGATCTTTTTAAATCCATTCTAGAGCAGCTGTGTTGACTTCCTCACGGAAATAACAGTAAATGGCTCATTGATCACTTCTCTTCTCGCGTCCTACATTTGAATTGCACAACAATGCAGAGGGGTGAGGATCCCCTTTACATTGACTCACCGCGGACACCGTCTTGTTCCAGTGTTGTCATCCTATTGTTAAGCTGCTGTGAGGTAGAGGCTGTGTTAAACGGACATCTTGCGACGCATGAGGCATTGTTAATCCAGTTCGCATACTGTATCTAGGGTAAACCCACAGTTTCCAGCGTGCACTTAAGACCCACACAACACACACTTAATGCGCCCACACAGATGTCCTTTAGTGAGCGCACATGTAATTACACACAAACAAAAAGATGAAGGCACAAAAGCACACATTCACTTTTAAAACGGACACGTTTATCTGTTTCAAAATGAAATACTGAATTCTCCAACTCACACAAATTGGTGAAAATGCTACTATAATTAGCCGTGGTTTCCAGTTCATTGTGTCTCCATGCATGGTGACATCATGTCCTTAGTTTCCTAAACGAGGGATTTGTCCAAGACCAAAGAGAATCTGTACCCAGCAAATGACCGCAGCCGCTCCTGATTTTGCTCCGCAACGCTTTAAAATCCGGCTATGCTATTTTATTCATGTGGATTCCAGTGGTCTCTTCGATATCTCTCCCGCTCTGACTTTCTATCAACCACCACCAACATCCACAACCCCACCCCCCCACCCCCCCTCCCCCGAACTTCCCCTGGCCATTCACGGAAATTGCGCTGTAAGGACTTCAGCAAAGGCTCAAATTAATATCAACTTTTTAATTCCCTTTGAAAAAAGGGTCCGCAGGAGGGTGAGGAGAAGAAGCAGAATTAAAGAAGCAAGCCAGGTCACTGTTTGAGTTTCTAATTGCCAAGACCCAGAATGTGACCTACAGATGTGAAATTCCCCACTTGATGAAAAATTAACCAGATTGCAGCGCTCCATGGCGATCCCTTGGAAAGCACTGTATAGAGAGAGAGAGAGAGAGAGAGAGAGAGAGAGAGAGAGAGAGAGAAGGAGAGAATAAGAGAGAGACACTGAAACAATCAGAGGGGTTGGAGGCATTGTAACTCAACAGGACTGAGGTTGATAGGGTCGCTGTGAGGGAATGTGGGAATGAAATGGAACTCATTAGTGAATAGAGGGAAGGATGACAGGGACCTTTATTCATGAGTGTGCTTAGACATGTGCACATGAAAAAACTTCCTCCAAGGTGTAACATGGCCAAAACCTGTAATGTGAAGCGCACCGCTCACCTTATCAGCGGATTTACGACCCAACAAGCCATTCGTCTTTCTCAACCTTGTTAGTATTATGCCTCAGCTCCAAAGTATGGGGATAAGCAGAGCGAGACACGTGAGAATTAGGGAGTGGATCGAGTGTGATGAATGACTTGGTGCGTAATATTCTTGACAGATGGATGACAAATGAAAAGTTGTCGGTGCTGAAAAGCAAACACACTAATGGTGATGATCACATCTGGATGGGCTGGTACCTAGCACATGTTGGTTATGGAATTTCTACAAAGATAGATTTCTAACATCTGAAATAATTTTTGCAAACAGATTTACACATTTATGCCTCATAGTTGAATTGTGTTGCATGCTAACAACAATGGTCTCAAGTTTTTTTGGTGTATTATACTTAGCTTATTGAGTTGACATGTACGACTGACCTGCTTTTCATTCTGGCCAAAGAAGAGGACATTGATTGGGCGGAGGGAGAGAGCAGGGGAGGCAAAGTAAATACATGGGGGATAACAGAAACTCTAGCCTTCTAAATAACTACTCTTCCAATGCCCCAAATTCATAATAATGTGGTCTGCACTGCAGATAAATAAAACACACCCAATTTTCTTGTTAGCATAGAAATGTGGGCCAAGCGGCTGTTTCTTCTGCTTTTCATTAGAAGTCTGATTATTGTTTTAAGCTGGAGCTGCTTTAGCTTTAGATGAATTGCAGACCTCCCCATGACCTCTACTGCTCAATTTACACAGGGGGTTAAATTAGTCAGCCTGATGAGGACCATCATTAGATCTGCAGGGTGCTGTTCTAAGCTGCTTGCTTTTTCTCCATGCAGCGGTGAATGGGGGGGAAAAACCTGTTCGGCAGAAACTGGCTATGGGTTTGGAGACTGCCAGGTCCGAGGCAAATCCTGGGCATTGTTCTTAGATCAAAGGGAGAGAAAATGGCAATGTAATACGAGCTCCAATTAAACTGATGTTTTGTCTTTTTTTGTGACAGCCTCAATTCTGGCTTTGAGTTTTGTTGTTCTTTATAATGGGTTCTGTCATGGCTAGGTAACAGTGGGAGAAACCCACTTTCATGACCATTCGTACCAAGATCTGTCACCACTGATGTCACACGCAAAAGGCACCACCACCAACACCATCTCATTCATGGAGTCAGAACAGGTTGCTGTCACTGTGTGTGTGTGTGTGTGTGTGTGTGTGTGTGGTTGGGTGAGTGCCGTCTGATGAGTCCACACTGCGGCTATCTTTCTCCGCTAGCTTAGGTTACTTCAATAGCAGCCTTTCTTTTCTCTGTTCCCCCTCAAAGCTCCCTATTCTCATTCCTGTCCTTTTCTTGATTATAAGTTCGGAGAGGAGGAGGTGTAGGAGGGGCAAAGACATGCATACAGTTAGGTGCTTTCACCTGCACCATGAGGAAGGAAGGGAGGGGGGTGGCTTATTTCAATGAGACACAGGATCCGTTCCATCTGCTAACCCCACGCACCACCGCCACTATACACCCACTGTCCGCTGGTCATCTCTCTGACAATTCTTTTATTCCTAGGATACCAGCTGCCGGTAAGGTGATAGGTTAGCGCAAACGCACGCACGCACACACACACACACACACACACACACACACACTTTTAGGTGGGTATTGATGGCAAAGGGGCACATGTACACTGGTACAGAGCACAATGCAGAGCAGGCACAGGTGTCCAATAATCATTCCTGTTTGACCTTTCTGCAACCTTTGATTAAGGTGAAAAAAAAGGTTTTCTGCATTTGGCCTGTTTACTTAATGTCTTAACAAAGAGCTTCATTGTTGGCAATCTCCTATGTAACCTGACCACGTTTTTTTTTTTTTTTTCATTCCTTCATTTAATAAGGGGGAACAGCTTGCAGCTTAGAGAGGACAAGAACAGGGCCAAGCCAAACTACGCTTGAGTTTTTCTTGTACTCCTCCAATGTTTTTCGGAATTTATTTTGGACTTATTGAGCAGAAATACCAGAGGGAACAAACAAGCTGCACTGTTAATTGTGTTTTTCAAAACACTCCCGTGTTTCTCCCTTAACAAAGTGCCACCGCAACTAGAGTGCCGGAAAGCTTGTGACAGTGGGGACCAAAACAATCTGACGCCATTATCAAAATTTCCCATTAGCTGCCCCAAAATGGCTACCCAGTCAACAACTAAGTAATGAGATTTAATAGGGCTGGAGCCGAAAATGAGACCTTGAGAGTTCTCTGCTTCCCCCCTCCCCCCCATTTGCTGGGGATAGTGTCAAAGAGAAAGCGAAGAATGTGGAAAGGATAGAAGAAGAGAGACATTGTTGGCTAAGTGCACTTAAAGAAGTGCCTTGGAGGAGAGGACTATCCTGCATGCGGATTAGTGTTCATATCACCGTCATCAGACACTGATACAGGGCCTTGATAGACTGTATGTATGTGATGCTTTTGGAGGCACGGGGCCTCATCACTTTCGCCTATCTTCTGGAACACACACACACACACACACACACAAACACAAACACACACACTCACTCACTCACTCCGATCCTGCTCTTTCGAACTGCTGAGATGGTAATGATTGGATTGTAAAATGTATTCACCTGCATGTGTAACTTTGTGTATATCACGCGCCTTTCAAAGTCACTGAAAATTTCTGGCACATGGTCAAAGGAGCGTGTACCTTCACACATCACACATAAATTTGAGATAGTTAATCTTTAAGCGCCCCACACAACAGGTGTGCATGTTTAATGGTCCTTAACACAATCCCTAATCTGCTCCTGAATGGCTGCATTGTGCATTCCTATGTCGGACAAAATGAACACTACCGGCCTAAAGAAAAAACTCCCCCCCTTCCCTCCTCAAATGCTATTAACATTTCTGTTATGTTTTCCACTTTGGCCCCCTGGTGAAAATAACACATGGGGATTGTCTGGGCCTGAGCCAAACACACATAAATTTCAATATTAATTTGGTCGGCACCTCAGCAGCCTCCTCAGCTTCCTAATCTCCCGCCGCAGATCTTCATTATCTGAAAGTGTGCTTTCATCTTAATTCCATTTTCATCCATCAAACGTCAGGGAGGTTTGACCTTGCGTGATCTCGGCAAAGATAGCAATGTAGGGAGGGAGCGGGCGAGAGTGACAGAGACTGGAGATAGGGGAGAGAGGGAAGTTGGGAGATAACGGGCCCGAGTTGAGATGATGAACGAGGATGGAGGGATAGGGGACATGACAGGAAGAAATGTGGAGGGGAGGAACATCTTCAGTGCCAAGTTTCCAGGTCTGTTAAACGTGCGCATAAGTGTGTAAAGCCACTCCATTTTTCATAATCCGCATGTAACACCAGCAGAGTGTAGCACGTTAGCGACTGCACACTTCTCTTTCAATTCCTTCTCCTCTCCCGCTGCTCTGTATTTATCCCTTCCCTCACTTGCCTTGGGCTCTTTTCCATCCTCCTTCTTCCTCTCCCTTCTCTCCGTCAGTTTATGTATCCTGACATTAGGGTTTAATTACTCATTTGTAATAAATTGAAATGTAATTGTTGTATGCTTCGTTTGTAGGGAACAGGTGGTAGACGTGATCTATAGGGGACGTGTGTGGAAGTGAAATGAACAGGACACACAGTTGGGATTTAATGCATCAACGCAAAGACGCGCCACCTGGTGGTGCTGTCCTGATGAAATGAGGGCGATTCTTGGCGCCCGGATAGCACAGTTGGTAGAGCGGATGCCCATATATGGAGGTTTACTCCTCGATGCGGCGGGCCAGGGTTCGACTCCAACCTGCGGCTGCATATCATTCCCCCTTTCTCTTCCCTTTCATGTCTTCAACTGTTCATTTAAGGACTAAAATGTCCAAAAAATGATCAAGAATTTTTATTTATTTTTTTATTTAAAGAAATGACGGTGATCCTATATATGACATGAGGACACATACACATACACACATATATTACAAACTGCCGCTAAAAACACACACGCAAGGACACACACTACTTATCCAACATGAATGATACATGCCTGCACGATCATACCCAAATAGGACGCCTCATTAGGGGAAAAGCTCGCTATGCTCTCTAACCTCCCCCCAATCCATCTCTCTCTTCTCTCCTTCGCCTGCCTGGATGGCAGCCTTGATCCCATAAATGCAGGTTATCTGTCATCAGTGACTCAGGATGGTAAATAAAGAATCATTTATCTTTCTCTCTCCTTTATCTCAGTCCTTTTCTTTCTTTATCATTCTCTCTACAAATCTGTCCATCTCTGCAGATCCCCTCACTTGCTTTTTTTTTTGTCTTGTTCTTTGACTCTGCGTTGGCATTCATTTCCTTCGATATAGCATTTGAATGCTGCTTAATCTCCCGTCTGTGCTTGCACGGGGCAGGTAGCAAAACAAGTGAGCTTCGGTTTCTCATATCCGTGGCAGCGAGTGCTCAGCTCTGGCATTTGGCCGCTTTGGCTTCGTTGATGCCATGTCATTTTTATTTGCTGACACCCAGACCTGTGTCACAAGAAGCCAACGTTAGCGCCAGCCCCAGGCTCGTCATAAGCTGACAGTAGTAGGTCGTTGGTCAGATACAGCCCGGCCACTGCTGTGACACAACACCTAGATCTCCCCCCCCCCCCCTCATGCCATGTAATGCCAGAACAGGGAACCTACGATGATGACATGCTGACATGTGAAATGACATGACAATGCCAAAGACATGACACACACAGACACTTTCACTCAGACAGATAAGAGGCACTTTTGTGCTTGAGTGGGTAGGGAGGGATTTTAGTAGCACACGTGCACGTGCACATGTCTGTGTGCAAACTGGGCTGAAGTTGAAGAAAAAAAAGTACGAAACGCGATCTCAAGGTTTTGCAGGCAGACTCTATGTAAGCAACACCAGCGTCCGGGTTTGGTTGAAACTCATTCTCAGCTTGTGTCAGCAGCAGTGGCTCTAACATGGCGACACAGGAGAAGGCCCCCATCCATTCATAATGAGAGGATGTAACATAAATCGCGACAGACAGACGCAAACATGTACCACAGCCTGAACGCAAAATACATTAGTTATTTGGTTGACAATGACAAGCCTCCCTTTACGACTTATGAAGCCTCCATGTCTAATTTTTTAGGTCCTTCTTATCCCCATGCTATCAGCTATGTGACACCAGGCTCCCTGTGAAGGGGTTTCTGCAGCCCAGCCGAAACGCAACAGAATCCCACAAAGGGTGTGTTATTTGTCAGCTTGAAGTTAATCCACTGCCACTCAATGCACCCCCCAACCCATCTCCACCCGCATCATCCATAAAGAATAAAATAAAAATAAAACACTTCTCTTTTGCCATTCAGAGCAGGTCAGGGGTTGGGCTAAGCTTCCGAAGATGTTCAAACGCATCCCCCCTGAATAGTATCTCTGTTACTCCAATGGCCTAATCCGCCACTTGAAGAGCAATTAAAAGTTCAGCCCGGAGTTTAAGAAAGTAACCATGTGTGATCTTTTTTTTCTCCTCCATTTCTTTTTCTTCCTGCGGGTCTGTCTCTCCGGCTGTGCGCATGGGGAGCATGCTAATAGGAAAGTGGTAGCTGTGGCAGTCTTCCAAAGGCATTCCAAACACACTGGGCAAAGAAACGACTAAAGGGTGGCATGGATGAAGGAAGAAAATGACATTTGGGATTGGAAGGATCACCAACTTTCTCATTTCTTTCTCATCTGTTTCCTATCCTTTCCCATTTCTTTGTTCCTTCCTTAGACTCTCTCCAACTTTTGCATCTTTGTGTTCCACTTCAATTCCCACTTCCTTTTTCTCAATCCAAAAGTAGTTCCCAAAGCACTAAGACGCTATCCCTCCCGAGTTTTTTCGGAGGCCTTTTTGTGCCTAGCAACAACTTTTTATGGCACAACCCCAACCGTACAATAGTCAGAAGCACCAGGGATTTTATGCTCTGGGTTTCCCGCTTTAGTTTTTTGGGAGGCGGAGATTTATTGAATAGTCTTTTCTTAATGGAGCACATATATTTATAGAGCTAATTCTTCTGCCAGAGAGTGCAATAAAGGGTCAGTAAAGACTCAAGAGAACGCCAGGAGACATGCGCTGAAGGACATTCGATTGATTGGTTTGCTTGGTCAGATCATAAAACTACCACATGGTAAAACAGAAGGGTACAAAAATACTCAGGGTTTCAAAAATTGACAAGGGAGTGCTAATAGCATCATCAACTCTTAACGAGGCTGTGTGCTGTGTTGCCCATAATGTCTGCACTCCTGTAATAAAAGGATTTTTAAAGGGGTTTAACATTTTTTATTATCAAGCTTTGGACCCATGTGGATTGTATGACCTTACAGCTTCCTGACATGCATTCAAATTTAACAATCTGATCTCTCATCATTATATTCCAAGCCATTATTTGTGGGCACAGTTAAGGAGAGGAACAGGCAGCTTGATGCCCTTGTGAGAGCGGCTGTCTGGCAAGATATGAAAAAACAACTTTTTTTTTTTTCAAACTCGGCAGACTAAAACAAGAAGAAGAAGAAAAAAAAAACACTCTTTGCGTCTTTGTTGACTCAGAAAATAATCTAAAAAAAAATCTCAACTCGCAAGAGACTCTTTAATCTTGGCATTGCTTTTGTCTTTTCTTTTCTCCCGGAGTCTTGGGTGTTCTTTGGAAATGTTAGCCCGGTTTCTCCTCTTCATCCTGAGCGACCTGGGAGGAATGTGTGCGGAGGAGTGAAGCTTGAAGAAGACGGGGGAACGTGAGGACGTTAAGAGGAGCACTGGAGCTTGACAGGGCCAAAGCTATCAGTGAGGCTAGAACATGATACCTGAGAATCAAGCGGTTACGCTAACAAAGCTGCAGCCAGCAACTCCGCCAAAATTCCCTCAACTTACTCGGCCCTGACAAAAACCCATTTTGAAAGTTCCCCCTTGTCACTACCACACCTGAAAGACCATCCACATTCGGCCTCTTGTTTTTGACCACCGAAGCCAGGCAGCGGCGTTCTGTCTGTAGCTTAGCTTAGCATTGTAATTAAGTGCAACTGAGCAGCACCCAAACAGAACCTGAATCCACCCTGATCCTATTCCAATTGATTTCCAGTCAGACATTCACCTTGAGGGCATTTGTCTCATTTATCGCTTTCAGCATTAGTGTATCTCATGATCTTTTTAATTCACCAGTACTGGAATTACAGCAAGCTTCACCTGCATTTAAGGTTGCGGCCGCGTTTGGGTTAAGGCAATTTAAGATCCCAGCAAGTATTTTGTTTGGTGTGCCATGGCTATTTGGCACTTTGTGTGTGTCTCAGGTGGCGTATCAGTGGTCTCTGTCTGGTTGCCCATTAAAAATGAAACATGGCTTCTTAATTACCGACTGGCACTTTTGGCAATCATGGCCGTACTCATGTGTTACTCACTCTCTCTGAGTCTTCCTCCCTCACCCCAGTTGGCTGGTCTCTTTATCCGTTTCTCCTTCTCACTTACACATACTCTCCCCTCTGTATCCCTCCATCTTCTCTCGGTTGACTGCAATAAGACACTAGCTCTGTAGTTTAGGCTTGCTCCCCTTGTCCCAAGTCCTGCCCAGCCACAATTACTTCCTGTGGTTCACGGTAGTGGGTCACTGCCATCTGCCAAAAGGTATTTACAGCTGAAATTACACACACTGTGTTTTCCAAGCAAACCTACCTACATGGTCCCATTATCCTTCACACTGTCCGGAGGCTCTGTTGAAGGTGGGCTTAATTATAAATCCAGAGATCCAGGAGATCGGGTTCAAAAGGCTTCCTCAGTGGATGAGAAGTGGCAGTAGAGAATAACCCCAGTCATCATTGTGTGCTCTGTATGTATACTGCATCATGAACATTAATGAGTGGCATTGGAGGATTGAAGATTTTTTTATCATTATCAAAAACGCTTGACATTAAGGTTACTTTATCGCCTTAAGTAATGTGCCTTGACCAGAACTATTGATTTTAATAATGCTGAGGTTACACGCAAAGCAGAGCGTTCTACCTCAAAACAATTATTTATCCATTCAAGGTGTGCTGGGAGATAAAAGAAGAAGTAAGGCTCAAACACAGTGCTGCTGACAGCGGCTCAACGTCGAGTTTGGAGTGGGGGGAGGAAATGAAAATCAAATCCAAGAGGTCACACATTATTGACACGGTCCTGTTTTTATTGGCTCTTGCTTGGCTTGAGTCAGACAGCCCATGTGTTTTCCCTTCAGTGTCCAGGAAATAGGCTGGCCAAGCTTCGGCGAGAGCTCCTAGTAAACCTGTGGCTTGTTTGCATTGTTCGCTTTTTGGGATGACGGATTTGCTCAATCACCCATGGCTGTCACAGCTGGCTTTCAATCACAGGAAAAGAGGCCCTCTGAAAAGGGGTCCCAGCATCTGGTGAAGATAAAGCCAACTGGTGCTAACTTGTAATGAAAGCCAAACATTGAAAGCACGGCCACTTTCTGGCAGGACACAGCATGGGGGTTAGCCATGGACTTTATGTATGGTTATATGCTATATGTGTTATGGCTAAGTGGAACGATTTAATGAGGATTTGCTTTGTGATAATTTCCTTAAGAATCTCTGAATCCCAGACTTTAAAATGATCCATCACACAATAGACAGTCAATAATCTGAATTTGTTCTTTTTTCCTTCTGCTTTTTTTTGCTTCTGTAGCAAAATCACGGCTCTTATTTAAAATTAGATGGGACTGGGGTTATGACATTTCAGTGGGTTTATGTCTGTGCACTGCTAGATTGATTGGCAGCTGAGTGGACCATGGGGGCAGGGTAGGAGGTAGAAGGACCCGCATCAAAGGCCATGTACTCAGTCAGGCTTAACAAACTCCCCCGGTTCTGAAAATGACCAGTATCTGGTGAGAGGAGGTCAGCTCTGGGCCATATGACAGCATGAACTGACAGAGAGGGGGGAGGTTTTACTGTAACACCCACAGCCTGCTTTTATTTCGCACAATGTAGAATCACCCTCGCCTTCCCTCATACACTAGGTAGTTACAAGTATCTTTGGTGCAGAAGAAAACCCCAGCCATCCACCGTGATTGTGTGTGCATGGCAGTTAATTTTGTTAATTTTTCGCCGTGGTTTGGCCTTGCGACAAGCCTTAAATTTATTCCCTATGAATACTTGAAAGAGAGAGAAAAATGCATTGGTTGTGACAACCAAATGAGCTTTCACATGGCATGTTGGACAATTCATTTTTCTTCCCCGGCGACTTCTGAGACACACACCTAGACATATACACACACAAGTATAAGAGGAAAATGACTAAGAAAGAATTGCTTTTTAGTTTATTCATTTATTTAAAAGACACAGACTGAATGGAGCGGAGGTCGCTGTGCAGACGGTGGTTGCTGTAGATTGTAATCCAAAGCCTCCGGCGTTCTCCGTGTGAACTCCATTTCTGGTCTGCAAACAAATCAGCTTTTTCTTCTCTCTCTCTCTTCTGTCTCGCTCTCCCTCCAGTGAAAATAAGGGGACATTCAGGTGAATAAAATCTATTTGTTCATTTAACTTTTTTTTTCTCTTCCCCTCAGCTTCTTTTCTCTCTCCCAAACTCAATTTTCCCTCGGCGCGCGGCTGCTCGAGTGTTTCCTTTCTTTGCGATGGTCTCGCCAGCAATTCATTAGGCAACAGTCATTTAATTTGTATCATTAGAAAGCAGTGTTTCCCAAGGAGTATGGCACTCCACTATATCTCCATCCCCCCCACTCCACCACAGGAAAGCTGTGGGATTTGTTAGCACACACCTCACACCAAATTGTTTTGTGGTAACAGAGTAAAAAAAACAAAAATAAAACATGGTTTAATATCTTAGCATCTCTTCAAGTGTTATTACACATACAGAGAGCAATTCTCCTTCTGGGCCCACGGTTTTAATTATGCAACAAATGTTTGACTATCCAAGTGAAATTTGCATGAATATTTATACCAATTCATTTGTTGAGTGTTGATTGTAATTACATGGAAACAGGATTTATTGCCAAGATTGCTGTGCTAGCCAGCCAGAGAAAAAGAACCGGGCGCGAAATATATAAATAAATTCACAATTTCCTCACAGGCATACACAGCAAAAGAACGCCCATTTTTTTCCCCCAGTGGCTTGTGGGTAATTTCATTATCAAAAGGAGAATCTTTCACGGCATGTGCCTGGCACAGACTTAGATGGGCTTACAGTAAGCGTCTTAGGATGACAAAACAACAAAAAATCACCTTCCGATGTGACCTGTCAACATTTGCTGATAATGGCCCACGCATAGCAAATATCCATCGGGCACAACAAGAGCTTGACATGATGTTTTGGCATCTGCCTCTCAGATCAAATGACGGCGTTCAATGGGGAATGGATAGATGCACAGATTAAAGACGCACTTACCGATCACAGAGGCAGATAACACATTTCACTTCATCAGGGGAGACAATTTGGGAACGAATGGTAGGAGATTGAGGAGAAAAAGAGATGCTATTTGAGGTGTGTGCCTCTGTTCTGTTTAACATTCTCAAAATGGAGAATGGAGGGAGAAAGGGGGGCAGGAGAACAAGTGATGAGGTACAACAAGGTGTTGGAGGAGAAGCAACCGAGGCAAAGCTTCTGTGTTTGTATCTAATTAATGAACGGCATTAGCCATTTGTTATGCCATTTATTCTGGTAATGACCAAGTCTGATCTTTCATTCCTCGCCTCATGCTCATTCTCCCTCTTTCTCTT
>NC_048425.1:6961118-6977951 GCF_013103735.1 Etheostoma cragini
CCCCCCCCCCCCCACACACACACACACTCTACCATTACCTCTGTACAACGCTCAGACAGGGACTGAGAGATGGGGAGGAAGGACTGAGACAGTGAGCAAGAGGCCTCCACTTTCATGACACGCTCGGTTACTGCGTAACTCAGGACACTGTTCAATAATGTTTCAGAGCAGGCTACACATATTGCCCACGTTAACCCGAAGGTCACCTAGGGAAAGCTGTAGTGTTTTTGTACTCGGGTAGATGTCCCCGTGTGTGAGTTTGTGTGCACTTGCCTTTGTGCTTTCGCTTTGCGGAGTCTAATCGGACTTCCTGCAGAGCCGGACTCTTGCTCACCTTGTCCTCTTTTCATACTGAGCAAACATGTGAATGAGGCCGGTGCGTTATTTTCTTCTTAGCTGTATGTGAAACACAGGTTTAGCAGGTTGCCATGTATTCTTGGTCCCCTGAGCTCCAAGCAAGCCTTTGTATAGCCTCCTCCATGTCCTTGTTATATCGTCTTCCTATTGTAAGTTTCAGAGTGAGAGAAAGACATGACCTTGTTGGCGCTGATGAAAAGGTCTTTGTTGGTTATTGTACTGTGATGGAGCCGATTCGGTTCTGTGTCTTTTTGGGGTGAGGAAAGTGACATCACAGCTAGCTTGGTTAGCCTTGATAGTGAAGTGACATCACAGCTAGCTTGCTTAGCCCTGTTAGTGAAGTAACATCACAGCTAGCTTGCTTAGCCCTGTTAGTGAAGGGACATCACAGCTAGCTTGGTTAGCCTTGTTAGTGAAGTGACATCACAGCTAGCTTGGTTAGCCCTGTTAGTGAAGTAACATCACAGCTAGCTTGGTCAGCCCTGTTAGTGAAGTGCTAGCTTGGTTAGCCCTGTTAGTGAAGTGACATCACAGCTAGCTTGGTTAGCCCTGTTAGTGAAGTAACTTCACAGCTAGCTTGGTTAGCCCTGTTAGTGAAGTGCTAGCTTGGTTAGCCCTGTTAGTGAAGTGACATCACAGCTAGCTTGGTTAGCCTTGCTAGTTGTGTCCTTGAAATCTAGTTAGCACATTACCACGAGTCCTACCGACTCATCCTTTTAAAGCATGGTCTCCTTACCCATGCCCCCTTTTTCCTAATTTCTCTAACACCCTGACCCAGAATCCCTTTCCAAAAACAAGGAGGACCCAACTCCCTAGCTGTCGTCAAACAATACCAAAAAAAAAAATTAAAAAAGGAAAACATAGTAGGTATAGTGACCCCCGGCCGTTTGGTTTCTCTTGTAGCCGTTTCGCCGAGTGACCTTCTCGGTGGTGAGCCAGCCCCAGGACCCTCACCAGCAGGGATCGCTGCAGAGCTGCTACGACAGTGGCCTGGACGAGTCGGAGACACCCAGCAGCAAGAGTTCATCGGGTCCCCGGCTGGGCGCCCTTCCCCTCCCCGAGGACAGCTACGAGAGGACAACGCCGGATGGCAGTGTCGGTGAGGCAGAGCACATGGAAAATGGTAGGGGCAAACACTAAAGAAGAATAAGCAAGCGTTGAGATACAGGAAACACACATGCACATACTGCCTAGAGCATTCACCACAGCAGAACGCCGGACGGTAGACAGTCTCAGAAACATACAAAAACAAGAGGAGGGTCTGTGCTTTTTGAACATTTGTTAGATATTTCTTTAGAGGATTTTTGGCTTCGATTTTGGTTAGTTTTGTAGTATGCCAGGTGTAATTTGGGGTTAAGGTTGTGATGTAGAAGTTGTTGCAACAAGCCCTTCCACAAATGTCATGTGAAAGCAAGGTGTGGGATTTATTATGAAACCTGTGATTCGGTTTCAGAAATAGCAGGCTTATTTGAGCAAAGGAGCTACACAAGGGAATTTATGTAACAGAAATATTTATTAAGATCAACACCTTTCAGACCGTCTTTCTCTCTTTTGTCCTCTCTCATTTCTTTACAATTCCAGTTTATTTTCATTTGTCATCTATGTTTCAACTGGCCTGAGGATAGATGTATAAGATCTGTGTGTGTTCTTTGAGATAAAGTAAAGGAGGAGTAACAGAGGGGGGTATTACGCAACTTGAATTGTTTAGAAGCTATATACATTTAGCTGCGGTACTTATTTGTAATGTGTCTTTGGCTTGAGGCCCATATGAAGGAGTTCATTGTTCTACTATTTGGAGATAGAGCTGTTCTTTTGGTTGTAATGTAAAAAACAGCCTAGAGAAAGTGAGTGGGAGAAGTGGAAAAAAGTGTATAGTAAAGAAAGTCCCAGGATACAGCACTGCATCTTCCCTTGCAGAACCTTCTTAAAGCAGCTAGTTTCCTACCAAGACCTAAATATGTGTGAGTGTGTGTGTCTGGGAGTGCAGTGAGAGATGGGGGTAATGGTCCCACTCATAGTCTAGGAGTCTGAGGCGATGCTTAACAAGGAGGAGCTGTCTTGAGAGTGTTAAGCCTAAGTGCAGAGGCTTCTCCACTGCAGCTTAGGATAAGGATATTCAAATGGCTCAAAGATTCAAATCCGGTCTTTTTTAGATAGAGCTGTTTTTGGAGATGATGTCTTGACTTGTCTCAGATCAGTGGTTTCAGTATAGTATTCCAATGTAGCCACAAGGTGAGGCCCAGACATCCTTTAAGGAGAGGGTAATATGACAAGTTATGGGTTTGCAATGACCGGCAAAGCGGACAGATGTGCACATCAAACAGGCAGTTACACAGGTGTCCACAGTGAGCTTTATCATATGTTTGCTTTAATGCAGATTTAAAGGGAATTTAACCACGTTAATATAAGATCATAGGGCTACCTTGTGGATACTCAAAATCATTTTCTTTAGACAACAGGCCCCCGTTTAATGGCCAAATTAGACCCAATTAAAAGATTAATTTCAATTTGGTCTCGGTTTAAAGTAATAGGACAGGGACAGCCAATGGCAGAGCATACAGTGAGATGAAAAGTGTGATCAGGCTGACAATCAAATCTACTTTAAGAACAAAAACATAAGTAGTGAAACACAATGGAATGTTGAACACCAAAGAAAAGCCTATGTATCATACAATGTTGTCCAATGTGAAATATTGTACAACTAGCACGCTGACCCAAAATACACGGTGGTATAATCCCCATCAATCCGGGTTTCAGCTCAGTGCGCATATGTTGTCAATTCTCCTTTTCCCATGGTTTCAGAGAGTACTACTGCAAAACACACTCGAGTTTTAGAGGAGATTTGTTGGAGGAACAGAGTCGAGGTCAATTCATGAATCAGTCTCCATCCAAGAGAAACAACAAGCTTTGCTGCTACTCGCTATCTTTGTGAGATCAGCTGAACTGGTGTGTGCATGGGTGTTTGCGTGTGTGTATGAGTGTGTGTGTAGATGGAAAGGCAGCTGTATGAGTGAGTGAGTGCATGCGAATATTGGCCTGTTTTTGTTCAACATATTGTTTTCAAAGCAACCTCTGAATAGTTTGCAGCACATTCATACAATTACAGTTTATAATAATAACCTGGAGTTAGGTAGGCAGCAGCGGGGTGATTTGAGACACTGTAATTGGTCTAGGTCCTGTCGTTCAATCAAAAACAGCTATTTGTTCCCGGTAATGTGTCCTTGAGGAAGACTCTGAGCCCCTGCTTGCTCACTTATGCTAGGTCACCATGGATAAGGGTATCAGCAAAATGCCTAAGTGTAAAGTAAATGCAATCATCAGAGGTTAGGGCAAATATTGGCAAAGTGCTTCAGCCTCTAGAGCGATGCTAACTACAGTCATTAGCACTCCCCCTTGTGTTGTAGCCAAAGCACACACACACACACCATCAGCACTGCTTTATTTGAAGCCCTAGCTCCTTTTATAAAATGAGGGAAGTTATGAGGAAAGAGGGAAAACAAAAGTTAGCAGATGGCTTGCAGTGGTGCTCAGTGTTGGCATGGGCATCATTAGCGACAGGTAATTGCAGGCATTTATGCGCATAATGCGACAGTTATTCGTGGTTTTTAAATTGTCCTGTAGACGAACAGAAGGAAGCAAGCAAAGAGGGAAGTGCGTGTGTGCGTGTCTGTGTGTGTAGATGAAAGCCATTGGTGTCAATTCAAGACTTTGCGGCCAGAGTGTCAGTTTGAGGATTTCTGTTTTCCATTCACAGTGTTACTGATTCATTATTTTTGATTGCCATTGCTTTGTGTCCGGAACAAAGGCCCGTGTCCCTGTTTGATTCCGTCCCTTTTCTGGCTTCTAACTTGCTTGTTGTTGATCGATGTTCGTACAATGTGCAGGAACAATCATCCTCCGCTGCAGCTGCTCTTCTGCCTTACACATATGAATGCACACACACCAACACATCCACACACACAGTTTGTTTTTCACTCTTGTGCCTCCCGCTCTCCATTTTTCCTTTCTCTCCGCCATGCACAGGTTTACCGAGGGACTGTGTTTACTTTTCCTCATCTCTTTCATCAAGGTCAGAATTCAAACTTTGTTATTTTCTATTGGTTAACTTCTTTCCATGGGGAGTGTCAAATAAAAAAATAAAAAATCCAAGACCGGGGAGTGCCGGGGTCATCGCGGGAATATGAACATTCTTGACCCAGTCCACTCCGCGCAAGCTATCACACAAAACTCCCCTGCAGTTTCCCCTTCACACACGTTGCTTTAGCAGAGTGTGAGACACGCTGCATATCTGCAACCTATGAGAATTCAGCTGCATCGTTATGTTTCTGACTTAGTAACATGGAACAGCGCACAAATAATAATAATTTGTAGTCTTTACAGCAAGAAAAACATTCAATTTACTAAAAATCTTGAGCTGGATAGTATCATAAAGTGCTCAGCAACGGCATTTGCTATGTTTCGCAAAGTCTTGATCTTTTTGATGCACAGCTGGGCCCCTCACTAATTCATAAGCTTACCCGGCGCTCATCAGATATTCATAAACGCTGAGTGTTTAGAGACAAACACCCGATTAGGCCGTTATGGATGTCAAAGAGCCCTTCCAGATGTACAGCGTTATCGGTGGGTCAAAGACTTTTTCCTCCATTATTGATCTTCACATCGCCAGGGGCGGGGGGTGCCAAGTGGATTTTTCAATTTTTTTACTGTGTGAGTTCAAGTACACCTGAAAATAGCATGCTTCCACTCTGGCCTTTCATCATGAGTGAGGTGTGTAAAGCGTTTTCATATAAAACCTCTGCGCAAATGTGAACAGCCCGCAGCACTGAAGATGTGGTATCATTGTCCATTACATCAGTGCAGCTACGCAGAGGGCTGTGCTTGTCGGTCACGCTGGCGAGGATTTATCCTATTTGATCCACAGCGTGAGTCATTATGTAGCGGCTTTTGATATAGAATAAAAAACGCTTATGCATAATTAGTACCTTTCACTTTTGATTTACCTCCTCAAATTCAACTTTGAGTTAATACAACTGTGCTGCTAAGTCTATGCACAGGTAACATAGAAGATTAATATTAATGGACAGAGCATGCGTGATGTCACCCATTGGTTTGTGGAGATCTGCTACGAGTCGTCACGTTTGCCGATGCGGGTGCCGCCATCCTGGTGGCGGGTGTGACGATTTTGGACGAGAGGGAGGAGATAGGGAGGAGGGAGGGAGGAGCCCTTACACCATGCGTTATGTTACACAAGTTCACTGGTAATCGCATCATAGACACGCCCCAAAACACCCCGTTTTATCACTGATTTTAAAATCAACAAGACTATACAAAATATACTATATATATACTATATATACTATTACAAAAATTAACATCATTATGTATTGCAGAACACTTAAAACTAGCGATTGAGACCATACATGTTATAAAAAGGTTTACTGAGGTGTAATAAATCAAGTGAGAAGTGGGGAACTCTCTCATGGACTTCTACAGAAACTGAGCTCCTTTTGCAACTGCATGTGTCGCCCCCTGCTGGAGTTCAGACAGAATGCAGGTTTAAGGGAATTCCGCATTTGCAGCTCTTGGTTGTACCGGATGCTTTGAGCATTAATATTAGCAGTCTATGACAGGTAAGCAAAGTATCCTATCTAGTGTGTGTAATGTAGAGGATCGAGTAAGAACCAGAAGAGTTTTAAAGAGGGACAATCTTGAAAACAAATTGGCTATTTCTGTTTATATTGTCGTGTTTATCTGCATATAGATAAATATTGGTCTACTCCACTTTTTCCTTACCACTACATCACTGAGTGCATCTCACAGAGGCTGAGGCGTGATTTCATTTACGCTGGCTGTTAAGACAGATAAATAGTGCAAATTTATTGTGGCCTGTAAGAGAGTAATAGCACGTCCTACTGGCTGCTAACGTTAGCATGCTTCCCACGTTTCTGGGGTTTGGCTGCCAGACAACCACCCTCCAACACATACACACACACACACCAGGCTCTCTATCCTGTCTCTCCCGCTGAAAAATCTTGGGGTACTACATCTGGATTACAAACATCATCATTTAGTGTTGGCTAACTGGCCCGATAGAGGAAGACAGACAAGTGGCACACCACAGC
Source organism: Etheostoma cragini (assembly GCF_013103735.1). Classification (NCBI taxonomy): domain Eukaryota; kingdom Metazoa; phylum Chordata; class Actinopteri; order Perciformes; family Percidae; genus Etheostoma; species Etheostoma cragini. The sequence continues at coordinate 6,967,598 of NC_048425.1, forward strand.
AGTTCAGTACAGAGTAGAGCTAGAGACACTGTCTGAGCCTTTGCTAACGTACAGAAGACCAACAGATTGACTGAAATGCACAATTTCACACAGAGAAATGAACCGACACATGTTCAGTTACATAAAAACACAAGCTTAAGCCACTGACACTCACTCCTCATTCAGCACAATGAGGGACTTCATCATTATCCAGCTCTGTGATGCACCTCACTAGATCACTTCACTCTTGTTGTTTCTCTCTATTTCCGAGGCTATGCCCCTTGGAATGCTGCTTAGCCTGGTTAATAATGTGTATGTGTGTGTGTGCGTCTGTGTGAAACTCTGTTCATTAGGCAAGCCAAATTGTAGGGCCAGATGGCAAAGTGAGTTTTTTTAATTAAAACCATTCATATTTCAAGAGCGGAGCGGCAGCAGCGCTGGTCTTAGGTCTGATTTCCCCCAACTTGGTGGAGGGATGGGAGTATCTGTGTGTTTTTGTGTGTCTTTGCGTGTGTGCTGTGCGCCCAACACCAACCAATGTAGCAAAAAATCACACAGCGGAAGGCACTCGTGCAATCAGTCGGCATGTCACACACGCTTCCCCCCCAGTCCCCCCCCCCCCCCGACTTCCCCGAAGACGCAAGTTCACAAACACTACAGTATTAATTAGGAAATTAAAAGCGGGACAGAAATGAAAGAAATAAGAATGAATTGTCGCACATAAAAAGTGCATAAAAGATGTGGACGAATGCAGCCAACTCCTCAGCAGTGTGTCTCTCATTCATTTCCATCTGTCCTTTACCCCCACACCCCTTATTTCTTTTCGTGATATCCTCAGGCTAGCCAACAGCAAGGGAGATCGAAAGAGCAAGAGGACCTGGTGAGATGATTGGAGGGAAAGCACTGAGGTAAAGCATGGCCAGGCAGAGTAAATGAGTAACACATTGCACACAAGCCTAGGAGTGGATCAAACGATGGGAGGTTGGCAAGTAACCAGGAGATAGAGAGAAAATTAACACCAACAAAAAAAAAAACATACAAGAGGGATAGAGAATGAGAAACAGAAGGGAAAAAGTGAGCGACGGGGTTACATGCGTGGAGAAGTTGCCAGCGGGGAGTGGCACCTGACAGAGAGATGATTGATCACTGCTCAGCCAGAGCAGGCAGGTATTCAAATCATACCCCAGTGTCACATTCACAGTACAGTCCTGTCTTCCTCTTTGTCTCTCCACATTAGCACATGTGGACTATGTAGCCCACCCAGTGCAGTCTTAAAGGATCAGTTCACTCAAAGGTTTGGGGGTAGCCACTACAGCGTTGAAATATTCAGCAGCCACATCTCTTTCCAGAAACTATATCCAGCTTACTGTGGGTCATTCACAGACCTCAGTGTTGACATTTCCCAATTGTAGCTATTTTATTAAAGAAAGAGTCCTAAGACAAGTGCTTGTTTTGTTGATTATCTCCAAAACTGTATAACCCTCCCAAGGGGTCACTAGATAAGTCTGAGCAGTTGCGAGATAATTAACAGGGTAGAACAGCCGTAAAAGAAATCATATTTCTTTAGCACATTGTTTCTTTTTAGATGTCCTCTTGTGAATTACTAATTCCACCTCTACTGCTTTTTTAGACATCCAAAAACAACCCAAAAGAGGTTGGAATCATGCAACCAGAATAAAGGAACAATTGATTTGGTGTGATTCCGGAAATGATATTCACGTCCATAATATTTGGAGGAGAGGTCGGAGGCAGATATTCCAATTTGGATGAACCAACCCTTTACATAAAAAAGTAATAGTGTAGGAGGAGGGCAGGGAACGAGGTAAAGGGGAACTTTGTTAAAAGTTGAAACAATCTTTGAAAACAAATGGGAGTAGCACTGGGATGGATGTTATGATGCTGATAGTACACTCACTGCAATATAGAAGTAAAAATAAATGAGAACTGACGGACGCACACACACACAAAAACACACACACACACACACACACACACAATAATGGAACTGTTGCTGTGGTGTTGTGTAACTAGAGGCAGGCTGACACCCACTCCTAACACAGATTAAAAAAGCCATTCTGCTGGCTTACAAACGTCGATACAAAGAGAAGCATCACACAGCCATTTGGTTTGAGAGAGTATAAAAGTGCAGACACTTCAGTCTGACTCTGCATGTACAGAATATGGGCAATTTTTACGCACAACAATGGCAGCAAATGTGTTTCAAATTGTTATTGTCGAGTCCATGCACTAAAAGGCCCACTCGAATAATGCAGCCTTGTTGTTTTCGGAAGGTATGCACGCGTTGATTTTTCACATCAAAGACAGCTGTACTTTAGCATCGTCTTCTACAATCTGTAGGCAGAGTTGATACAGCCAGAACTTGCAGGCGAAAGAGAAGGAGATCAGAATGATGTTTCATGGCACTGCAGCGACGTGACTTTACTTTCAATAAGGGCCTACAGTCATACACGCCGCCATGTGCATTTTGTGCCTTTTTAGAAGCAATGAAGCGGCGACTGACAATTTGGCTTTTCTCCAAATGGCACGCGTATTTCTTATGTTCAGACTAAAACACTTTCTCCGACAGCTGTTAATTTGGACAGCACCTCACTTTTTTTTTTGTTGGTCTACATACCTTTTTTTTCTTTCCCAACATCTCTCACAATATCATCCCTTCTTGGCTAGTCTACGTGTCAGTTTGTAGCGTTTGGTGGGGCGGTCTTCAATGAAGACAATTAAACAGCTCCAAGGCACTCAGCCAAATCCTCCTGTCCTCCACTCCCTCGTTCCCTCCCCCTTTCCTCCCAGACACTCTGTCTTCTGCTTGTCTCACCCCCCCCAACCCAACCCCAACCCAACCTCCTCCCTGGATCTTTCTCTCCTCCTCCTCCTCTTACCTCTCTTTCGTCACAATAAGCGGTTAGGATTCTGAGCATGATTGTAGAGAGGATGAGGTGAACAGGTTGTGCACAAAGGAACATCAGGTGTGCAGCACCGGGACACAGTGGGCACCATGTCTTTCCCAGTTGGGGGGCGGGAGTCTGTAGCATGGGATTGGGCTTGCTGCGAGGGATTCCAATACTACTACTCGCTGCTTGCAAGTGTTTTATTTTTTTGTACGATTTATGATTCTTGAACACGAGCTGAGCCTCCAAAGAAGATCGCTGCACAAGACAACTACACATATGTATGTACATATGTTGCAGCTGAGAGAATGTTCTTTTTCTCACTTTGGGGATTTTTTGAAAAAGCACAAACAAACAGAATTCAGAAAAACACATTCAGGTGTTAGCACACTCTGTAGGCCGACACCAAGCTGAGGCCGCTCATGCATTCATTGATGTATTTGCCAAACATACTATACTTTATGTGCAAACACTGTCTCTCACTACCTCCTCCTCATATCTAACAGTTGAGGCACATACACAAATCCATGCATGTAATAACTCTGCTGGAACTCATTTCTCCTGCTCAACACATTCTTTCCACGCGTCTGAGAAACTTACCGGCTATTTAACTGCGCACATAAGGAATGCATGCGGCGATTATGAAACACATCCCATTTATGTTAACTTTCAGTGAAAATACAAAAAGGTGAACATGTTTTACCAAACCCGACTCAACCAACTGGAAACAAACGTAACCTGCATTCAGACAACATGCGTGCATTCATTTCAGTGAAGGTCTGCCGATATTTTTGTGATTCTCACTGTGTGCGCTTCTGGTTGAATACGAGCAGTGACACTCTTTTTGACCTTTAAGGTAGGAATTCAAATTGTGTAAATCTTTCCGGATTTGTTTTTGCAAGAGCTGGGGCATCCATGTTCTAGGTCTTTTATCTGTTTATTATACACATTATGTATAGGTGGCATCTGGCCCAACCAGCAGCTTAACCTTTTCAATTCTGAGTTCACACTTTGCCTTTCAACCGCCCACGACTTTGTCCACATACACAGGTTTCAACTAGTGAAAAACGATACAAAATATATTTATTTTTTTAACTTTTGTTTTTGTAGCGTTCTTCTGCCACCCCGTCCGCGTTTACCCACGTGTGCCTATTTACAGAACAGCTTGCTGTGCCACGTCTCCAGCAGGCTTTGCTATGAACTGGCATTCCTTCTGGGAAGAGATTTTGTCAGGAAACTCCTCACTCTGCCAGCAGTGTCGGCTGCTACCACTAATTGATACCAATTAGGCCGTGTTATTTAGGAATTTGACATCATGTTCGCCTTTAATCGGGTTGGTTTGATGACTCAGAGACACAGCTAAATGCTGTAAAACTGTCAAAACACAGGCACCCAAATGCTTGGTTGTGGCAGGCATTATGTGGAAAACTAATGATAATATTAGTGTGTTGCTGGAGCCATGTGGGTTGAGACACACTGTGTGACATTCCTGCAACTGGGAAATCGGTCAAAGTCACTGTCCTCACTCTAGTGGCTTTAATATCAATAATGCAAAAAATAATAGTAAAATATTAATAATTATGATAATAATAATAATATTGTTGTAAAGAGCCTATGGACATCCTAAGTGTTTAATAATGTAGTTAATGTAAGTCAACACTTATAACTCCTTTAGAGACCTGAAAGTGCTGTTAAAGTAAATCAATACATATACATAGTATAAAGTCCATGTTTTTAACCAACTGAATTGTTTATTGTATATTGTATTGTAATATATGTAAGTCATATATCATCACAACATATAATTGCAACTGTGTTAGAATGCATTATTAACCATTTACTAACTGTTAGCACACCAGTCACAGATGCTTTAGATAGGAGATACAGGCCTAATTGTTGATGAATGCATTAATCAACACTTAGAATTGTCCTAACTGATGTTTTAAATCATTAATTGTCGAAAAAAAAGTGCTAGAGGAAATGTGTGTGTGTAATGAGGAATGCATGTATGTAAAGCTGTGTGTGTGTGTGTGTGCACATGCCTTTCACATGTGTATGGATCCGGAGATGCATCATACTCTCAGCGGACCAACGAAACTACCGCGGCCCACCAGAACTTATTTTTACTCCCTCTTTCTTGCCCGCTCAGCTCCTTCGCCTCATAAAAATAGATGAAGGCATGTAACAATGGAAGAAGGGGGTTATTTTTCTCCCTCCCTCCATTGCCTTCTCTCTCTCTTTGAGGACACAGTTAATATGACTCATATGAAGAAAGGGTGGGAAGTTAGGAGATGACGAGAGGGAGGGAAAGAGTTGAAATGAAAAGCTAACACGGTTTAGAGGAGGTGGCCTCCCCGTGGCAGAGCCGTGTTAGCGGTCTCCAAGGGGCACCCGCTGCGAACTTTAACTCCAGGGGATGGGTTTCATAACATTGCTTCACACTACCTGTCCAAACAGAAAGACATACAGACACATTAACAACCTCCATATGCAGCTGTGTACGCATGGTGCACCTACAGGGACAATATCCTCCTGAGTTTCTCTAGCTTAGGGATTTTATTATTTTGTCTCTTCTTATTTCATTTTTTCAGGGGGTTTTCAAGGCACCGTGGTCACGGACACAATTACTTAGGGTCATATATGCATTAGTGGGGAAAATAAAAATCCCCTCCTGAAGTAGACATTTGTGTATTTTTTTTTCTATGTCAGGGTGGGGTGAAAAAAAGGATACTCATTATTTTTCTTACGGTGAACAATCCTTCTACGGTTCTCTCAGCGGTCTCAAGGGAACAGTGGGTGAGGTTTTTGTCCAAGCGTTGACAGTGACTTAATGGCTTTTGCGAGGGACTTTTAACAAAGGCTGGTCCATTTAGTCCATCGAACCAGTTTCCCTGGAAACTGCGAGGCAAGAAATTCACGTAATGGTCAGCATTAGCACCATACATGTTTTATGAAGGCCTAGAGCTCACCCTACTTAAGAAAAACATTCGCTGAGCCATTCACACAGCCGTGAAATTGCCGTGGTGTGTGTGTGTGAGAAGGAGGAAATTGTGTATGTATGTATGTGTGTGTGTGTGTGTGTGTGTGTGTGTGTGTGTGTGTGTGTGTGCTGTTAATATTTGCGCTCTCCCTGGTTCTCTCTTGTGAATGCGAAGCTGATTTCTCATGCATTGTTGACCCATTTAAAAGCTTTAGCACTTTCGCTATTGTGCCGTCTCCCATAGCTGACGGTTTATTCCAATACATACAGCACCTGCATAAAGTAACATAAAGGAACAATCCAATGCATTTTGATGCTTTTTTTAAAGTACAGTCTGTTTCTTTGTTTCCTTAAAAACAATCTCCCTTGTTCTCTTTCTTTTCTTTTATCTATCCCCCTTTTGCGTATCTTGGACTGCAAGTATTTGAAGTTGAATGCATTGCAGCGGTGCATCGTAAAATAAAATCATTTTGGGGCACCACGCCCCAATTCCACCTCACGTTGAGATGAATATGCATTGGCACCCGGTAATCGAAAGTGCGGCGTCAACTTGAACCTTTGATTTGACAAATTTCACCTGAGTCTCTTTCCATCATAGGTGCAACCCTCCCTCTCTCTGGGTTGTTTGTAATTTCGGTGCACCTGGTCGCCAAAGCATGCATCAGCACATAGAGATCCCACCCCCATTCCGGTGTGGATTTATTGTTATTTTTTTTACCTCAAGGTCACAAAACAAGGGGCAGAAATGAATTATCCTCTCCTTTGTGTGCCATTCACCACGGCAGCTGTCTTTTCAAAGCCTATGAAATGCAGCAATCACCTTTCACAAAGCACCAGCTCAGCTATGCAGAGCTGTGATGACTGCGGCCCCTAAGAACAACTTCCTGTGAGGGATGATGAACGCCAAAGTGGCAGTCAAAAGCGTCCATTTGAACCACAATACAAAAGCGCCTGAGAGCTAAAACATATCAGCGGACACAATCAGAGCAAAGTAACACGATACCCAAAGCCAAACAATGCAGGTAAATGCGGTGGGGATTTGATGAGGGAAAGCCAGGTGAGTTGTTGTTTTTTTCCGTGGTGGGTGGGTGGAGGGGGTGTTACAAAAAGATTAACCCTTTGAACAAATGCAATAGAGGCACACCTGTTTCTGTACAATTGTGGCAAAGTGTGTGTTTCTTTGTCTGTTTCCTGCCCTTTTGTTTGCAGTCCCGCCTTCAGACTAATGGCTACCTAGAAGGCTAAAACAATGGCACTTATCTTGTCTGTAGCTCAAAGTAAGCCTCAGGCAACTACTTTAGCAGAGGCTGTGGGACCAGTCACTGGGGTGTCTCCACAGGGCACACGTGATTAGACTTAAGTGGAGGAAAAACAAATGAACAAGGAGAATCAAAGCATTGTTTAAAGGAAAAGAAAACCATCTAACCGTCCTATTTTTTTTTCTTCTTTGATTTTGTGACTTATTTTGCTGCATGTTGTCTCAGCTTTGGAGAAACCCTTCAACTTTTAACAGGCACAAGGAGTAAAAAAAAAAAAATGAATCAAGAAGACACAGACATGATGACAAAAGACACGCTTTCATTGGCCCCCACCACCTATAGCCTGACAAAACAGAGGATCCAAATCCAGAGGATGTACCCGCAAGTCCACCCACAATGGTCCCCCGAAACAACACACACACACACACAATCATGAGGCACACGTGTAGATACTTATGCGAGGGACCAGATTGATGTAAAAATCACTGTTATCTCTTCAAAAGAATGCCCTGAATTCAGCTTCTGGCAGCCTCGTCAAACATTGTATCGCCTACAACTCACCGCGAGTGAATGGATTTGTGTAGTTGTTGGAGGGATGCTACTGGAAAGAGGCTTGTATACATAAACAAGAAATAATCCTTTGTGCTGTAGGTGTAAGTGAAAGCTTAAGCATCCCGTTTGGACTGTTTTCACATTAACATTGTAGTGTTGTAGTGTCTTTGGTTGCACTAGGCGACTGTATTGTTCACTGCGAGTACACATGAGGCTGTAGGATGCAGAGACGCGCTGTTTAGCCCGCCTCCCACACACAATGTACGGCTTGGATTTGAAAATCTTCTGGAAGTGACAGATTGGGTTCACACACTGCACAGGGAAACAAGTTGCAGTCATTATCCAGTTATAGCTGTTATGATGAACTCGTTCTCAAGCTACTCTTTGGGTAGTTGTCTCAAATCAGGACTGACACACACACGCACACGGACACGCACACACACACACACACACACACACACACACACACACACAGTTTCTACATGAAAATAATCTTTCCAGACTTCTGTAGCATGCTTTTCATCTCTGCTTGAAGCTAGCAGCTTTTAGCGGTGTTAGTCGCTACGAGCATAACACCAAACAACCAAACTATTGGTGGTGTAGTTGCATTGTGGGTAATGGAGGCGCCAGGTTTGGACAAGAAGGAAGAATGTGTGGAGTAAAATAGACAAATATCTCTGTTTCTGCTGCATCAATATTAATCGCATGCATTGTGAGTCTGTGTTACAGGAGCGCAATGCTAAATGGGTGCTAGCACTAATAAACCTATGGATACTGGAACTAAACAGCAGGCATGATAAGAATTTCAATAATGAGCTAAATGTTTAGACAACCTGGGTAGAACCGAGTAGAGTCCGATTTGTACTGACAGGCATAAAGAGAGAGTGCAACGACGGTTCCATCACCACACACGTTGGGACTCTAAAGTCACACCAGGGCAACATAAATCATCTTAATCCCTGAGCGATTGCAGATGGAGCAAGGACACATGTACATGCATAGATACACACATTTAAAAAAACACACACACACACACACCTCACCTTGTTCCAAAACTCCCCAAATCACCATTCAAATCACTCATCTTTATTAAAAAAAAAAGGAGACTGCACTTCTTTTTAACGGCTCACAGGGTTTGAGCGAGGTTAAATCTCAATCAAAAACAGCCACAGATTTTAAGCAGCAAGAACAGATGGTTTCAGAGTGAAAATTGCATTTTCCAGACAGCTTTTGATTATTTGCTCTTTTCTCTCTTCCCACTTGCTATTGTTATTATTATTATTACTACCCCTGCTTTGGGTGATTTCATTTCGGTCTTAAAGGCATTATCTGGGCTTAAGACTCACTGACCAATTCCAAAAATGCTCCTGTCAGGACCTTCCAATACCGCCAAAGTCTTAATCCACCTCAATACATGCATGCAGTAATCCCCCTCTCCTCTTAAAAAGACCATAGCTGTTAACACTCATGTTTTTGGATCAACTCTGCGCGAAGACAAAGTAAAGTGTTTCCATAGCGTCAAAGGAGGAGCAATAGAGGGAAATGTAAGAGCAGGCTGCAGAGGAGTGAGAGTGTATACAGTGTATAAACAGATTTTTTCAAGAGAGACTGCAAGAATAAAGAGAGTGAGCTCCTTTTTGTGGTTTGGGCCTTTGATAGAAAGCCTGCAAGCCAAAGAGTTTATCCTCTGTCAGAGGTGATGATGGGAGCGAGGAAGGAGCGAGAGACGGCAAGCGCAAATGTGGGAGTGCGTTGACGAGATTGTGTTCTGTTCAAGGTGTTATGCAACCCAAGCAGACTCTTCCATTTCCTTGCGATTAATTGTGTCTGTGTGTGTTTGTGTGTGTGTGTGTGTGTATCCACACACTTACGCAGGAGATTGTGTCAGTTTAATCTGAAGTGCTGATGATGTGAATAGGGCGAAAAAATAATGAGAAACAAAGAATGCACAGTTAAAACCCAGAGAGCACTTCCCCCTAATGAAATGACACATTTCCATACACACTGTAAATTAAGCCTTACTCTCAGAAGCTGCTAGAGATAAAATACTAAAGAAATTGCTAAAATGGGCTTCTTACATACTGTATATCGTGAAACTAATTCCGAGAACAGGAGAAGGACATTAACATTAGATTCAGAGGACCGATCTGTACATTAAACGTCTGGGGCCCGAAATATAGGCCAAAATAAGAAAAGCTTTCCCACTATTGCAAGTATGAAATCACATGATTTATGTGTTATGTGAATGTGTTCCCCCCCTAAAAAAATAGGCAGCAGGACTAATCCACAACACATTGCTTCAAATCATGCAAAAGGCAAATGTTCACAGCCCAACCAGTGACACCAGGGTTTGGATTTTGGTGCGTGATGTGTGTGTGTTTATGAGTGTGTAGACTGTAAAGGTCCACTGGACAGGGCTCCCTTTACTCACCGTGACAGGCAGAGAGCTGTAAAGAAATTGCACCAAGTCTCTTCTGATACTCAGAAGCAATGTTTTCACAGCTGCCTCACGTTCGCTCTCCTCCAGTTCCCCACTGTGTGTGTGTGTATAGGCGTGTGAAGGCCTTTTTTACCCATTTTGAGCAGAACCGAAAAACAAAAAGTAGGTGCCAACTGTTTGAGGCGCAGAGAGACAGATATGAGAGGGTCCTTCTTTGTTCCATAACCCCCCCCCCCCC
>NC_048425.1:6978051-6981960 GCF_013103735.1 Etheostoma cragini
TATGTGTGTGTGTGTGTGTGTGTGTGTGTGTGTGTGTGTGTGTGTGTGTGTGTGTGTGCACGGCCCCATGGATGATGTACGTGATTCACTGGTATGTAACAGCAGGATAAACTATAGCGCATACACCAGAATAAAGAAATATGAATTTAATCAATAACATAATGTGTGAGTCTCTTTTACAAGCCTGTCTTGGTTTTGTCCCTCTGCTATAATCACTAATTGAAGAGCCAACACTCATTATTATTCTGTTTATCAGGCTCTCACTGGTGATGAAATTCCATCTAGCATCACATTGCTCTAGGAGAAACACACAACAGAAAAACAAGCTGCAAATAGGTTAGAGTTCTCTCACTTCCAGAGTTAAAAATCACTGTTGTGTATAAAAGCCCATGACTCTCTCCATCCTTGACCTTCTTCTGTTCTATTTTGGAGAACTAGGTAGAATGCTTCACTACTTATGTTGCTCAGCAGCCATTGCAGCAGCCATTGCAGCAGCCATTGCCCTCCCCCCCACCCACCCACCCCCCCGTGCTAGTACTAGAAGAAATATCGATCTAGACGTCGCAGACAACCTTGGCTGTTGGAGGGCAGACATCTGTGCTATACGGTGCTTGACCTAAAGTTGTCTCAGTCTGGCTGAATGGACAAACCACTGCAGCAAAAAAAAGTCATTAGTGATGTATTTTCTGATGCAAAACACACATCCAAGTTCGTGTCTAACTGTTTGGGAGCTGGTTGATTGCGTTTCCCTGCGAGACGGAGGGTGGTGCATTCTGCAGGCAAGGCCGTCGCACCTGCATTACAGAAGCCAACGCAAATCAAAATCAAAAGGGATACCGGTTGCTGGAGAGCCCTTCTCTAATAATAGAAGTTAGGGTCTGGGAGCAAGGGAGAGTGTGAGAAGAGGTGTTTACATAATGGGAAAGGGAGTGTGCGCGCACAATAGAAAGAGAGGCAGGAAACACACTCTTTTGTTTCTTTCTCTCGGTGTCACATCTAAACCCTTTTACACACACATCCTGTACATCACAATGGCTTAACTATCACCCTATACGCCATGACATGAGCTGCAGGGCACAAAGCCACTGAGTGAATGCTGTGAGTATAAAGGCTTAGGAACCTTAGTGCGTAAATGTCAGCCTTTCTTAAACAAGTCTCTAACCTTGGCTGCCACACTGTGACCTCATTCACCTCGCGTAACGCCAGTGGATTAACACCGAACTGCCGTCACGGCTGTTTTACATTTTGTTATCAGACCCCAGTGCTCTTTGTAGTTACATATATTGTATACGAGTCATTGTTCTCATTCTCGTTTGCTTATTTAAAAGAATGGGATTAAAAAAAGAAGATTAAAGAAACAATAACAGCCAAAATTCTCCAATTTAAGACTTTTTTGTTGCTTTTTTTTACTCATTATGATGAACTTATGAATGCCCCTAATTCTTCTTACCCATTTCAATGACTGGAAGCATTTTCTTAGCTCTCGCAGCTGAGAGAAGATCACCCTAACTGCTGTGATCTAACAAAAAAAAAAACTACATTGAGACATAAAATCCAGATGAATAATTTGTTTAAACTGACATGCACCTTTTAAATAATGCGCCTATAAAACATTATGTTGATTAGAAGGTAGAAGCCTGACACTGCTGCTTTAGCTGGCCGGCAGTGTGTGCATTGCTGATAGGGAAGAAGATATACCGGTTGTGGCAAGTGCTCTCTGACAGTAAATGCCTTTCCCCTCCTCCATGTTTACAGTATTAAATGGATTATGGTCCATGGGCAGCTCCACGTTAACCTGCACACATGTCTGCTCTAGGGTTCACACGAGCATCTGTGATGGGAAAGAGGGCTCCATATTATCACCTTCACGAGCGCCAGCGTAGCCTCTGGTTTAACGCTAGCGTGTCGCTAATCACGTTACCATCGATCATGTGAGTGCCCTTGCTTTGACCCCCCCCCCCCCAGCACTGTGTTCACTCTTAACTGAGATTGAGGTAGCCGAGCTGCTCCTCTTACAGAGCAGTTCAAGGCACAAGGCTAACATCGCGAGTCCATTAAAGAAGCGCTAATATGTGGAAAGCGTGTCGGAGCGATCACTCAGCACACTGTTCGCTCATTCGACAGTGGTTGTGACCGAGGGCTTACATGTTTTATCCCATGTGTTGGTGTGACGTGTGCGGGTTGCCGCTGTGGACACCCCCCCCTCCCCCCACCCCCACACACACACTTGTAATGCGCTGATATGCATTAGAATTAAGCTTGTGCCTTTTGAAATGAAAACACCGGAATTAGCCGTCAAAATGAAAGCCAAGCTGAAGAGAGTGGCTAAGAATGGTGGGAGAGGGGGGTGGGGGTTGGTAACATTAAGAGTGTAATGTTTCTTTTCATAAAGTCGGGGATGAGGTCGCCACAAATGATTCCCCTCGACGTAAGTCCGGGAAATGAAGCTCGCTCTTTTCAATGGGATAATTAGCCGGGCTGACAGTCGATCCCCATTTGTGACAGTGAGTTATTTTTTTCTACTCACTCCAGTTTGGGACTATAATCCCTCCTTTGAGGATGTGCGAGGGACAGAAGTATTTCTTGTCCTTCTAGAATATTCCAACGATTAGAAAGGGTACAATAATACCCATCAAATCGGTGCAATTAGCGAGCATTTGAGACGATGCCAGAGAAACTGAGAGCCCTTTTGACCTCGGCGGGGGCTGAGAGCAGTGAAAACGTTTTTATGTCTTGCTCTGCGTTTGTGTGTCTCCGGGTCTCGGTGTACACCGGGGAGTCGAGTTAGGATGAGTAAGCAGTGTGCAGCCGCCGCAGCACAAAGTGTACCTGCACCACCCTTCATCTTTACCGCCGATTCAGCATTAATTTGTGCGCACGCACATTCAAAGGAGTGTGTGAGGTCGCAACTAAAGAAACCACGGGCCTGTGCGTGCCTTTGAAAAGTTCTCTTTCACGTCTGTTGTTTGTTTGCAGCTGCCAACTTGTTGTTGACTGTCTGTGTCCAGCGATGGTTATCACAGCTGATGATGCCCTTCTCTGTCAGGCCGTGACCCCTTACTCCCACTGAATTATCATCTGTCAGACTCACAGAGAGGAAGAGGGAGGGGAGGAGGGAGGGAGGGAGGGAGCGAGGGTACAGAGCTACAAGGGACAGAGGGAAGATTTGGCTGATTGCCTCCAGAGTGTTTAATTGTCTTCATTGATGACCACCCCACCTGCTCACTTGACACACATTTCCCAGCCAAGACATGTCACGCATAAACAAATAACTCATGCACCATGGGGGAGATTTCTAGAGAGCTGCGCTGTCTCACTCTCTCACAGAAAGGAAAAGTTGTTTGCAAGCCGTGCCGTCCTTTTGCTATCCAATTAAAAAAGCATCTGGTTTTGCAGATCAATAATGTTCAGCAACAATAAAACGTTCTCTCCCTTCCGGATTGCTCTCTCCTGCTGCTCCACGTCTCACTCCTTGAAATAAATGAATTACCAAGCGAACGCTCGGAGTCATTAAATCATGCAACACGAGGAGCTATATACACGACATATCGGGCCTTCGACCTTGGCCCTCTCGCGCTATGCTACGCCAGCGCAAAGCTGAACCGCTTCAAACAATGTAGACGAGCCCTCGATTCACTTTAATTGCGCAGTGCGGGAAAAAAGAAAACGCAAGCTCCAAAATAACACCCTCTCTCCCACCGCCCGCACTTGCTCAACCTAGATTTGAACATAAACACTGAAATTTGAAGTGTGGTGGTGGTGGTGGTGGTGGTGGTGGTGTTTGGGGGGGTTCTGTTGAAAAAGAAGAAATCAAAACAGAACCTACTCCTCTTTTCATTTCCCTTCCCTGGAGTTTTGCTCAACTCTGAAAAAGAGTTGGAAAGTTTCAATTAGAAGGAGTTCCACACC
>NC_048425.1:6981974-6985891 GCF_013103735.1 Etheostoma cragini
CCCCTCCCTTCTCAGCCGACAGTGGTTTGTAAAGGTCAGCGCTGTCTGTCGGCTTTATTTGAGGCCGTCTGAAGGCCCATTTAAGACTGACTTTAACTTCAAATGTGCTGACCTAGACGGCGCTGATTTGTTTGAGCCCAGGGTGGCCTGCTGTGATTTTCCATCGCTCTCTCTCCGGCCATCTTTCGGCATTAGTCTCTCTCCTCGCTTCATTCATTTAGATCACTTTATCAGAGAGCTTTGAAAGCCTTTTTAAACAGCTTAAGCAGGCTATATCCCACGTAAGAATATTAAATAGGTCTTTAGTTCAGATGTGGGTATGTTTTTTATTTTTGTGGATATTTTACCGCATATAAACAAGAAGAACATGAATCTGGTGAAGGAATACCTAGATTCTGATTCTAAGCAAAATGTTGCATAATTAAGAACATGCACTCTCTTTTTAAAGTCTTTGTAAAACCTGTAATACCACCATGTTTTAGAAAGTGAACTAGTTTGCTGCCTTCGGAGAGCCTGGTATTCTGTGGAAGATCTAGCCTTCTCACAAGTGTACTGAGAAGCTAGATCTGCAAGGTCTCTGCAAGTGTTTAAAGTACATGTTGGCTCGAGTAAAGTGTTGAATGTGAGCCCTTAACACGCAGACATATTGGTGAAGATGAGCCTTAAGTATCAACTACTGATGCGATCGAGTGGGTAGGTCTGCATACATCCAGCAGCGCGTGTTCATTTGCATTAAGGTAACTTGCCACATCTTGTAAATCAGTTGATGTTTTTCAACCCTTATTTTATTCTTATCAAGCTGTCTTGCAGGGTGAGATTACAGTGTTTTTCTATAGGAACTATTGTAGGTCACTGATCAGTACACCGACCTCATAGCCAGGTATGACACTAATCGTTTCAGACCAGGATGGAGGCACTAAGGGATGAAAAAGAAACATGAAGGGGGTCACGGTGGGTGGGTGTAATGGAAGGAAAAGACTCCGAGTCATAAAATGGCCAGAGGCGAGGCTGCTGGCCAAAGTGGGCCATTTTGTGTGTCTGTGTCTGTTTGCGTGGCTACGGTAAATACATGTCAGGCCCTATCATCCTTGCCAGCTTAACGAGCCATGGCACTCTCGCTAGGTGAGGCCATAAGGGTATGCAGGTTAGTAGCGCTTACAGTGGCACACAAACACACACACATACATACATACATGCGGCGCAACCTTTCTCGCACATGCACAAAAAACACTTAGCCCCCATGCAGACATGCTCGAAATATCAGGAAACATAATCTGTTGTGTGTGTTCAGAAGCTAGACATGTCTGAATTCTTGTTTGAAAAAAAACTGCCACGTTTGTTATTGTTTCGGCTCATGACCTCGGGTCCACTGGGGGGGGGGGGGGGGGGGGGGGGGGGGGGGGGGGGGGTTAAGCTGAGGTAAGAACATGTCCAGTTAGTTCCCCTCTGAACGGAAAGAGGCCCTTAAAAACCAAGTAAGAGATGGTGCTTGTACAGATTTGGTATGAATTTATGTCTGCATGCGTGTAGGATACTGAAAATGTCCTGCCCCACTTCTCTCTCCTCATTTCTTGGTGAGAGGAATGAGAGATATTCTGCTGTCCGTCCCTTACTTTAAATAGCCTTTCCTTAGGGGGAGGGGGGGCACCGTTGGACACATGCAAAAGGCAACCCTGCTTAACCCACCCACATTCTCCAGCACATTTACCCTTCACAACATGGGACGCACTTTTCCGAGTTTGAGGCCTCAGATCGGCCAAATGATTCTCTTTGTTTCCATTATGCATCTCTTTTACCATATGGCTCTCCCTCACGTAGCCTCTCACTTGTCTCCCAACCCGGCTACTTGTCCATCAAATCCTTCCGCCACTCGCTCATTTACTCAACCACCCCCACCTACCCCCTACCACAGTTGCTCTCTCCCCACACTGGCTCACTCCACTCTACCAGCACATCCAATTTGCGGGGAGTGAGTTAGAGAGGGGCGATATGAATCTTATCTCACCGCTGCTTTAATTATTCCATCTTCAAGGTGCGTTTCTTTTCGAGTTGGCCGAGGTTATTAAATAGTGTCCGTTTTAATCAAGGCATGCTATAGCCCCCCAAATTGGGCAAGTAATTAATGGTGGAATAATGAAATTGAATTGGAGAGTCTACTACATTTACACTGGGTTTGGCTCATTTTGCGCTCGCCACTTGGTCCTCACTGAGAGACAGCGGTCCCATGAGACTGAAGTGGATTAGTTTCTGAAGGGTCTCTCTCTCTCTCATACGCACAGTCATCTTGTGCACCTTCTCTGTCTCAAATTCCTTCCAGTCCCTGCGTTTTAAGACAAATGGGCCAGTAATGACACCCCTTCATCGCTTACTTTCCTCCTGGCCTGTTCTCTTCTCCTCAGTGTCCTCAGTTGTTCCTGTACTTTGTAATGAAGCATTAATGTCTCTGTGTTCCAGGCAGACACCGATAATTACCAGCAAAGTGAAGTAGACTGCAGTGCAGCAGCAGCTTCATATACCACAAAGACACCTTTTATGGGATTAGAGTGTCGATTTTATTGTGTTCCTGCCATGTGATCCATGTGTGTGTGTGTATGGTTGTAGGTTTCCTTCTTTAACGTGGCAAATCGCAGTGTCCAACAGAGTTTTGCTTTTTGTCAATCTATGTTCTGCTGCTTTGAGTTTCTGTAAAAGCTTTTAAATGGAGTGTCTCAGCTTGATGCTTGCCTGTTAGTTACATGTTTTTGCAAACACTTTTTTCATTAATCTAGCCTATTCTTTCAGACGAAAACATGAAATCCAGTCATCCAGAACTCACTGACCATATTAAAGTTTGGCTTAATGATGAAATATAGTGAGATGAAATGAATTTGTCAACCATCAATGGGATGAACTACCTTATTTGTCAGGGATTTCAGTAACTGGATTAGCCAAAAACAGATAATACTATTCAATTATTTTACCCAACTAAAAAAGATTTTCCTAGAAAATGTACTACATGACAATTGATAAAACTATCACAATATAAGAATATTTCAATAATTTCCCACATTTTACCGGCTAGTCAGTCCAGTCTCATGGCAGTTTGTGAAATGGTGACATTATTTAATCTATTGATTCATGTACAGGGACACCATTTTCTTGTTTTGTTTCGTGGTGCTGAGCACAAATTTTAAATTAATGTATGTTAATGGGAAGCATCTTTCATCATAACAGTGGGATTACGGTAGCAAGTATTGAAAAGCCAACAATCCGAGTAAGGAGGCTGGATGGGTCAAACACCACAGGACTTTCACCCTGGAGACCAGGGACTGTGGACCGCGTGTGGCTGTTCCTTTCCGCGTTCTTCTTCTTCTAACCAGAACCGTCCCGTGTTGTCGTCTCCTGTGTGTGACGGTCCCTTTACCCGTTGTGCGTCCCTCCCATTGTCACCGTTGTGTGGCATTTCATTTCCCCGCTGTTGCGTACCCCAGAGCGGCCCAGTGTCATGGCAGTTGTGGCCGGCGTGTAGCATTTCATTTCCCTACCATTGGATCTCACAGAGACTGCGGATCATGTCTCGGCGGCCGTCTTTGTTTCCCAGAGCAGGCTGGGTGTAATATGGTCATGTTCCCGTTTCGTGATGACCACCACGAAAAAGAAAATCAGGTCCGTGTTGACACATCAATAGATCAAAATAACGTGACCATTTGTTGAACTGCTGTGAGACCGGATTGTGCCAGTACATAAAATGATGATGAATCATAAAAGTTGTATTTTTCTTGCAGAGATGTGGGGCCAACGTTTTGTATAGATCCAGGACAGAATGTAAAGAGTCACCACCTAACGGTGCAAACCCACATCAATTTGACCTGCGACATCCTCCCTCCATGTGTGCGCACCTATAGAGCATTACAACTTATTATTTCCTCCCTCTGTTC
>NC_048425.1:6985991-6991087 GCF_013103735.1 Etheostoma cragini
TTGGCAGACGAGATTGATTGATGTTCGGCGGTGATGAGCAATCCTCGGCTGAGCGTTAGCAACACTTCCGTTTTAATGCAGGTGGCTGCACAATCGACCTGGAGCACAAACACAGCAGCGAGGTGAGCCTCGCGTCACCAAAAGGACGAGTCATTTAAGCTTAATGATGAGACTGCGCGCACCCCACCTGCATCAAGTCCAAGCTGGACACCCAGAGCTTCACTTCTGTCCAAGCAGTGGCATCATTAACCGACTTGTGTCCACTTCCTGAGTCAAGGGTCACAATGACAATTCGCCAGTACCGTATTTAGGAACATTACCACCATCACTCACAGCAGTAATGAGGGAGCAGCAGATGGACGCCATTCTAGAAACCGCTTTTAATGACCAAACAGGGGATTTAGCTCCTGTCTCCAATTGGACCCTGCAGACTCTCACTCTTAAAGGGCAACTGCCAGATATCTGAGCCAAAATGGAGGCAGGAGGGCTCATTTCTACCCTTTTTTCCTCTTTTTAGCTCAGTTTTGCTCTGGCGATTATTCTCCCCCTTGTGCTTGTGGCGAGCGGAAACGGTAGATGAGAGGGAGAGCATTATCCTTGTTTTTCTGCGCAGGCTCAGGGCCGGCTTTGGTTTTATCCAGTGTCAGCCATTTGGGAGTGCCTTGTGCTGCCTCCCCCCCTTTTCAATCCCCAATTCACCCAAAATCCTCTGTTTTGTAAATGGATGCTTGTGATGGCCAATCAATACTGGCAGATTAAGAATGGGATTTGGCATGACAAAGGTGGTCCCACAACATTGTAATCCCCCATCCCCTTTCCTCCCTCACACGCTTGTTAGGAGAAAGAACATAAAGTGTATAAATAGCTTATTATCAAAATAGACAAGCTTAAGAGCTCTATTCTGCCTCTTTACCTGCTTTAGCCTCTGCTGCCACATTTAACATTACTGCAGCCATTTTCCAGACTAATATTTCAGGTGTTAATTGCCACACAGGGAGGCTGAGACCTACAGAGAATAACAACATGCAGATTTTCTTCCAACCTTATCACCCTTGTGCATTATCAACTAAACCTCACAAGAGCCAGAGGACTGAAAAGTAGCTGTTAAGAAACTTGCAAACTGTGAGCCTCCGGGGAGGAAGTGGGGCGAGGGGTTGCAACAGGAAGAAAGAGTCAGGGTGCATCTCCGAGCCCCACGAGGCTCTGCTGCTCTGAGGCTTGCTGTTACCTCATTTCCCCTGTTTGTAATTAACGGTGTGTATTGGCAGTTAGCCAGTGCAGATGAGAGTCTTTCAGGACATCCAAGAGACCACTGTGGGACAGGTGCAACAGGATATTAGGCCTGATTTCTCTGGCCCCAGAGGGCAAGCCAGGAAAACAGCTTAAGCAAACAGCCTCCCTGGTAGTGTCCTCATTAGTGCTATCATTGCTATTAACAGCATTAGCGCCAATGTTTTGATTGCCGTCATTATCATTAGCAGCTGAAGTGGCGCAGTTACCCGGCAGGAAGGGGTTGACAGTGGGGTATGACAGGTGTTTTTATTTAGCTCTTACTAGCAGGTTGTTGTTTGGCAGCAAAAAAGCCAATGCATTATCTTGCTGTGTCTCTCGAAAAGGATAACAATTGTTAGGAGCTACAGATCGTCTTCTTGTTTACAAGGTCTTTGACCTGTGCAGGAACTTCAATAAAGTTTCACAGTAACGCACCAAAACCAAACGTTAAAACTGTTGTACTTGACAACGAGACAGCACAAAAGGACATTAACCTGTGGGTTCAGATAGTACGCGCTGTGACATTTTTATTTGGTAACAGAACAGCATTAAGTGGAATCTCCAGGCAGCATGTACTGGTCTCTTAACTGCTCTCGCCGTGTCCATATTGACTTGATTCATGAGGCCATTGAGTCTTGCCGCAGCAAATTGCTTTTTCTCCCATAATGCCCCCGCTTGTAACTGCATGGCATTATGGTCAGCGGAATCTCACGATGTTCAAATATATCTAATGAGATTCAGCCTGCGCACGTCATCTGCTCTCCCCCTGTGTATGAGTTTTAAATCTTCACTAAAACGGCAATGTGTCTTGTAAACAATTATCTTCTGTCAACCAATGTAGTGGGTACATAAAGAAACAAGTATCGTCTTGTGAAAGAGGGATCGTACCATGTTCCAAAAGGAGAATGAACAAGGACGGAGTGGTCTGGTGGAGGTAAGAGGTAAAGAGGACAGAGAGTGATGGAGGGAGGGACCAGGAGATAGCGGGGAGAAGGGGCGCCTGCAGCTGCACAGAGGATTTGTATTATTTCCGGCTTGTTGCTGTACTGAAGTATACATTTCCCTGGCCATCATGATTGACAGCTTGCGTATCAGCGAGGGACGGTGTGCGTGGGGGAACGGTCGTGCTTGTACGGGTGTGCATTCCCCTGTTAATGGCGTCCGTTTTTGCTGCTGACCCCGATGTGCAGTGTGCACGGTTGGCCGGAGACAGCCACCTGGGAGAGGAAAAGAAGTTGGAGAGAGAGACAGAGAGAGACAGAGAGAATAGAAAGAAAGAAAAGCGAACGTTAGAAAGGAGAACATCCAAGCCTGTTTCACGTTCCACCCTTCAGCCAATGCACACAGAGGGACTCAAAAGCGGAGATTGCGATAGAGAAGGAGAGAGCAGAGGAATAGAAAAATAAGTCAGAGAGATAATCAAGTAGGTAAGTGCGAGGTAAGTCAGAGAGGAGCAATGCCGATGTACAAAAGTGAGGGGTGTGTTAGAAGGGAGCAACTGAAATGAATGTACAAGTATCACTGTAAAGGCACCTTCTTCCTCTTCTTCTCTTCCTCTCATCATGACATGGCTACATCTTGAACAGTCACACACTATGTTGAATACAAGAAACGGAAACAAGAGAGATAAAAAAGAATGCATCAAAGATGGCAGCCAATTCTCCAGCTCATCTCTCTCATTTCAAAATGGTCCTTTTGTGCACGCCGTGGCATCTCCCACTCGGGGCCTATGATCAGGTGGTGGCAAGCATTCGACAGGGAGAGATTAAACACGCGACTGTCAGACGCCACACCCGACGCATTAAATTACAGCTGCTTACATGTGACATTAAGAAACCTGCCAGTGTTAGACACGTCGACAAAAGAGATACGGAGAGTGAAAGAGAGGGGAGGGAGATTGGAGCTGGATGTGATGTCAGAAGAAATAAAAGCCTTTCAGCTACTTCCTAACTATTATTTTCGTCTCATATAGGCTAAAACAGTGACTTCATAGAAAGTAACTTTGAGAAAGTTTGGACTGCAAATATATGTAGAATGCCAAGGCAGTTTTGTTTGGTTGTTACTGGCAGCCTTTTAGGCTGTTTACCCGTCCAGCATGATATGATGGGAACAGTCTTTTGAGTGACAGGGAGCAGTGCTGGTTCCACACATGTAACTCAGACCAAAATCAAAAGCAGAGCATTACATTTACAGGTGACTATAGCTGGCAATTGACAAATCTACAATGTTTAAAATGCCACAATGCATTAAATCCAGCGCATCTGCGCAAGCAAATACTAATTATTTGTGACTACTTAACCCAAAGCACCGATGTTGACATTTGTACAAAGCACAGTGGGGGAGTCGGCCTTAAAATAACTATTGGCATCAACCCAGGATACCAGCATCTTTACAGTCTAATCCGTCATTAAGGCCATTGTCAAGCCGTGGGGGCGATATTGATTGTAATCTGAAAAGAGAAATCTATGGTTTTTACACACTCAGTGGCTGCCTCCCTGGTGTCTAACATTGGAGATGAATCACACTCCCCGTAATGCCCATTATTCAGCTATTATTGGCAAGTACTTGTGCTCACTTAATTGGACAACTTGTCTGCAACTGCCAACCCCCTGGGCTGGCAAAGACAGAGCCTAAGCCAATCAGCCTAATTGATCCCAGCAAATGGTAGTAGTCACCACTCATGGTTTCTGATGGTGGAATAATTTCTGGAGATGTTATGGTGATTTAATTCCTAGTAGCTTGGAAGGATACGACTGTTGGCGCATTTTTAAATTGTGTTGTAATACCAATAGAAATCTAAGACGTTATTCATTTATTTGGTAACTTATTCCCAAAGAACCAGCTTTTGTGGCATGATTAACTCACTGAGGAACAAATCCTCAAACTATCTGTAAAACACTGGATAAACTTCGGCTTTATGATGCATAGACGGCGAGCTATCTCATCAGTAAATGAATGCTACACTTGAGAGACAATTGGTGATCTTAATCCCAAAAGGGCAATGTAGGCCACCCAAGCTGAGGTGTCCTCTTGGCAAGATAGGAGACAAAAAGGAGGACGCCTCTTAAGTGATTTAGTGCGGAATCTGTCAGCAAACATCTTTCCACGTCAGTAGCTTTGAAAGCTAATATGCCTCGATTGTTTGGAGAATTACGATGTTCACATGCCATGCCAAAGACAGAGTTGTTATTTCCAGCTTGTTTCATTTCTGTGGTTAAAAAAAAAAACTGAAAAAGAAGTGAAAGTGAGGGGTACATGGGTAGAGGGCGGACGGGGGCAAGAAAAGACACTCGCCCCGGAGTCAAACTTAGATATCCAAGGCTCTTTGTGTGTGTTTTTTTGTAAAAGTGCTCAAAGCCAAGAATGATGCACTATTCATGGGTCCTAAAGGAGAAGAAAGGCTCCGGCCCAAATAGAAATACATAGCATGAGGAACAAAAATGCATTAAGAACAGAGCATTCCGATCAAATGAGCTGATCTTTTATTATAAGATGTAAGAGAGGAACAAGCAAACTGTTGTGCATAAAGGCATTATCTAATGGTTGCCGGGATAGAGGCGGCAAATGGATTCAATCGGCTTAACCAGAGTCCTAATGTTGCTTCTTCTGCATATACATCAGCAACAAAGTCAGAGGGAAGAAAGAGTAGAGAGGGAGGAAGGCACGCAGCGGGCATTTTAAACACTTAAGTGTTAAGCAGACAAATACTGATTCTAGTCCTATCACTCCAGCTGGAGCCAAAGACACATTTACATGCAGATGCTGATTAGAAACATAAAGGAGAATGTTCTCTGGAGTTTGAGATTTCTAATCAGAAACTCGTT
>NC_048425.1:6991097-7006335 GCF_013103735.1 Etheostoma cragini
GTCTGTGAGCGAACCTCTTCAAGTTTTCGACAGAATAGAAGGGTACATTGGATGTGCTTTTGATCCAATCTGGCAATCTGCCAAGTGTATATGTGTGAGGGGGAGGGGGGGTGAATAAAGAGACACAGATATACATTTTGAAAAAGGGGGAAAAGAAGAGTCAGGCTTGCAAGTGGACGCCTGCTGTCCGGTCCTTCTGTCAGTGTGAAATATTGCTGATCCTACCACACCTCCAGTGGGGAGGTGCTTGTAATGATTCAATCCTTGCGGGGGTTCAAAATGTCATCTGTCTCACCTACCTCTGGGTGTGCTGTGTCCTCTAAGTGCAGACTTCTACAACATAGGGAGGTTTATTTAAAGGGATAAAGGTATGGAGATGTATTATTATTCAGGGAAGGATTGTCAACAGGCGGCCAGGGACTCTTACAGGGCCTTCAGAGTCAACGCAGGGGGCCCTCAAATTGGGCTTAATTCAAGAACTTATTCAAGTCTTGAATATATGAATCCAACATATTATTGGCAAATTTACATCTCCAGTGATTACAGACTTACTGGCCTATAAAGTACTCACTAAGATCATCCACACATGTATGTTTTAATATTCAAAAATAATTTATAAAATCATGGCGACAATTATTTGTTACCGTTATTTTGAAAGCTTAATATTCAATGCAAAATAAAGGTATGCATAAAGGCTTTAGACCACCATACATGTAATTATTGACCCATGTATGCAACTTAATTTTCTACAAAATGTGTACACATAGTAGGAGGTCCCTGCTCCATCTCTCTTTCAGTTGGGGGCTCTTTGGCTTAAAAATGTTGAAGACACCTAATTTCGGGAGGGTAAAGGTATTATTAGCACTGGTAATAAGCTAGCAAGGTAGTGCAAAACCTTCATTAAAAGCACTGTTTTTTTTCATAAATGCTGACTGGCACCAGAACAGCAAGTGACCACCCACCTGATATTTCTCCTGTGCTAGACTGAGACCTTCTACAGGATACATTCATTCTTTAAGTGCTCATGGATGTGAGACCATTCCCTTATAAAAGCAAAAAATGTTGACTTTGTAGCGACCCTTTTCTAACCAAAGAGAAATTGACTGCATTCCACACGTTAATTACCGGTGTCAAGGATCGCAGCTGCACTTTGGCTTTCCAACGGGCCACATTCCAACTTTTTTTTTCTTCTTCGCTTCTCACGCTTGACCCACTCGCGCACCCCCCCGCTACTCCTCCTCAGCTGATCGATAACCTGCCCTGATGAGGGTAGACTCCTTGTCACCAGCTCCTCCGCCAATGGAAATCAATAAAAAACAATACCCATCTACATCCATAAGCTCAGAGCTCCATTTGTTTTTCCTGTTTACCAGTGGCAGGTGCTATTCTATCAAAACGCCTTTAAACAGCGAAGAGAAAACATATTAGGGTAACAGGGAAAAGAGAAACATGAAGATAAAGGCCATTTTTCTAGCATCTGTTCAGGCACAGATGGCAAAGCTTTAATCTGTCTTGGTATTAAAATTCAACCATGTATTTAAATAGTTAAGAAATGTATTAACCAAACAGTGACTATCTAACCAAACAGTGACTATCTAACCCAAACAATACTGTCTAAATCTGATGATATTTATCCAAGCAGCCTCATATTCAACAATCTTGTTTAATTTTTTGCAACAAACGTAACAGCCGCACAATCTGAACCGCCATATAGTCTAATTAAACATTCATATGCTGTCACAGAGCAATATGTATCTCAATAGCAAGCTCCCGATGCTTGTTTGTGTCGGTAAACATGCGCTTACTTACAAGGAAGATGGCCTAATCCATACTCAGCTGTCAGCTGTTGATATGTTTCTTGTGCATTAAATATTTGCTGAGTTTCCTTGCCTTTGCTATGATATCCACAGCTCTAATCGATTGGTGGACATTTAGAACCTGGAATGCTTCTGTGTTGGAATTACAAAATCTGTGCATGTGTGTGTTGAAGATTGGTTGGCACATTTTGTATGTGTTGCACTCCCACACGTGGAAAAAGAGTGTTGTTTCTGGCAATTTAAAGGATAGCACAATATGCTCTATATAATGCACAGAAGAAAAGCTTGTACTGTACATACTGTGTTCCTGTCCTTTCTTTTTCACCATGGACACCAGGGCCTTTCATATGACAAAAAGCACACTGTAGCATATTTATTCATGATATGCGGCACCACAGTAACTCCCAAAAATAAAAGCACAAACACAATCCAAGAATAGATAGCGTTTCATAGCCTAAACACATTCCTTAGTTTCTTGCAGAGGCTCCCTCACTGCAAAAATCCAATGAAAATGCTATTTATTCTCCCCTTCCCTTTTCTAATTTATTTCAAAAGCATCGCACCAGACAACATGTCTCAAAGCTTGGTCTTCTTCAAGCAAGGTTCAAGGGATGAAAATCAAATTGCATGGAATATTTCGTGATGACGGGCAGGATAAATAGTGTTGACCCGTCAATGAGTACGCCTCCCCAGCCCTGAAATGGCCAGACTGACCCTCAGAAACAAACCAAGCAAGTTGTTATCTCCTGAGACCAGAGCACACCCCCCCCCCTTTCCCCTTTATACTGTGTTGGATTCCCATCAATTTAATATACTACCTCCGGCGCTCACATACCGTCCCTGTTTCTTCTGGACGGATTTGAAGACTAATCTCATACTTTAGGCATAATACAATTTAATAGTATTGAACCGAAGCGCTGCTCCATACATCAGTTCCCATCCATTGAGTGATGGAGCTCGCTGTTCGCCTCAGACCCGAGAGAGACACATGAGCCGGGGTGAAAAGGTTATGTTTGTGGCTTGGGTTAGGCCCAAGAAATGATTCTTGCTGCGCTTTCATGTTAGGAAACCCCAAGGCGATTATAGAGCATGTACACTGCATTCATCCGCTGGTAGCAATCGTACACGTTATTGTCCGCTCTTAGAATTTGAACGAGACTGATGTGGCAGATTTATCTAGTGACACCATATAAAACCAGAACTGTCTCATAAAGCAACACATACATGAGATGCATGCTGGGAGAGTGTCTATGTAAGGAAGGAAGTATGTCTATGGGCCTTTAGACTTAACTAGGCATTGTAAATGTCACAACAGGCATAGATAGTAAGGTACACAGAAGTAGTGTGCCATGAGAGCCTAAGAAAGGCTTCCTGATAGAAAACAAACCAGACTGTGTTGATTTGTCACACCACCAACTGCCTCGACAAGACAATAGAAAATACATGCCATGATGAGAAAAGAGAAATGCCCTGCTGCACTGATTTGTAACTGATAAAATGAGCTTCACTCATCGTGAGAAGAAACTTTGAAAGGTTTTATTGTGCAGGCGGCTCAGGTGGCAGTTTTTGTTTTTTTTGTCTATACCACACCCTTAGCTGGAATGATGTGGCCTCGTGTTGAAAGCTTTGCACCACAGCGGCTATTCATAGATGAGCAGTTGTTTGAAAGATTTAAAATATGACTCAGAGACCTCAAAAGTGGTCTAGGTCTGTTTTCAAGGTCTGGCTACGGGTCCAGCAGGTGATTTTCAGCCGTTGGCAACGCCGTGCACAGACCCTCCATCATTTTGGGCCTGCTGTCAGTGAGAGGCTGCACACTGTGCCCTGACAAGACAGAGAACATTCATAAAAGTTCCTGCAACGTCTCAGCAACCTTGACAGAATGCAGTGTGTGTGTGTGTGTGTGTGTGTGTGTGTGTGTGGGTGTGTGTCCCTAAACTTATCTCCAGAGGCAGGAGTTGAGGGGAGCTCCGCTGTTCACAAGTAGCCTAAGAGCACCTGCCACATCCACGGTGCAAAGACGTCAATAAATCTGGCCGTTAATGTACCGCAGAATCTTTTTCTCTCCCTCTCTCCCTTCCTCTGCCTCTAATATTAATGAATGCTGCCATGGGCAAAGATAGAAACATGTTCTTTCCACTGTGCAAACATGAACAAGGTTATAGCTTCCTTATTCTGAGTGGAATTGGAAAAGAGTGCACTTGCCTAGCAAAGGTTTATTGCAGAGCCATTGGTGAGCATTAGCCAAGTGATAGGCAGGAATTAATGACTTTATCCATTCCGAATGGTTATTATTGAAAGCTGAGCCAATGAACTTCCCAGCACCAGGCAAGTCATTCTCAGCTAAATGATTAAAAGCTGTAATGAAGAAAAATAGTCTGCATAGTGGTTGAATACCAATGAGCAGGACCAGTGTAAAAATAAGCTCTTCCACTTCCTCCACCCAGTGTGAGAGCATAGAAATGGGTTTTACAGCACAAGAAACCTTGAGGCTATTTTTAGAGGCCGCCTTTGCCTGCAACTCAGCAGTTGTAGCAATGAAAGAAACTCTTTATTCTGTATTATTTCCCCCCAAAGAAATTGTGATAATGAGGCTTCACCAGTGACCATGTGTCCATTAATAATTTATGCATCTGAACACACAGACTCAGCCTTTTAAAATACTATACACAACATATATGATCGAGGAAATTCTCAAGTTTGAGTACGATGTTGCATATTGTGTCTTCCTTGCAAACCTCATTGCTCATTTTCCCGCCACTCCGTCTCTCTTGGAGAAGGAACGTCAAATCACGAGGGAGTGTCTGCCTTGATATACTTGGCCTATATCCTGTTGTGATAGTCACATGGATTCGGAGACAGCAGTCATTTGTTACTGTCCTTTTAATCATGCTAATGCAACCTCTAGCTCTTTCTCTCTCGCTCTGCTCAAAGAAGCCAACCACACACACACACTCACACACACAAACACACACACACACACACACTTATGTATTCGTCCAACACACACTCAAACGCACGCAGACATTAAAGGAAAAAAGAGAGAACGGATGGAGTGCCCAAAGTCCCCTTTGGCATATGAATATCTTAAGTGGAGAGTTCTATAACTCTGTATCTTTGCATGCCTGTGGGCTCAATTTGCACACGGTCATACACATATTCACATACATTGACGCACACATTCATGCACGCAGAGACGAGGCAAATAGAAAACGGAGATGCGACCGTATTGAATCAAATTAAGTGGTAATTTTTTAGCACCACTGTCTTTTTTTTTTTTCTGACTCCTTTTTCTCGAGTGCTGCACTTTATTAGTATTCCGCTCAGACGTTACTCCGCTTTCTTCTCCTTCCCTCCCATATACTCTCTCTCTCTCCTCCTGGGAGTTGAGCCCAGTGCATGTTAAGTGATAGGGCTTTACCGGCAAGGGTGCGGGTGCCACATAGCGTGCCGTGTATGAGCCGTGTATCGAGGAAGAGAGGAGTGGGGCCCTTTTAGTAAATCCACCCACCCGTGTAAAAATGATCAATCTCATGAATTTGCCAATAGGGAGTCGTTGGCCGATCAGGACAGACAGAGGCAGATAATGAGAGAAATGGGGGGGCGGGTGGGTGAAGGAGTAGGGAGAAAGTTGGAAGGGGGGGGGGGGGGGGGGGGGGGACTAGAGTGACTACAGTGAGGAAATATTGAAAGGTATTGAAGGAAAAAAATGGGAAAAGATTGAGCGAGCGCGAGAGATCGGATTAGTGAAGACAAAAGAGCAGGTGAGCCTTGATAGACAGAGTTGCCATGAAAGAAAGAATGTGGACATCAATGTCTGCTCAGATAAGAAAGAGAGGAAGGAGGGAGGGAGGGAGGGAGGGAGGGAAAGAAATGGGCCATGTTTTTTTCCCTTTCATGCTTTGTGTCCCCCGTCTAAAAGGCAGCGGCCCGTTTGGGCGGCAGTGGAGCAAGGTACATGTTTGGGGTTCTTTTTGTCAAGCGTGAGCAGGTCCTGGTGAGGTAGCGACAAGAGAGGGAGGCGGGAGCGGCTGAAAAAGTGCCCATTCCGAAATTTAAGGCCTGGTACAGCCTAAGGGTGATTCCTACACTAGCAGGCAGTGTGGTATGTAAATGTCATAGGACCCAACAGAGCGAAGGGCTGTCTTTCTCGGTTTGTTTGAGAGGACATGGCAGGTGATGGGGGTGCATTTCTCTGCTGTGTTGGTGTCAACATGAACACATTGGGTTTGACATACATGAGTAGGGGTTACACTTAAAAGCAACTCCAGATAAAACTCAGGGAAAGTATTACAAATATGTAATATGATGAAACTCATAGTACTCATCCGTCTGTATCGTGGGATGTGCTGTGTGGCATAAGGTAAGTTTGAAGATGTCCTCGTTGAAGATTGGATGTTGGCGGTTGGTCCAAAGAGGAAACAATCTGGAGATAGTCGGTCTAAGAAAAGAAAAATTCAATGGAGTCCAACAGCAGCTCAGTAACATTTAATAATAAATGGCGTTATGCATTAGCACTAATGATCCTGGCCCCTTGAGTAAATTGATAAGGAAAATAATGATGTCATAATATATGATACTATTTGAGACAACAGTGTGCGTTCAAGGGGAAGACCTTCCTTGTCTCAACAGGACAATGACCCCGCATTCCCCGAAGACCCCTTCTCTGATGAATTGGAACGTCGTCCTCGGCCAACACGTCACTATGGCCCATAAGGAGCAAATTCCTACAGCAACCCCTCCACATACTTCTGGCATGTAGTGGATTTTCTTAAAGTATAGTTTGAGCAATCACTGCCGTCCCTTTTGGTCAACTGTATCATCCCAAATCTTACCGCAGTATATTCCTGTATATTCAACATGGCCGCACAGGCTTGAATGCTCACACACACACACACACACACACACTCACACACAAAACAGGAACTCTTTTTAAATACACCACGCATGTCCACTAACAATTCTGTGAATAAAGCTGACATTATTCAGCTGGAGTCTAAATAAGTGTGCAGCGTGTGTGACCTTAGAGAGTGGAGGTTGTGGAGAATCGTAGCATAAGGAGAAGAAAGTGAATAATTCTTTAAAGTGCAGCCCGGGGCACATTAGCATCTGCGCTAGCTATGGCGGCGGCGCGTGGCTGTTTTTTTTGTTTTTTTTTTTCTTTTTTCTTTTTTTCTCCAGCGCTTTTAGCACACCCAGTTTGTCAGAGGGAGGCATCATCCTTTATCGGCACATTTCATGTTTCCCAGAGGACTCCATGAAGCGGATGATATTATTGAGGAGCACTGAGCCTTATTCAATTCCCAAGCATATTACCAGTCTCTCTCTCTCTCTCTCTCTCTCTCTCTCTCTCTCTCTCGAACACACTTGCATCTTGCACACTCTCTACCACTCGCTGATTATGTTTCTCTCTCTCTCTTAATTTGGTTGCACTCCGCTGTAGCTCAACGAGCCCCCTCCCATTCGTCTCTCAAGAGGAAACAAAGGAAGTAAATAGATGTTATTACTTTTTTTTTTTCCATACTGATGCTCATCAGGTATTAACACAGCATGCCCTGCCCTAGCAGCGGACCCCTTATATGAGTCACTCACTGTATATGCTATAGTGTAGTCTCTGTCCTGTTCTTGCTGAATTCTTTTCATCAAAGGAAATAGATAATGCTAATCTTTCAACCAGTGAACTGGATAGAAAGCAAATACTCTGTCAGCTTTGCTGGGATTAAGTTGGGCGGCATCAAAAGAATATTTAGCTTTGCTAGCTCTGTGCGTGAAAATCCTGTACTATTAGTTTAATATAATTTTACAACAACTAACTTCAACTTCTTTCTTGATAGCTTTCCTCCCGATAAGGGTTTTAATGGGGCCAAATGAGCTTCAACTCGGTTCCTACTCTTCACACATGAGTAGAGAACATACAAGTAACTGTGATAGCGATAATGAGGGTGAAGTGACCACGTGTTGAGTGGAGGTCTTCATTGCCTCTGCACTGAGCCACAACTTCCAGAGCTTCCCCTTCCCAGGGAATTTGTGTGAATGGGTACACGGCGTATTTATCACACGGCTTTTGCCATTTTTTATGATGCCGACACGCATGATGATACCTCTGTCTCCCTTGCTGCGAGGGAAGTCTATTTACATATGACCTTGCATACAGCAATTGGTGGAACGGGGGGATTCACAGACTTTTATTTTGCTGGAATGACGTGCTTTTATCTTGGATGTGACAGCAGAATATGAATGTAAAAATATGAAAAGAGCAGTTGAGTCAGATCGGGTCGTGATATTCATGATAAGAGGATGGGGATAAGACAATGTGTTTACTAGTTTGGCTGCCAACTGTACTATATATTATGTCAATAGATTGTATAGTTCTGCATGTGTGGTCTTCTGGCTATTTAAATGTGTGTATATATTGCTCAATTTACATGTAGCATACATATTGTGGCATTCATTTTCAACCTGACATTAGAAGCCGGGGAAGCTTCCAGATCCTTTTTTTATCAAAATTGAGAGAAAATATTTAATTTGCCTCACTGGGGCATACTTCATGGTTGAGCGTGGTTTTGTGTACATACAGGCGTCCACACATGTTAGTCAGACAGTAGCAAAGGCCCTTCAGGGATAGCACTGGTTATGAACCACGGACCCTGTCTGCATCCCCATACACAAGCCATACTGCATTCAGAAAGTAAGGGAGAGATAGGCTTCAAGAACTTCATCATTGTTACGTGTAAGTGTCTGTAAGACGGGGCTGTCGAGACTGCTTGATATCATAAAAATTTGATGCAGAAAATATCCTGTCGGCGCTGCATTTTTAATGGAGACCGCGCAGATGCAGGAATTACCATCTAAGCGCTCCCTCTAGCCCCCCAGAACGGCGTCATGAACAGCACATAAACAACTTTGCACTTCCAGGTCGAACTTAGTTTGTGCCTGGATCTGCTTCAGGTATTTCAATTATTCGCCAAAAGCTTTGTCTCTTTAAACCCTGTTTTCGAGCACCGACAGCTCACAAGACGCATCACAGAATACACAGACACTCCATCACGGGTCAAACTATATTGCGGTCTGGTGTGTTTTTTTGGGGGTTCTCTATTCTCTGGTAGTAAAATCAGTCTGGCCTGTGTGGCTTTATTGCCCTAATCTGCAGTCCGGCCCACACTTCTCCCACTGGTGATTGATATTTGGAGACATCGGTGGGACAAAAAACACTTTGAGTTCTGACGCTCATGAAAGACCCATCAGCTCCGCCGTCGATCAATGTAAACATTTCCCACAACCCAGTAGCATCAGAATCAAGAGGGGGGGAGGCAGACGGAGGAAAGAGGAAAAATCAATTGGTCAATAGCTTTGCTAAAAAAGGGGTTGGGTAGAGAGGGTAGAAGTGGGGTAAAATAGGCCTGTCAAGCTGGGTGAATAATCCTGTGAAGCAGTGCTTCAAAGGCAATGGAGTACAGGCCTGTTGAAGTTATGTTACGTCCTCCCTGCCATCTATTGTCATTTGAACATCATATGAGAAAGAATTGAAACAAACATGGGGCTTGGTGTGTTCTTCAAGTAATAATTTACAACCTCCAAGTGTCTCTTTAAGGTGCAATCAGTAATATTTGCATCAAATATCAGCGGGCGTTCTCAAGTGCTGCTGATGAATACCAGGTTAGCACTGCGTGAAAACGTCTGGCAGCAGATAATTAAAGCTTTTCAAACCAGGCACTCTTAATTGGTTCTGTATATGAAGTGGAGCTGCTCTCTACTTTCAGACCATGACCAAATGCCCTCTGAATCGTCAAGTGTTATTTACCCCAAACATAAGAAAAACAAAGTAGGTAATGTTGGCCTCAACAACAAGCAAACAGCTAATGCTTGTTGTTCATCATCCGCTCGCAACATTACATTTGCCGACAATTGTTTAAGAATGGGGTTACCGCAATAGCTTCAATATTGTAATACCACCTCATCTGAGTCAGAGTGCACTCTGTGAACACAGGTAGATACAAAAACCTTAAGTATTGAAGCTTTCAAGTTCTTAATTCCTTAATAATTTGCTCACAAAAGGGGAAATACAAAATTGCCAGTGTTGTCCAGAGTTTACAGCTTCCAGTAGATTCAATAAAGAAGCCTATTTTACAGATATTTGTCTTTAAGGCCTGTTTGACAAAAACTGAGTGAGCCATTGTTCTGTCAAAACGGACACAATGTAAATGTCTAGATTGGACCAGAAATAGTACATTTAAATCAGTGGAACACTTAATATCAGGGCCTCTCTGACCACATATGTAATCTGTCTCTTATAGAAACAGCCTAGAAACTAAACTATTTCTTCCACGTGATGAATTCTTACACACTAAGTCTGACCATCCACTCCATTTAGTGGAAAACTGACTTTGACTCTAATACAGTCATGGCATTTATGTCCCATATCCAACCGTTTACACAGTCAAGAAAAGAGTGGCTGAGTGTTCATATTCCCTAGTTACTGCCCACCTGTCCGAACTTCATCCACCCACGATTTGAATCTCTTTCTCCTTGTCTATCTCCCTCACTCACTCTCGTTATTTTGATAGGGGATCCATTTGGTTTAAATTGACTCATTTTGTCAGTGGGAATTTGAGCAGCGAAGCTGACGAGGGAGAAACAGGCAAGGCTGCAGCTGCTTTGATCCTTTTGACAGGCAGCGTGAAAAGTGCATTTCATAAAGGATGTTCGTCTGTGATGAGCCGGCCAGAGTGACAAATTGGGCCCCTGGTGCTTAAAATAATACACTGCGTATGGCTCAAGCCATGGCACTGTAGTTCTATATTGCTAAGCTGGCCTAAGAAGTCAAGAAATGTGTGTTGTGGGTTGAAAGAGAGGCATGGTTAGTGACTCAAATCCAGGGCCGGTTTCACTTCCAATCATCTAACTTTCTTGTTCATCTGTGTGATACATGCGAATGTTAATGGGAAATCTGCTTTCAAGTGTCCACTTGCATTCCCATCTATCATTGGAGCTTCAAGGACAGGGGATGAATGTTGAGTGATGACTGAAAAGAGCCTTGTGGTCTCCCTGTGGCGTTTGTTTGCTGGAAACAGAATACTGCACTGCTGAGAGTTTACGATGTGGTGTTAGCTGGTGAAGCAAGGTAAGGAGGAGAGGATGGTGACAATGTTCAGATGGGCTTCTTGCTTCTTTACACTGCATAATATGACACAACATGCAAAACCTCTTACGGATGGGGAGAGGACACGGCTAGTGCACACGCAGCTCGCCTGGCCTCGCGTTGACCCGTGCATGCATACAAACAGAAGGGTGACAGAAAAATATGTACATATATTACTATGTTCAAAGCAACCACAAACTTCAAAACACATGATTGAGACTGCATAGCAAATGTACAGAAAAGGGAGCTGTAGGTACTACATTTACTCCAAAATGTACTCTCCTCTCTCTGATGGATGCACCCCATAATGGAGGAATCATCAGAGGAAATCTGGAGGTGGCGTGACCCACAGTTGAGTCAAAGATAGAGAAAGAATAAGGAAGGTGACAGCACAGTGCCTCTCTGCAGCAGCAAATCCAATATACTGCTCTGGCAGGGAACAAACTGTGGCCTATCTGTGAGATAGTCTATAATCCAGGACACCTTGGCGTTATCGGGCTGTATCGCTCTGAGCTTCTGCCTGAGCAAGAGTGGCTGGATAGTGTTTAAAGCACTCAAAAAAATATCAAAGATCACGATTCTCGCCGAGCTCCCAAGCCACTCCCAGCAGGAACAAGCCCATTACTTGATGACATCTTGGCATCATGCCGTATGTTTATGTACATATGACTAGTATGCAAATTGAGGTGATCAAGACTCCCTCACCAGATGTCCGTCATGTAGAATGAGGCCTTCACGCTATCACAGACGCCCTTGCTTCAATTTTTTAACAGTCCAAACACTGTGGGAGGTTTTTTTACACAGCAGAGGCCCCCTGGTCAGACTCCAGGATACATAAAAGAGGTGCTGGAGAACCTATTTGCTGACTGGCACATCCTTTTAGCACTTTCATCGGGGGCTGCACTACACAGAGCCATTTGATGCA
This sequence comes from Etheostoma cragini, assembly GCF_013103735.1. Lineage (NCBI taxonomy): Eukaryota > Metazoa > Chordata > Actinopteri > Perciformes > Percidae > Etheostoma > Etheostoma cragini. The sequence continues at coordinate 7,002,979 of NC_048425.1, forward strand.
GTTTGTTTTTAACCTTCCCACTGGGTGCTCTGAGGGGGGAAATCTTTAAAACCCGCCTGATCACTTCTTTGGTTACCCAGGTCATAGCACCGCAAAGCTGTGTCTAAGAGTGCTGTCACATCCTAATAGCTTTATAATGGAGCTTGTGAGTTAAAGCTCAACACTGCAGATGGGAAAGATGACCAAGACTATGAACAAAAGGGATAAAGGCACATTTTCTTCAGGTTGGTTTGGCCACTGCAACACGTGCACCAGCTTGAATCAAACAACATTATTACCTCTGCCAAAGAGGTTATGTTTTTCGGTTTGGTTTGCATGTTTGTCACAGGATTACAGACTACTAGCCGGATTTTCATTAAATACTGAGAAACTAATTTTTCACCTTGGTCCACATTGCGAGCAACTGCATGGCCTTGGCCGAGGTCTAGGCACTCAGCGTGCCCTTCTGGTTATTACATTTTGGTCCAAGGAGATTTTACATTTGTTGTTAGTTTATTGTTCACAAATCACCCACCAAAACCAAACGTGAATGAAAATTTGTAGAGGAAACTGTAAGCATTTCTCCAACTAAATCAACAGGTTGATCAGTTCAGTTTCCCGGGGAGCTGTGGGGTAGAACACTAGAATCCATCGTGTTTTGTGAACCCGCTGAAACACAGAAAAAGAATCCCGAGGGAAAAAGGCCCGGGACAAGTTCCCCTTTCTGCCCTGGAGTGGAGTTCACTGTGCCTGTTTATGGGCCTGCATGCCAAAAAACAGCCTGTCCCTTGAAGTCAGCCTGTCCCCCCCCTTCACACACACTCACCACACACAAACACACACACACACATTTCCACCACTAGCTTTCCAATAAGGTCATGGCTCACCATGCCCTGCTCGCTCTGGCCGAGAATGTGCTAGCTGCTGGGCGCTAATTGCTATCCTCTGCATCACAAGCATGTTAGATAGTGGGTGTTATTTGGCTGACTCACAAGCTAACTAGCTATCCCGCTACTGCTAACTACTTATCACAAGTGGAACCTTTTTTTGTAGGCTTTAGGTGCTGAGAGAGTACATTTTCCACTGGAGGACAGACTCTTATTTTGTCATATTTTCTTTTAATGCAAATAAAGAATCAAAGAGTTGGTGGCACTTTTTATTTTTGAAATGAAAGTTAAAGTTAATTATGTATGATATTTAGGCCAATGCTAATTTTGAGACAATACAATTCTGATGCAAATTAGCTGCCATTGTTATGAGTGTCTTGGCCAAGTGGTATTATACTTCTTGGTGAAGCTTCATATTTCATATGCTGCTTGGAGTATAACACGAAGAATGTTCTGTGCAGTAATATTTCATTTGAACTGTATGAGGGAAAAATCCCACCAAAGCCCCAGTTGCTATCATATTCTTCAAACTACCCATGGGCATCTCCGAAACTGTACCCCTCAGACAATTGCTTTAGATGTTTTCTCTTATTAGTACAATTGGTAAAAAGCACAAATCGCAGACTGTTTTTCCCTGTTTTTGAATTTAGGGGAGGATTTAATTGAAATTGTATTTTGACAAATAACCATTTAATGGTGTAAAACAGGCCATTGTGTGAGTGTGTCTGTGACTGAGCGATAAGAGTAACATTGGAGGGGAAGCAGCGGCACTTCTTTTTCAAAAGACTGGCAAGAGAGAGAGAGATGTGGAGAGACGGTGTGTATGTGTGAGAAATAATTTATTGGAATAATATACAATAAAAAAACATTTTTTTTTTAACTGATTTGACCCCTCACTCCCAGTAGCTCTGTCCAACCATTTTCTACACACCCACCACCCCTTCATCCCTTTGCTGTGTTTCTCTTATCAAATAATACTGTGTGCTTGTCTTCTTGTCTGTGCCTGGGAAAGCTAAGCATCGACACAGAGGCACACATGCACACACACACAGACACACACACACGCACACACACACACACACACACACACATAAACACTAATGTAAGGTTTGCTACAACCCGCACAGTGTCTGTGTGATGTGAAAATGAGCTGAGACTTTCCTATTGTTTTATCGGTTGCTAGCAGTGTTGCATGCATGCACCATAGCAGAGGGGCTAATGCTAATCCTGACGGGTCTTGCAGAGTATTCTGTATAAACTCAGAGTGCCATGCTAAAGAAAACAGCACGTAGAAATGAAGGGTGGCAGTTCCTTTTTTCATACTGTAATTTTTTAGTTTTTTTTTTTTTTTCCATAAATTCATCACATACAGTATACAACTATATGAGTTGTAGCTAGTACTGTAGGAAAGCCTGATCCCCTTCTTTATAAAGATGTGTGTGGATTTCAGAGCGCATCCTTTTTGTATTTTTGAGTTGCTTCAGTAGTTTTGTGTGTCTGGCAGGAAGCCAGCACCATCACTCTTATTAGCAGAGTGGATGAGTCACTCTGCTTTTCTCCTCTCCACATCATCCTGTTGTTGTACCACTTATAGATAAGGTTAGGGGTCAGCAGTGATCTCAGGACACAGCCTGTGGCGTCTGCATATAAGCATGTGTGGCTGAGATAGAGAAAATATGCCTCCAGTGAACACGGTAACCACCTGCTGGATGAAAAGGTTCGCCATTTGCATGTGAGTGAGCGCCCATATGCATGCAAGATAAACGAGGGAGCATGACATGCAGGGACACCTTATTTATGGGCTCTTTGGCTTGAGTGCTGACTGCTCAAACGGGCCGAGAGAGGGGTTGAGACCCGGAGAGAGGGGATGTGTGCGGAGGGGAGGGAGAGTGCAAGCCGCATCTGATAATTGGCTGAGAGATCGTCACCAGAATGAAATTATGCTAGTTAATCTCTCCTCAATTCATTACCTCAGGAGCAGACCGCAGTAGATTAATTATTCCAGAAAGAGTATTGACCCTGCTGAAAGAATAAGAAACTGCCACATAATACCCACAATGCCTACCCGTAGTTTTATCGTAATGCTAGTAAGGGTAGAGACAGCAGTTATAAAGGGAAGAATGACAAGGAAGTGATGTCATCATCTAGCTACATATAGCCTAGAAAAGGTCACCTATGTGTACTGGATGGCCTCATGTTTTTTTAATTTTTTTTTTAATGCTGAGTCTTTGTTCCACTTAGAGGTTGGCCATCTGGAAAAGCGAGGCAAAAGGAGTTGACAGCTCATTACAAAACCTTGATCAGGGCTCTGCATCTTTCCCTCACTCGCTCGCTCCGTTTTTTTCCTTTGCGGCCATTCTACACCTCTCAAGGCATGGCAGGGGGTTTTCAGATTATTCCCGTAGTTGCCCTTGCTACACTGTAAACCCTAATAAGTTCATAGAACTCAAAAATTATTTTGTAACAGATTACACAATAATATTTAAGTGAT
>NC_048425.1:7006435-7024326 GCF_013103735.1 Etheostoma cragini
TCAACTGCAAAACGACATTTGACTGTGATGAGCTTATTAGTTATGAGCTAGTACAACTGTTAGGGTTTACAGTGTAGGCAAGAAGCTCAGAAGGCAGAGAATAGATCACCTGCTGCCACTTTTTACAACATTCCTCCAGCTGGCCTATCTATAAGCAGCACTGCTAAGCAAAAAGTGGTTAGATGACGAAATGTTGAAAGAGGGGGCAAATGTGGTCTCATGAACAGGGTGTTATTGGTACAAAAACATCAAGGATAAATAGTATAGTGTAATTAAAATGGATGGAAAATTTGCAATGTTCTGCTCCTTTAATGAAATTGGCCTTCCTCTCACAAGCTCTTAACGGAGCTAATAGGGGTTACATGTTTGGTGTTTGGATTTTATCACTATGCCACTGAGGAAATCTCCACTGCTGACATGAATGCAATCAATTAATGTGGTCGCTTGGGGTACACGCCGTGGCTCGCGTTTTCAAAAGGTCGTTGCTCCCCAGGACTCCCCTTTTGTTCTCATTTTCCGCTGCACCACTGCGCATCCTTCTCTCCTCCATCCCTCCTTTAATTGTCCGGCAAACATCTCAGCACGAGAAAGACAAATATCACTTTTTTTTCCCTGTGCATATTGTTCTGACTGAACTCCCCATCACAGCGTAAATAATTTAGCACCTATTCTTTTCCTCGATGCTCTTACATTTCCTCCCTCAACCTTATTTTCTCTATTTCCTTCCTTTCGTTCCCCACAGCCACCTTTAGTTTAGTTGTGTGTGTGTATGTGTGTGTGTGTGTGTGTGTATTCAGCTGTGCAGAGTGTCTATCTGCCTGTCTGTCTTTGATGATGAGGACCTCTCATCTGCTAGGCAACGCCACGGGGGCCGTGCAAAGCGAGACAGCCAAACACAGTGAGACTCGCTCTTACACCGTAATTAGTCGGCAAGTTTTCACCTAATTAAATGGGACCCTATTAGAGGCGAGAATAAGTATAAAGGGAGAAACAAGAAAGACGACTGCAGACCAACTGCAGTGAGCTCTCTTTGGTTTAAGTTTTATTCTCTTTTTTTTGGTATCTCCTTGTATCACTTTTCATTTGTCTCCTTTCTTTCTCCTGTTTTGTCATGAAGGCCTGTGTATTTTCAACAGCTGGGTTTTCAGGATAAATATTTCAGTTTCCCTCCATCAGCCTGCACAGAGTAATCTGGATGACACCCGGCAATGTACACTGTCATCTCCGCACTGATTGCTCGGCCGTGTGAAATAGATCTGTCCGTACAGGGAGGCCTTTGATGAAGGGTGTGAGGCAATCACAAGCCCATTTCCAAGCCAGACTCACTGTTCTCACACAGGCGCCCCCTCGTGCCTCTATGCAAAAGCCCTGAAAATGTTCCTTTTCCCTGTCTTAATCGAGAAGATGTTCAATTTGCCTTTAAATTGGAATCATGTGCCTGTGTGTCAATGACATTTAGAAGGTTAAAGTGTTCCTTTTAGTTTTCTTAATGCAGGGAATGTGATGGAAGTACATGAGATTAAGTTAATGGAAAGGTGAGTGGTGCTTGGCATCTACCGGTACACAGGACTCCATTGTTGGAGGGATAATTTGAAACCTTAAAGAGGCTAACTCAAGGTCGTGGGATTGATACCTTAAGCATGTGTGAGAGCATGCTACCAGGGTTTATTTACAGCACAGAGCATCTTCTGGTATCAAAGTTTTCCAGCCCCCCCCATGCTCCTCTCTCCTTCCTTCCCCTCCTGTCTTTGCTAATGTCCTCAATTCTTCTCCTCTCCTCCTGTCTCCCCTACTCTCCTCTCCTCTCCACTGCTCTCTTTGTGTTTGGCCTGTGACGGCCCAGAGGCAGCCATGCTGTCTTCTCCACTCAATCGGCTGTTTCCCTTCTCCTAGGCCCTGACCCTGCTATACTCGGCACACACTCTCCCTCCTTGTCCTTCCCTTCTTTATTCTCGTTCCATCCCTCCCTCTTTACATCATTCTGTCTTTGTCCTGCACCACATGCCCTCCTCCTCCCCTCCTTTCTGCTCTGACCCCTATCTTCTGTCCAGCCAACTGCAATGTCTGTCAAAGACACAGCATAGACATAAAAAATGCAGGCACATCACCTCTGTTTTGTCTCATCTTCCCTCTCAGTCTCTTTTTTTCTTCTTCATCTGCATCATCTTGTTCCTTCCTCCATATGCCTCAGCTGTTTGGGTTGAATCTGCCGGCTGGAGTTCAAAAGGTCGCGGAGCTTCAGTGTGTAGCAGCGATTCATAGCGAAATATAGAGAGAGGAAGTAGTGATGGCGCGGGGGAAGACACACAGCTAAGAAGCAAAAGCGCCGGTGACGTGGATGAATGAGGACTGGCGAGTGGACTTGTTGACATACAGTGAAAACTCAGTGTACAGTACTGTGACACAAACAAACACACATAAACTGTAATTGCCCAGAAATGCCCACGCAACAAACATTATTGTGCATATGGCCAGAAGCGATGACAGTCTAACCCTCCATATTTTTCTACCACTGCAACATCTTAGCAAGTGCTAAAGACACCGCATCAAATTGCTACTGTATCCCGGCTGCAGAAGTTCTTTGAAATATCCCACGGTGTAAGCTAGTCAGCTGATAGGCTGGCTGACTAAAGCCAGCCAAGAAAAGCCACAGCTCATCCAGTGCTGCCAGTGGCCCAGTTTCAGCCTGCTTTCTTGCACAAACGAAGCAAGTCTTCAGTATAGACACAGTATGAGGCCCACATATCTCGGAGCACTGCTCTACAGTGCAGTCTCACTCTCACTGGGTAATCATCACTTCAGCAGCGTAGGACTTGTGTCCTTATGGAATTACATCGCAGTGAAAGCTGCAGCTCTCTCCGTTGTCCCCATTGCCCCTCTCACTCATGTGTCAATCACTCCCCGATCCACCATCACCACCTCTCCCTCGCTCTTCCGGAAGCCTTTTTTGAGTAACTGCAACAACAAAAAAACGGCTAATGGCTTGCGTTGTGGGCCATTATGAGCATTGGCTGAAAGCTCCTCTCTTCCAGCGACGGAGATAGCCCTGCATGTGGCACAGTTTTCTGGCTTTCTGGCTAAACAACAAGGTCCCCCCCCCACGGGGATGTAACCTGGTATCGAGGGCCTCCTTGTTCGGTGTTTCAGGGCGACTTTTTAACACAGCAGAGTGACCCACTTGTATTGTGTGGTGCTATGGTTGATAATGTGGGCTTGCAGGACGCTTGTGAATATGTAACAAAAGCCTGCTACAGCGCTGGTGTGCTCTAAGGGCTTTTCTTTGAAGATATTTTCCATGTCCTGATTTCTGAATTGGGTCTTAAAAGGGCCTATGGCTATGTTTGGAAGCAACATTGCGAGTCTTCTCCGTCAAAATACTTGAAACAATTACAATGGCTTTTATTATCAGCCATGTTGTAATGCATTTGCTTTGAGTCTGTCGACTAAAATTCTTGGATTTAACAAACAGTTTGAATCAAATGAGCAATCAAGGGTTCATAAGGAGATGTAAACAGTGACATATCTTTAAATCGTTAAATTACAAGTCCAGGCTGAAGCCGACTAACATACTTATTTGTCCAGAGCTTAGACCGATGGCTTTAAGTGGTTTTAAAGGTCCTACATTCAGGTTCATAGTTGTATTTCAAATGTTTACATGCTTTAATGTAACAAACTAAAACAGTATTTTTTCCAATACTGTCTCTTTTTGAAATGTTCCGTTTTATGGTCCGTGCCAGTCTCTATACGCTCCCCCTCCCGATAATACCCAGTCTGCTGTGATTGGTCAGCATTTCTGGGTCTTTTGCATCTGCACTCTCTGCACAGTCAATGCAGCAGTGGAATGACTGTAACGTCACTGAAGCGGCACTTTCTACTTATATATACCTTAAAGTTGTGACATCACAACCCCATGGAGGTCCTGACGGCATGTTTAAAGGCACAGTTTCTGAATACAGGCTTTGGGCATTTCACCTCAGCCTGCTTTATCATAAAAAAGACTTTTTTACAATATGGGACGATTAAAGTACTCAAATTAATGGCCCAACATCAGTTTTGAATACAGAACAAAAAACAGCATTTTTGCTTTGATATAGCAACCCAGTTCATTACCTCAGTGGAAAACGTCTATATTTTTGGCGAGCATGCAAAGTCAATGGGCCATGGCTAGGAAATAATCAGCCTCCTTTCAGCGCACTCAACACACAGAGCGCCGGCTAACTACCTCAACAGCAACGGCAGTGGCGGGGACGTGATGCCGAAGGTTGGCCGCTCACCAACAAAAGCTGGAGGAAGCAAGACATCTTCCCTGCTGATTTTTTTTACACCGGTGTGTCTGAATGCAACTGGGGTGAGGAAGCAATTGGATGAGCATTCAGGAGCAGGGCGCCACAGGCCCTGTGAGAGCCGCCGCGCATTGTGGGTAGCCTGATGGCTCAATCGTAGGTGTAAATGAGCAAGACAATCAGTACCTGGTATCCGCTTGTCTCTTTGATGGCTGTGTTTGTCAAACTGAGACGAAGGAAAGGAGGGAGAGGGAGACATGTTCCATCACCACTTTTGTCATTTTTACTACATTTTCAGCAGGCATGTAAACCATTTGTGATTGCTATTGCATCCCTTTATTTCCTGCTTTTCTTTTCATTTATTTAGCTTTTAACATTTCATTAAACAGAACTACACAGTTGTTTCTGTGCACTAATGACAAAAAAAAGTTATTTGATTTTTCTATCAACTGGCAGTCGCTCCCTGAGGCTTCGGCTATATATTGACTGGCAATCGTTACAAAAGGTAATTTGTGACATGAAGATGGATTCTAATAGGCATTTAGTATGAATAGGATTTCTGGCAGCACAGGAATGGCACTCTGAGTAATATTGAATGTTTCGCTGAATGGCATCCATATTGAAAGTTATACATTTGTTGATTAAACACTCCAATCAGTAGGACGACATTCTGTTATCCCTACCTCCTCTTTTCTTTGCTGTTTGTCTCGGCTGCATTGTGTCCCAAGCCTTGTGTCTGCTCTGCATAACACTATTTTAGTGCTGTTGTCTTTTAGTTACAGTTTTGAATGTTGCTGAATGTTTCTCATACAATATATAATTTATTGCACAAGTGCAAAATATAAAGAGTGACTTCTGTTCTATGTTGTTCTTTTACAGGAGAAAAAGAGCATTAAAAGTAAGCCATGGTCCAAACTCTTTTGATTTTCTTTTAATATTGGCAAAGGCATGCTTGGCTTGGTTTGCACTCACCCTCGCTTTTGCTTGATTTTAGTTTTCCATACTTTGCATCAGGTCATGAATAAATTACATCTAACAATGCATCTCTATACCATTGGCACTCTTATTAACTCTGTGTAAGGTCTCAGCATTTGGTCAGGGCTGTGGAGTAGACTCCTTCCTTCCTTCCTCTTTCCTTCCTGCCTTCCTTCCTTACCTCCTCACAGTTTTTCTCTTATATTGAGCTACACAGCTTTGGTGTGTTGTATTTGGAATAACTATCTTTTACGTATTGCAGCAGTCATTGACAGTAGGGTATCTGTCAAACCTGTTGTCCTGGTGTAGCATTGTAAGCACATAATTTGCTTTCCACAATAATACAGTAGACGTAGTTAATCTGAGGCCAGCTCCCAGTTAGGTAATTGGTTAAGACCCCTATTACTGGAATATAAGAGGATATCAGGGTGCTTTAGCCACACAAAGCTATTAAGCTACTTAGATCAGAATGTGATTGCCTTCTGTCAATCACCAGATAGGCTATTGTTTGTGCTCCCATCTCATGAACATACTCACCCACACACACACACACACACACACACACAGAGAGCGAGAGCGCGTCTCACTATCTTTGTGGGGACCCGCCATTAACATAATGCATTCCCTTGGCCCTTACCCTAACCTCAACCATCACAACTAAATGCCTAACCTTAACCCTTAACCTCACATTAGCCATAACAGCCATTTAAAGTTCTGGGGTCCAGCATTTTGGCCCCACAAAGTATACATAAATATACAAAATACAGTATTCCTGTTTTTTTTGGACCCCACGAATGTAATTAAACAAGGACACATAGAAACAAGAACACACATACACATGAACAAACCTTCACACACACACGCACACACACACACACACAAACACAAAGAGCAGGGCTAATTGTACATCTTAAATTTTAGATGAGGGCAAACTGAAAAACACAAACTGACCTCCTTCCCTTCTCTCTCCATCACTTGCCTCCCCCTCCTCCCTTCCCTTCTCAGCACAAACACGTTTTGAAGCATGACATTATTTAAACTCTGATTCACGCCACTGTTTTTTTAGTTTGAGGCTGTTGTGGTAGTCAGTTGAGTCTTCTTTTCGTTGTCGTTTTCCGTTTCTGTCATGTGGTATGGGTTCTGCATGAAAACAAATGCAATTTTATCCGTACGAGCTTAATTCTCTTCACGAGTGATAAAATTCAGAACTTGCATTGGCTTTGACAATAGGTGCCTGGTAACCATTGTGGGTTTATTTTATTTTTATTTTTTACTTTCACCATAAACATTTAGATGCGGTGTTGACCTCATTAGGGAGAAAATACAAATTCTCGCATCTAAGGAAGGAATTCATGATAGCCAAATCATGTGACACATACCACACCAAACACCAAGCGCTAGGGAATGTATTTACTGTTAGTTTATCAATAATTATCCCACTTTAAGTGAAACAAACTGCATCATTTACTTTGGTTTCTCTCCTTCTGCTTCCTCTAGACTCTCGGCCCTTGCCTGATGTAGCCATGACTGGCAAGTGCACACGGGAATGCGACGAGTACGGCCACTCGGACTCCTGCTGGATGCCTGTGCGCACGTCGCCTGAGCGACGGCCATCCAAGTCAACCACCACCCCCCAACAACCAAAGCTTTCCACTTTCATGAGCGGCAACGGCAGCAGCGGCAGCAGCAGCGCCGAGCAGCCCGGCAGCCAAGAGACCCTCGCCATGGCCGCCATGGCCAACGGAGACCCCGCCGCCGCTCATATGATGGGCGACCGCAATCGCAACCTGCTCAACAAGAAGATGGCTTCCTCCTCCTCCTCCTACGAGGCCTTCGGCTCGCCTTCCTTCGGCTCGCCAGGAAATGGGGAGGAGACACTGGGCCACCCCACCGAGGAGATCCCTCTGGCACCTACTGGGGAGTACAAGCCCACGTCTTGTGGTACTCTGACTCGACGGGAGGTGTACCTGTGAGTGTTAGACGCGCCCGCTGTGCCACAACATATGGCATTGAAGTACTACACTAAGCATTGTTGCTTTCCTGTTACAGCTCTAGAAGCTTTTTAGCCACCCTTGTTCTGCAAGGTAGGACTAAACTTTCTCCAAAGACTTTTACGACAGCTCCTTAATGAAAAAACTAAGTGGATATATAAACAAAACTATTTTTAAAGTGCTAATTCCGGCCATGACCTGGAAGAAAGGAGGAGAAGGAAGAACAGTTGAGGGGCATCTATGGGACTATGGATGAGGCTGTTCTATTGGCGAGTCGGGCTCTTGGGACATGATCTGCTGCTTGACGGTCAATCTGTACAATAATCAACGCATTTTACACATATAGTACGTGCATGAATTACCCCCCCATACCCCCACCCCCATCCACCCAACCCCCCCACACACACACACACGTAGGCCCCGTTCTTGAAGATGACACTGTACAAAAGAGACAATTTCTTTTTTGGTTTGTGTTTTTTTTCTAGAAACAAGGCTGTACATGTGGACTTCAAAATGTGTCTTGTAATGCCTCTTTTTATTTCAGAACAATACTCTGGCCGTGGTGTTCAGTGGCTGCAACAATATATACATATGGGACTTTGGACAAAATGGTCTTTGTCATATTGAGCTGTCTATGGATTCCGTCACCTTGACTGTTTGTGATAAAAGTTGCTCAATAGCAGACCAAAATGTAACCGTTTTCAAATCTTATAAGGGACGGGAAGCTTTAAATACTCAGCCCAGAAAACAACACTTGTGTCAGTGCTCTCTTGAAATGGACATTTGTTGGACGGACATGGGAGCCAATGGAATTTGCAACAACAACACCTTGTTTAAGACTAACACCACTGGTGTGACACACATATGATGACGTATTCTAACCTACCAGTGTGTACGCTCCTCACTAGTGAAAAGTCACTAATTGTACATAAACATTGGACCACAGCAAACACGCTAACTGCTCGCATTCCATTTTGTCTTACTACCTTTTTTCAGTCTCCCGTTCTTTGTCTTTGATTGGTTGCGGTTGAGACCGATACCCTCTAAAGAGATGCAAAATCCTAGAGCCATGATCTATCGCCGCATTGGCTTGAAAAGCATGCATGTACATGGTCGTGCATATTCGCATCACCACAGTAGGATGCTACCGTTTGTATCAAGTTGTAACACTTGCCCTGTTTTTTTGGCAAATCACATATGCAGACACACAGAAGCAGAAAAGCAGATTCATGTAACTGAAGCCAGTGGAGCTGCCGGACTGTAAATCCTGGGTAAGCACAGTGTGTGGCATGCCGAGATTAAAATTACAAAGGTGCAATTGAAATTGTATGTTTGTATGGGCCCAATATACAGTACATAGTGTGTGTGTTTAGGCTATATTTAGTGTATGCTATAGATGTACACCGATAATTAGGAGGGCGTAAATATGGCCGAGCTGATCCTAAAACAGCTGCAAGGACAGTTTTTTTGCCGTTATTTCTTTTTTGTTGTAAGATAGACTGAGCAATAAATATCATAATATACACGTGACCAACAAGGATCGACTTCTATTTTCACTTTTCAAGCCTTCGAGGTGACATTAACCCACACATGGCTGTCCATAGGTCCAGTTTTAGCCCTTGTAGATGCTGGTATATGGTGATGGCATCTTTAAGCACGAATGTAAGAATCAGCTCAATGGAGAACAATCAAAAAACAAAGTATGTAGACGCAAATACCAGGAGGGTTTGGGATTTACAGGCTGAGGAAAATGGTGTCAAAATGAAACCAAAGCTTCGCAAACAGAATGAAGCATTCCCCCATTACACACAAAAAGTAGCTTTGTTTTAGGGGGGAGAACCTTACTCAAAGCAGGCATTACATGAAGGAATGAGAGAAGAATGTGAAGTCTCAACTAAACATCCATCACATCCTCAGAGCTGACGCTTAATGTCCACTGGCACACACATGACAATGTTGAGATGTTGTGCCTCCCTGTCACAGTGATGTTTTGTTTTTGCAACTACAGAGGCGCAAAATCTCATGACTGTAATAAAGCAAAAGAATATCAGATGCAATGGAACTTTTTTGTATGTTAGCAAAACCCCTTTGGTTGGACCGGAGTAGCTTTTTTCTGCATTCCGGCAATCTATAGTCTGTAAGTACTACTCGTTGTTTGAAAGAAAGTGCTCCTATACTTATCAACTGTATACATAAATATTTACTTTTTACTGCACGTTTAATGGGAACTTACTTCACTTACTGAGAAGGAAAAGGAAAAAAAATGTAAAACTAAATGTACAAAAAAAGTTTTCCCTGTAAACATTGAAGTCCACCTTGTTGCTTGCTTTTGTTATACCTAAAGAAACATGTAGTACAACTTAGTACAACAGTTAAGATCGCACCGTTGATCTTTTTTCATTTTAAATTTTTCATAAACGATTTGATTAGCGTCTCTTATATCACCACACAAACCTAAATATTTCATATGTTTTCTTTACATCAACTTTATACCATGAGGTTTGAAATTTTTTTATCTTCATCTTGCATTTTGTTTTGCAATCAAAACAGTTATTTGTTGAACCGTCAAAAACATGGACAATGTACTATGTGTATTACTTTTTTTTCTTTATCTGGTGCCACTTTGTATATTTAGAGTGCTTCTGAAAAAAACATAGAAAACAAAAACAAAAATACTAGAGTGAATGCAAATATGCAATTGTGCCTTTTTATACCAATTGGTATGATTAAATGTTGGTTTGGAATGGTGCATCAACAACAATGTTGACATGCTTACTAAATTAGATGGGGTGACATTTAAGAATGGACTGAAATACATTTGCATATCTTAGATGAAATCCCATGATGTCAAAGGCTTCTTGAGGACAACTGGTCTAAGGTCAGTGAGCCTGTAGGTCTAATACCCGGATGGCTATCGTTCGCCGGGTTTAATTATCTTGTTGAAATATCCATTCCTAGCATAGTGCATTACGGAATGAGTACAGGTACATTCAAAAGTTGCTTGTTGGTAGTAATAATAATGATATAATGGATTTTTTTGTCGTGTTTCACTCATGTACATGTATGACAACAGAGGTCAAGTAACCTTTGTGCATGAAACAAGCTCTAGGACTGAACATAGAAGCATAGACAGATACGGTAGAGGTGGGGAAAAAGAAGAAAAAAAAGTGCTTGGAGACGTTTTGACTGCTCAGAGTTGAGGGAGCCTAGAGATAAAAATGCTAATGTGACGGTTTACTAGGAGGAGTGGAAGTGGGGGGGGAGGAGGGAAGCTGCTGGAGAGAGAAGCTGACAGAACACACACCTCAGGATGTGCCAAGCAACACAACACTCATGCCGATTTACATTATATGCATATCACTAGGTGATGAAACCCTGTCCTACAAATAAGTGTGGTATGATGTTTGCTATGATACTGCACAGTGATGCTTTGGATTTCTAGATCAGATGGAAACAAAGACTCTGTTCTGTGAACGTTAGACATAAAGAGAGGACATCAAAGAAAACATGCCATGCATTGGCAACTACACTGAAAAAAGTGTACACTTGTTCATTTCTGAACACGGTTTTATTCTGATATACACAGAGGTAACTGCTACAGATTTTTTGATAGAAAACATGAAGTAGCTGCAATCAACACGTTTGTATCTTTCCGTCCAGAGGTGTGTGTTCAGTCTGTGCTCTCCTCTATTCCTATAGCCTTCACAGTGTGTAATGAGATTTGTAATATTAACCATTACTATTTGTCCTGCGACTTGGATGTTGATATAGAACTTGAGGAACAAATGTATCATTGTTTAATATGAGTCACTATGCACGCAGCTTAGCTGAACATGGCAAAGTGTATTGAACGCAAGTCCACTTCTATTTATGAGATATTTTACATAACTTAATTTGCTTTTGTACAGGTTTGTGTAAATAAATTGCTTGTCATTTTTGTCTCTGCAGAAATTAAAATATAACATGGTAAAACAAGTCTATTTGGTTTCATTGTGACATAAAATCTATTCTTTTATAAGAGTGTTCAATTGGTTAGCCCTTAATATTAATGCACTTTGTATTCAAATTCTTTTTAGTCAATGGTGGTTATTATCACTGATCGTACTGGACTCCAACATTAACTGGAGAGTTCCAATGGTCTGAGTAAAGGTGCTAATTACAATGTTGCATCTAAAAAACACTCTATTCCAGCCACTTAAATGCAGCATTAATCTCAGTATGATAACAAACTGGGTAATACTGTAATTTAATTTCAAAATGAAACATAACATGAAAGTGCTCATATTATGGTCATTTACAGGTTCATAATTGTAATTTGAGGTTGTACCAAAATTGGTTTACATGGTTTAATTTTCAAAAAAACACCATATTTGTGTTGTAATGCACACTGCTGCACCTGAACAATCCTGGAAGTGGAATGTCGTGGCTGTAGACCACTTCCCACCTAATGGCCCCTATTTTAATGCTCTAAGCACACGGCATGAAGAGCATGGCACAAGTATTTTTAATCTTTTGCATGTGTGTGTGCTGCTGCAGTTCCCTGTGTGTGTGTGACAAGCATAGTGTGCAAGCTGTGCACAAGCCTAGGCGCAGTTTACTAATGCCCTGTTAAGATTCAATGAAATGGTGCGCTATTGACTTTAGACAAAGGTTTTTGTTGGTCAATGGCGCAATCACTTTCTGTTGCCGCAAGATAGCAATACGCCAAGAATTACTATCACAATAATAAGTAATACTAGCACACCCATGGGCGCAGGTGCATTTGCTATTTAAACAACATGGGCAAAGATACTTGAGTCGGGCTTTGCGCCAGTTGCAAGATAGGGCCCAATGAGTGTAAGCCCAAAATCAATTTTAGCTCTGTTTTGATATCAATCAACTCTAATAAAAAAACATACATTTTAGCTTCTAAATGTCTCCCAAGCTAGCTGCTAACTTTGTCTGTCATTTTGCTAGGCGGGTGGCATACATTCAGTTTAGCACAGATTTCCCCCAAGAATTGGATGCTAATATTCTGTAGTTTTGTAATACGAGCAAGATGATCACATAATACAGGGTGATTGGTGTACCTCAATGATGAGGTAAAAAAATCTTGATTAGTGTAGCTTTAATGAACTGCGAACTTCAGGAGACTTCCTATCCACGTTGACCTAAAACAAAAGCTCAAACCACAAACAAACGGACCTTGTGGTGAGAGTGAATGTAAAAAGGTTTCAATACAAATTTGTTTTTGAGGATTGAGTCGTCCATGTGTTGTCATGAACAAACAAAAGATCATTTTTATAAGATAAACTGGTGACTAAACCAAATTTAATTTGTGCACGACATTGATGTGGAATAACTCATTGAGAAAGTGACACGCTGGCCTTTACTCCTTTCATGTCAGATGTATGTGAAAGTATACTTACTGAATGCACTTGTTGACATGTGTGCATAAACTAATATGTTTTTGACTGCCTGTACTGTATGTCTGGGTGATGTATGAGGCAATTGCAGTCTACGTGATTAAAGATCCATTCCATCTGCTCTGATAAACAGCATGCCTTAGCCTCTCCAGGACCCTCAAAGCGCTAACAGCGTCTTAATAGAAAACCATAATGCACTGTCAAATTACATCTCCAGAGTTCAATAGTTTAGAAAAAGTTTTCTTCTCAACTGTCCCAGGAATATTGGAATAAGAACACGACTCAAGAAAAACAATTTTTTTCTGCGACGTTGGGAAGTTTTTGTTTATGTACAATTTCAAATGAAATTTCTAAAGTGTGACCATTTCTTCTCTCCATGTTTGTCTTCAAAAGACACCACTTACCAGAAATACTGGGTTTGAATCTTGTGGATATGCAAATGGTCTCACACATTTTCTTGTCCACTCTGAAGCATTTCGAATTGCCTGGCATTGAATAATTAGAGGGTAGTATTCATTTTTCTGTTGAGAGAGGGGCAAATTAAGACAATTTACAATTAATCTGAATTTGATTAATGTTAAGGCGATGCATACCAATTCATAGAGAGATTTTTTTATGAATAAAACAGTGACTGAATACAATGAATACCATAAATAATAATGAGTTGTTCAGAAATTACTTGGTGCGTTAATATCTGGAAAGTAGACGTCAGTCAATAATACAGTTTACGTAAGAATTATTCTTTCCTAATTGGTACATCCATTGTTGGCCTTTATTTAAAAAAACATTCAGTTGTTGTGGTAGTATTTGTGTATCAGGTCTTATCACGTCAAGTTAGTATCAGGTTAAAGGGGTTGTGTAGGTGTGAGCGGATTGTATTGCAACAAAGAGCTAGTTCATACACTTTCATGCCTTTTCACAGGCAGCAACTTAACACGTTCTGGCAGCTATCAGCAGCAATTATAGCTGACATTGACCAGTTATCCAACGTATCCATGCAAAGTAGCAAGCAGGCGCCCACTCATAACAAAAGGTCTGGCCATGCCATGTACTGACCTCCTTACACAGGTTGAGAACATGAGCCCTAAAAGAAGCATAGGTGAAGTCTCGATAATCATTGGCCATACACCTGAATCAAAGATGCATTCTGCAGCGGTGTCCTGTTCCAACCCGTTCTCACTCCCAACTTGTACAAAACGGACGCTTGGTCAGCGTATCTGAGCTTCAGATATGACCAAAAAGCACCAAAAAAGCAGCAGCGCAACCACAGCGCTGTATGATGACGTGGTATACAGCGGACAACCGTAGTGAGTAATATGAAACACCAAAATGCCACATAAGAAGGTTGATTGGGGTTGTGGATGGGTCAAACAACACAGGACTTTCAACCAGGAGACCGTGGTTAATATCCCACAGTTTATAACCCCATCCACGATCTCATCCTAAACTTAACTGTCCCGTTCTTGTACTGCGTCAGTACGTCCCAACCCAGAGCGTCAAAAGTGATGTCCAGAGTCCCGACGCAAAAAAAGGAGACTTGTATGTGTTGCCTTTTCAGCCTATGACGTAAGATAGTGTGGGTGGAGAGGAAGGGGAGCAGCCTTGATTTGCTACAGGGTAGGAGAGACATTTCAAAGATACTATTCCCCAAGCTCAAATATATGAAGCTAATTAATGAAATCATTGATAACTTCTCCAACATCAAACATGAGGTGTTCCAATTTCATTTAAATTCCATTCCCGTTTTATGCTCACTGGTGCAAAATAACGACTCAAAATCACATCAGCAAGGGGAATTTGACCATAAACCTTAGAGGAAGCTATTTGATAACCACAATTTATGACTTTTTTTATTGTCTTTAGATTTTATTTTCCATCGCAACCGCGGGAAATAGCATCCGAGGAATAGCAGTTAGGGCTTTGTTAAATTGATTTTTATTTCATATTTATTTTACTGAGGGATTGAGGGCTAACTTTTTATGTGTTGGGGATGAAACAAATAAACAAGTTCATAAGGAAAATCCTGCAATAACTTTGATTTAATTGTGTACACATAAATTCTATCAGCGTTTATTTTGCCTGGCCATCACAGCCTCGAGGATGATGTCATTACAGGTATTTTTATTGCTTTCACAGCAGAGATGGACACACAGAAAACGCAGTGATCACACTTGGTCTGCTAAAGTCAGTGTTTTCTGAAGGAAATTGTTGCAGTTGCTGTTTGAAACAGTTGCTGTATCAAATTGGATTATAGTGGACTACTTTTTAATGGCTGAACATTTCTGCCTTACAAAGGCTGAGCAGTAACAAAAGAAGCAGTTACGAAAAAGATTGACAGTGATGAAATATTCAGCTGTGATAAGGTTATGTGTAAATTTCCTCCTGTGTGAAAACATGTAAAAGATTTGGACACAGACATATCGGGCGGTGGCACACAACCTGCATCTTACTTTGATCCTTTGATACTTTGATCTTCTTTTCTATTTACTTTATTATCTATTTCAAAGTGCAACTGTACAGAGCCCCCGAGTTGACATGGAGGGGAAAAAAATAATAAAAGATTAAAAAAGATCATGTACTGGGGACAAACACTTTATGGAGTTTAATTTGCAAGATCTCGCAAATCCAACAATCAATAAGGCTAACCTGGCTAGCTAGTAGCGCACTAGCTAGTAGCACGTAACAACAATTAAGTAACACAAAACAGTATTCATTTTGGAAATAGGGCCTAGTGAAAATGACAAAAGGCAGCCTTTTCACATGCATGAATTGTCAATTTACACTTAGGTATGTGATATAAATATCTTAGCCACACCAAATCACAAAACTAAACTTAAGTTGGCTACCAAGATCTGCTAAGCTAACTAACTTCAACAAGAGTTTAGCTGTTTTTGTTCTTCTCCATCCCAAACTTATTTAGCTGCTTCCTTATTTAATTATGTGGAATAACAGAAAAAACACATGTAAATTAATAAAAAAAAAAAAAAATTATTTACAGATAACAGCTAGGGGGGAAATCAATAACTAAACTTAATTTTAGCTAAGGCTAGCTGCGACTATCTCAGGCTACAAGCAAATTCCAACTTGACATACTGTATCCCTTTTACTTTAGCTGTATAGTTAGCCGTTTTTCCATGGGAAAGATTGCAGTCAGTGGTGTAAAGTATAGTAAAGTACATTTAGCTTATTCAAGTACTGTACATTATACTTCTACTCCACTACATTTTAAAGGCAAATACTTTACTTTTACCGCATTACTTTTAGATAACTTAAGTTACTAGTTAGCCTATTTTAAAGATTCAGATTTACAATTCAAAATATATCAACAATTACATGATTATGATGATGACGACGTATTATCAAAGTATAAAATAAGATACAGTAAGATAACGCTTTATGGTTTTAGCTTTGTTTCATGTATCTTGGAGGCTATTGCCAACATACAATTATGAAACATTCTGTTTGACTTACACATTTCTAAGGCACAACATTTGCAAACCATAGATAATTATACAGATGTCAGAAAGTTAGATATGGGTTATAACTCAATTTTGACCAATGATGTAGTAACTGTATTGTGTTACCATCCTGATATTTGTAAAATGGTTTATGCTACAGGATTCTTGCACAAAATCTCCACCAACACACATGCAATCTGGATGAGAGAGCTTGCAACATGAGCAGCAGTTTTTTTTTAGCTCCATCCTATATTGTTTTTTTTCTTTCATCCCTCCAGCTGTGCACATGACAATCAGTTCTCACCTGAAAACAAGGACACTGAGAAGGCAAGGACTGGACTGGCAGAGAGGAGGCATGAGTGATATCTTTCCAGTGTGTGCAGGTCACTAGTTATTACCCACAAAACTCTCCGTGACCCCTGCTGTCACAGGAAAGATTTCCCGCAATGACTTGCAGCCATGACCGAGCCATTCACGTGACCTCCCACCAAAGATGAGGTATGATTGCTACTTGTTGCGAGGCTAAAAATCTGCAGTGGAACAGGCAAATGTGCTCCCATTCATCACACATCAGTTGTGAGAGGAATGTGCACAAATTTATATGTGCTAGAGTTATGTGGCAGAAGCAATTTGACAAAAATCCATACAAGCCTTAGTATTTGGAGCCGGGCTGTGATTAATGAGAACTACTTACGTAAGAGAAAGTGAATGGGTGAGAAGAGAAAGAGAAGACAGAGCTGGAGGTGGCAGATAAATGACAAATAGATGGAAGCAGAGTGTGGGGGGAAAGGATTGAGAATAGGTGACTGCTAGATTGACTATCCGACAACCCTCGCCCCCTGACACCTTACATCCAGACTTCATGTCCTAAAAAGTAAGCCTCGACAAATGACAAATGCATTTATTCATTGCAGGTAAACTCACTGCAAAATCTATTTACTTCTGAAAGTTGTTGAAAAGAAAAACTCATCACTGGAAAGCCCAACTTACACTAAAAGACGAAAACCTTTAAAAAATTATTGAATTTGTGCCTTTATAAATACTTAACTTCTATTTAAAAAAAAAAGTCTAGCACCCTCACCTTCAACCAGGCATATTTAGCCCTTTATTAAAATTGCAGCATGCTGTGAATTTGAATATGCTCAAAGTGACTTTCAGATATGAGTAGAAAATTATTTTGAGGATGCTGGTCACTCAAAATGTTAAATATAATTCCAATGTTACTGAATTAAATGGGGTGTGAATGTGAAGGGTTAAACCTGAACAAAGTTAAATTATTCCCATGGAAAAAATTTGAAATAGTGTCACTAAAGGCTTCTTTTGCCAAAGAAAATTTTGCGGACCAGACCTTTTCTATAAAAGACATACTGAGATTATCATTTGGTTTATTTCATGTTTTCATTTTGGAAGGGAACCAACTGACCAACTGTCAGTCGAGAAAAAGCGTAAACATTGTTCCATAGCGCTACTTGTGGACCAAATGTTCCACTGGTTAATGCTTGGGTTGCTGTTGAGTGTCCTGGAGTCTGCTGTTGTCTTCTTCTAAACGTATGTATGAGTGTTTGGTGTTCCTGCTGATCAACTCAATTACTGCTCCACACACTAGGATTAAGACAGTTTTGTGTTCTTAGAATGAATCCAATTCATATAGTCCCAAATCTGACAAGACGCCACACACCACTAAGACACTAGGCAAGCAACAGATTTTTTAATTTCCGTCTCTCCAGTCATGTGAAGAACCACATTTGGTCTTCAATTGTATGAAAAAACTATATATAT
>NC_048425.1:7024426-7025912 GCF_013103735.1 Etheostoma cragini
TTTGAGAGGCAGTAAAATACCCAAATGTAAATCAAAAATTATTAGAAAGAGGAATTTGAAATTTTTTAATGAACAGGCTTATCATCATGATTTATCTTTGATTAATCGGGGACAGCTAGGCCTGTTGTCTGATGTGGAACTTGCCTGGACACATTTTAAGGAGAATTTTGAGAAAATTTTAAATAAGCATGCTCCTTGGACAAAGCATAGAGTGAAGGGAAGGGAAAACCCTTGGTTTTCACCAGAGTTGTCAGACATTATTCATCAGCGAAATGTGGCATGGGCTAAAGCTAGAAATGGTGATTCTGCCACGGACTGGTCCATTTTCAGACAACTAAGAAACAAATGTACCTCTCTTATTAAAAAGGCTAAATCAAAATATTATTTATCAGTTACTAGTGAAAATCTCAATAATCCACAGAAATTTTGGAAAATCATCAAGTCTCTTACTGTTAATAAAAATAATGAAGCCCTCCCAAAATTTGTTTTGAAAAACTCTCTACCGGTCTACAACAGAGCTGATGTCTTAAACTGCTTTAATGAGCATTTTGTATCAGTTGGTTCTGTGTTTGAGTCTACAGGAGTAGTCGCTGTCCCCCCATGCACAGACTCCCCAGTGTTTTCTGGAGGGCCTTTTAATTTTGTTTCTTTTACGGTGCAGCAGGTACATGGAGCTCTTAAAGCGTTAGACCACAGAAAACCACCTGGACCAGATTTAATAGAGCCTTATTTTTTGAAAAAGGCGGCTGATTTTGTTGCTGAGCCCCTAACAATTCTTTTTAATTTGTCAATTCAAAACAACAAAATACCATCAGTTTGGAAGTCAGCTTTTGTTATTCCCTTGTTTAAAGGAGGTGATCCAGCCGTTTTAACCAACTATCGGCCTATATCTAATTTAAGTGTTTTGTCAAAAATTTTGGAATCCCTGGTTTCAGACCAATTAAAAGAGTTTTTGTACTTGAATGAACTTCTTTCTAAACTGCAATCAGACTTCAGGAAAACGCACAGCACCATTACTGCTGTTACAAAAGTAATAAATGACATACTTGTCGCCCTTGATAAAAAGCATTTCTGTGCATCACTTTTTCTGGATTTGTCGAAAGCATTTGACACAGTGGACCATGCTGTTTTAAAGTATAGGCGTTATTGTTTGGGACTGTCCGATTGTGCAGTTTCCTGGTTCATTAATTATTTGAGTGACAGGACTCAGTGTATAAAATGTGACGGTCTATGTTCTGCATTAGTGAAGGTCCACATGGGGGTGCCACAAGGTTCATTGTTTGGTCCTCTCTTGTTTATTATGTATGTAAATGACCTGGGCCTAAATGTCTCGGATGCTAATATGCATTTCTATGCTGATGACACGGTTATTTAATGTTTTGGATCGTCCCCAGCTAAAGCGGTTTAATCTCTGCAGAAAGCTTTTGATGTGGTTCAACACACGCTTATGCAGCTTAAACTGGTTCTCAATGCGGATAAGACTAAA